>NC_045432.1:41437478-41743275 GCF_902635505.1 Sarcophilus harrisii
GCCATTTTTCACTCTAGAGAACTGCCAAGAAAGCCAGATTCACTTGGTGCCCTTTCTTTGTATAGAACTGGGAACATGCTAATAAGAGGAAGAGCTTGCATCTATTTATATGGCCAGTACATTTCTGCATCCACTTCTCTCATCTGAGCATCATGGTAACTAGAATTTGAACCCAGAACCTCTGACTTCAGTGCTCTTTCCACAGTGCCACGTTGCTGCTCATGAGGTGCTAAAATGATCATCTCAATTTTACTGACGAAGAAGCTGAAACTTGGCCCTTGGACCGACTACCTTGTTTAAGATCACATGGCTACTGTGAGCCGGCACTCAAACCCAGCTTTTTTGACTCCAAATGCAGGGGCCATTCCATACACCATACTGGGCTTCACCCAGTGACCCCTCCATTTGTAGTGGAGTCTGGGACTCCTGCCCTTCTCTTTGTATCTGCTGTCACAAAATCCCTTTCCCTGATGCTGACAAACTTGTATTATATATCCCAAAGTCTACACTGATGGCTAATTTTTGTTCATTTGAAGGGAAGTGGGAAGGGTGGATGAAGGGAGTGTTAGTCCTAGTAGCAAAGACCGATCTTCGCATCTTCCCTTTAACATTTGCTTTGCGATCCCGTAGGACCTTAGGTCATTCCCAGGGTCCTTTGGATTTGCTCAGCTTCCAACAAAGCAGTTGAGAGAGTCTCTTGTGACATCCTCGTGGATAAGATGGAGAGATGGAGAATAAAGCCTAACGGGGAACTAGGATCAGAATGAACAAAAGCGGGAGATTGCCAGAGTTCTCTTAATGAGCGGACTCCGCTAACATGGAGGGAGGCCCCTAGTTGACTGCGTCAGAGATCTGTGCTGTTCTTTGATGTTTTAGAAGAAGCCATCCAAAGTGAGTTTGTCAAGTTTGCAGATCCCACAGAGTTGAGTTGAATGACAGAGTCAGGATTGAAAAGAGTACAGGGCCAAACTCAAAGCCTCTACTTGGGTTCCACAGACTGACTCATCACAAGGGAGGTATGGCCAGAAAAAATATGAATTTTCTGTATGAAAAAAAGATCTGGAGAGTTTTCTTGGAGGTGTGAGTTCTCATTGAGCCCACATTATGTCACGGTGGCCCCTAAAACAATGTACTTTTAGAATGCATTGAAAGGCTTAGTTAGGGTTCATAATATAGGCAGCTAGGTGGTGCTACATTGGATAGGGTGCCGGACTTGGACTTAGGAAGGCTCAACTTCCCCAAGTTCAAATGTAGTGTCAGGCACTTCCTGGCCGTGTGATCTCAGGCAAGTCATTTAACCCTGTTTGCCTCAGTTTCCTCAACTATAAAATGAACTAGAGAAGGAAATGGCAGACCACTCCATTATCTGTCAAGGATACTCCAAATGGTGTCACAAAGAGTTGGACACGAACTGTTGGACTCAATAGCAACAAAGGGTTCATAATAAGGGAGGTGAGCATTTTGTGATCCCCATACTCTGTTCTGTCCTTACACCTCTGGAATTCTGAGTTTTGACCTGACCGTGGTATCTTGGGAACAGTGACAACTCGGCATCCGGAGTGAGGAAAAGGCCAGAGGCCTTACCACGCCATAGGTTGAAGGAATTGAGGACGTTCAGCTTCAAGCAAAGAATTGCTGCTGGTGGTAGGTGTCGATGGCTGTCTTCGAGGAGCTGCACGGTGCCTGATACCTAGGAGGCACTTAATGTTCTTGATTGATTGCAGGGCTGTGATTTGCAAATCAAATTAGACCTCTTCTTGATCCCAAAGGGTAAGCAACATTTAGAGTTTGGAGACAATTGAACCCAGCTCTTTGGGTTCCTCATCCATTCCGGGCTTACGCTCGCTCATTGTGGCTATGTCGTACATTTGCCATTTGGGCAGGGAGAAATATGGCAGCCAGGAGAGCTTGCAGTTGTCACCCCAGACCCTGGGCCCCTTAGGGAAACAGCAAAGTTAATGGAGCTGGTCCAGGAGGATGGAACAAAGTTTTCGCAGTTCAGCGCAGTTCCTTCCCTGCTCTTTGACCCCGTTGTTCTCCTGTCAGGGAGCTGTGGAACCGGGACTTCGGGCTTCAGAAAATATCGGGGATTCGGCTGCTTTTATCTATCATCCGGTCAGCCTTGTTTTTTCCCATGGCCGAATTAGGAGAATCATAGGTTTCTTTCTATCTAGGAAAATGTGAGCAGTCCCATGGAGGGGGGCGGGGGTGGGGGGAAAGGGGAGGTAGGTAGAGGCCGGTAGGGGCCCTTTTTCCCTTGCTCACCTCAACCTCAAGAAAGCAGTCTCAAACTGACTGTTGAGTGTGACTGCGTCCTGCCAGCAGAGGGAGCTCTAGGACAATTCGCCAAGACTGCAGCCTTAGGGATGAAAAAATAGGGAAAAACGCCACTCCCAGAATGTTCTAGACAAATGAGCCAGAGACCGAGCAACGCGATCGGGTAGAGAAGGCAGTGCCAGCTGCTTATTGTCCGCAGGGATGGGGCGAGCATCTACCCAGTACTTTCTTTTGTAAAGCACTAACACCATTTCCTCCTTCTGTCATCATCCGATTGTGGTAAAATGGCCTGGCTTGTGGAGTCCCAGGAGCTGAATTCGAATTCTGACTCTGTCACTTCCTTGCCTTTCTCCTGTCTGGGTTTCATTGCATCCTGCATTAAAGGAGAGGGCTGGCACAAGATGGGCACTAAGGTCGCTTCCAACTCTCAGTCGAGGGTCCTGCTCTTGCAAAGAATTCAGAATTTATAGTTCAAAGAATCTTAGGCTTGGAGCCTGCACGGCCAAGGGTCGCCCCCTGCGGTATCCCCGGGGGCCCGCGGCATGTCGGGCTCAAAAACAGCCGGGAGTTAGTGCACGCAAGCTCAGATCTGACCTTGACCCTCACTACCTGTGAGATTTGGGGCCAGTCACGGCATCCCTTTAAAGCTTGATTTTTCTCCTTTATAAGATGAGGGGATCAGCCTAGGTGACTTAAAAGGCCTCTGGAGAGAACACCGGGCCTGGAGTTGGTAACATCCGAGTTCAGATTCAGCCTCAGACACTTATTAGCTGTGTGACCCTGGGCAGGTCATTGCATCTCCGTTATTACCGTTTCCTCATTGGTAAAGTAATAATAATAATAATAATAATAATATCTCCTAGCCATGGTTGTTAATGTGAGTATCCAAGGAGATAACATTTGTGAAATGCTTAGCTGGCACATAATAGGTGCTTGATAAGTGCTCCCTGCCTTCCCCCAGGTCCTTCTAATTTTGCAGTTTGAGTCTCATAGGATTTAGAATTAGCCAGGATATAGGGGGTGGAGACCTCAGAGGCCCTGCAGGAGGAACTGACTTTTCCAAGAACCTCTAGGTGGTAAGTGGCAGAGCCGAGACTGGAACCCAGGCCCCGAGACTTCCAAGGTGGCATCCTCTCCCCCGCACCAAGTTACCGCATTCTGTGTTACGGCATTGCCATCTTTTCAGGGAATTGGACATAGGGCAGAGAGGCTGTTTGTCACAGCTTTCTTGTTAATGGTAGAAAATGCTTCCCTGGAAGCCATGTGAGAAGATGAGCTCCAAAATGGTGGCTGCCACCTGAGCCGAAAGCCTGTTCTCTCCTGCGATGACTCATCATCTGGCTGAGTGCCGGGGGTTATTTCTCTATAAAGCTCTTCAGGAGAACTCATCTAAACAGAAGCCGGATCGGGCCCAAGAGCTGGGCCGTGGCAACCCAGACCTCCGGCTGTGTGGAGGGGGAAGGGAAACCATTTTCACCATGGACTGGGAGTCTAGAAACCTGGCCTCTAGTCCGACCTCTAGTTCCATTCAGCAAACATTTCTTAAGCTCCTACTGTTTTCTAGGCAATGTACCAGGGATGACAAGAGCGGGAACTTATAGCCCGTTAGGATGTTGGGCAGGGCAGGGCAGAATCCCAAACATCTGCAATTAAGTCCACAAAATAATTACCAGAGGGAGTTGGTCCCTTAAGTGGGCATGGTGACGGGACAAGGAAACGCCTTGAAGAGGAGTCACCAGTCGTTAAACGATGCTTTGAAGGAGGCTGGAGATGCTGTGGGATGGAGGCACGGAGGGAATGGAGTCACTGGCTTTGGGATCCTGCCTCTAGTACTGCTAGGGCCTGGATCCCTTACAAGGCCCTTGTCATCTCTGGCCTCAGTCAGCTCACTCCTCTGTAAGACCAGGGTCAGACTCGGCGTCCCCCTCAGCCCCTTCCAGCTCTCACTCTGGGAACCTGGGAGCCATCTGCCCATCTCCATGTTGGACAGGTTTCCCCACACCTGAGGTTCCCCCTTACGTTCAGTCTCTGCCCCACTTAGGATCCTGCCCGAGAAATCTCGTTTACCTGCAGACTGATCTTTCAGAGGCCTCTTATATGGGTATCTGGCGCCCCCAGATTGTGCCCCACGGCTCCGGCTCGTCACGGTTACACACGTGGACTGACATGCTGTCGTACATACATGGGGACTCAACATGGACAATTAACATGCGCCCACATATACTGACACATTCACACACCTACACACACTGACACAGGTAGCACAAGGGGAGGTGCACATGCACACATACACACACACATTCTTGCACATGTGTGCATGCATGCTTGCACTTTTGTGCACACACTCATACTTGCACATACACTTACACAGCACAATGCTTGTACACACATGCCTGCACACTCACACTTGTACTTGCACACTTGTGCACACACAGTAACACGTACTCATATTTGCACACTTAGCACACACATGCTTGTACACACACACACACATACTTGCATGTACCCATGCACACAGCACGCAGTGTGCTCACACACTCACATACACATGTGTGCACATATAGACACCTGCACACCTGCATGCATGCGCACAACACACCCTCCTGTGAGGGGCCCCATCGGAACATGCCGTAGCTTTGGCTTGGGCCCCTGTGGCTTGCTCGGGCGTGAGTGGCTGGGCTTTGCCTGACCCCTCCCCCTCCCCACCACCCCCTGTCCAGAGGTGAGATCTGCATGGCGATGCTTTTTGCTGTTGTTTTCCCTCTCTTTCTCGCCCTGCCTTTTCCTCTTAAACCCTCCTTGGTTGCTTTTAGCCTCTAGCTTCTGTATTCTGTTGCTGACCTCCAGCCGCCTTGCCCGGCCTGACATGGTACGGTGGAAAGATCTGAAATCAAGGGACCCGCTTCCCCGCCCAACCTTTGCCATTTCCTAACCCTGTTTCCTTCCTTTAGGCCTCAGTTTGTCTATTTGTGAAATGGAGGTGCTAAACCTCTCAGTTTCTTAGCTGTAAACTGTGGGGGGCAGAGAATATATTATTTGATTAAACTTCTACCTCAAGTTCCTGTGATGGTGAATCTCCTGGTTAGTTGTGAAGAAACCCTTTAACCATCTAGAACATCTGCTCGGCCACACCCACCCCTTCTTCTTCCCTTTCTCTGTTCTCATGGACAGAGATTATTTACCTGTGTTTGGGGGGGGGGGGGAAGCATCAAAGATAAGTTTCTTGGAGGCACGAACTTGGATAGAAAAAAAACTCATTTTTATTTCTGTCTCGTTGGTTTCCTTTTATTTTATACATTTTAAAAGAGTTTTGTAAAAAGAGGTCCATAGCTTCAGCAGTCAGACTGGCGAAGGGGTCCGGGATACCAGGCGTGCCTCCCACTTACCCACCCACCCATGTGTTACCGAGCCCTACCATAGAGGGTCAGGCCAAGAACTCAATTAATGATCTCTCTGTTGTTTGCTTCTCAGAAGCAAGGGATCTGCGGAGAGGCTGGCTTTTTAAACACAGCCTCAGTAAACAAGGGAGCCCGCTACCTGAGGCCTGTTGACACATCTTATTAACACTGAGAAGGCGTTCTGTACTATGTACCTTAGAGGCTGGCTAGCCTAGCCTTTGTCTCAACGGAGATCCTTTTGACAATATTCCTGAAAAAATAGCGTCTCGGAAAAGATGGTGTAACATTCACTCTCCTTCCAGCAGAATACACGGCCAGGTAGCTAGAGTTCTGTACCCCTAGGCAGGAAGGCCTACATTCAGATCCTGCCTCATAGATGGCTGACTGACCTCAGGGAGCAAGTCACTCACCTATCAGCCTCAGTTTCCTCATCTGGAAGATTACCTTACAGGGTTGTGGCAAGGATCAAATGAGATAATGCGTTTTTGTGAAATGCTTTGCAAATCAATCTCTCTGTCACTCTCTCTCCCTCTTTGTGTCTCTGTCTCTCTCCATCTCCGTCACTGTCTTTTTCTCTGTCTCTCTCTGTATCTCTGTGTGTCTCTGTCTTTGTTTCTTTCCCTGCTTCTCTCTGTCTGTCTCTCTATCTCTTTCTGTCTCTGTGTGTGTGTGTCTGTCTTTCTCTACTTGTTGGTCTCTCTCTGTGTGTCTCTATCTATCTCTTTCTGCCTATCTCTCTGCTTCTCTCTGTGTCTCTGTCTCTCTGTGTTTCTATCTGCTTCTCTTTATCTGTTTCTCTCTCTGTCTCTCTTTCCTCTACACACACACACACACACACACACAATATGTTTATATCTCCGTATTTATACCAGTCATGAATGATAGTCACATGTGATGACTCCGAGTCATTTTTGCCTTTCTTGATCACAACAGAAGGTTAGATTGCAGAAGAGGGAGGGGGTGGGATCTATCCAGAAATGACAGTGATAAAAAGCAATACTAAAAGTAAATTGAACAAAAGTCATTCAACCTCCACTTGATGAGAGGGGGAACTCACTACCTACTGCGGCATAGCTCAGAATTGTCAGGAAGCATTATTTCCTTCTATTGAGCTAAAATCTCTCCCTCTGCATCATCTCCTCATTATTCCTAGTTTTACTTTCTGGGGCCAAGTGAAATGAAGCTTCTTCTCATTCCATATGGGAGGATTGCAGACATGCCCGTCTCCCCCTTACCCCAGTCTTCCCTGCTCAGAGCCATCCATCCCGATTTCCTGTCAGCAATTTCCTGCTGGCACAGTTTACACTTCCCTCATTATCTTGGGTGCCGTCCCCTGGACCCAATCCAGCTCACCAAGGTCCTTCTGAAAATGAACTCACTCCTGCAGATGTATGAGCGGGACAGATCCCAGTGGGCTTGACTCCTCCCCCGTTCTGGACTATATCCTTCTCTTAGTGAAGCCCGGATACCATCAGCTGCCTTGCCTGTTGTGTCATGTTGATGGCGAATACTGAGCTTTTTTTCTCACATCAACACTGGTCCGGCCATACCTTCCCATCCTACACTCGGACGATTGATTTTTGTTTTTGGTTCAAATATAGGCCTTTCGATTTATCCCTATTAAATTTCATCTCATCCTATTGGGCCCATCTTTTTAGCCTGTCAAAATCTTTTTGCATCCCCATTCTGTCATCCACCATGTTAGTTCTTCTCTCACTTTTTGTGCTCCACTTGGATTTGATAAAAGCACCAACTTCACCTTCTTCCAAGCCACTGGCAGAAACCTGTTGCTTGGCCCAGGGCCAAAGACAGATCCTGAGGGCACTGTACTGCACGCTCCCCTGCCCTGCCTTCAATCCCTCCACCAATAATCTTTGGTGATTAATTAGTTGGTTCAGAATTTCCTTTCAGACCACTATTCATTGCAGTTCATCGAGAGTCAGCCCTAGAAATAACAATCATAATGATTGCTGGCATTTTTAGAGCACCTCAAAGTGTGCAAATTGGTTTTCATCCGTAAGCTCATTTGATGAGAAGGAAAGCCTTGGGACTTGGGAGAGTCCCAGGAAACCGGGGCCCAAATCAGTGCACAATCAAGAATTCCTTTGTGGCCAAGACCATGCCAGGTCCTGTGCCACGGGCTGAAAATCCAAAGAAAGGCAAAAGGTAGTCCCACCCTTGCGTTCGAATTGTGGATCTAATAGTACCCATTTGGTACATGGTATATAAAATACTAACTGGAGGGGAGTGCCGGTAGAGAAAGCCCGAGGCCGGAAAACGCCTCTAGCGAAGGGACTATGTAGGCCCAGTCTTGAGGAAGGAGAGGATTACAGGCACAAAGATGGCAGATAGTTATATATAGGGAATAGCAAGTAAGCTATCGTGGATGGATATGAGAGAGAGAGAGACAGACAGACAGATATAGAGGAGACTGAGAGAGAAAGGAAAAATCACTGTTACTACCTGCATACAGAAGTCATTTTCTTTCCTTGTACCTCAGTTTCCTCATTTATAAAATGAGTAGATGGGAGTGTATAATCTTTTAAAGCTCATCATAGATCTAGAGACAGCAGGGACCTTAAAGGACGTCTAGTATAGTATAACTCATTTTACAGTTTTGGAAACTGAGGCCTGGTGAGGTTGTGAATTGCTCAATGCATTCAGATCCTAAGGAACATCAGTAGGATATGAATCCGGGTTCTTTGATTCTAAATCAAAAATGCAGACTGGGACTGGAATCCAGGGCTCTTGACTCTTAGCCTAGTGCACAGTCTACCATATAACTACTTCTCCTAACCACCCCCAACAAAACCAGGATTGATCACCGCGATTTGGAGGCCATTGTCTGGACACAGCTGCTTTTGTTCCATTTAGCGTGCCTGAATTGACTTCCTGCAACATTCACTTGTTACCCCAGCAAGCAAGTGACTTTCCTAATTATTGGAGAGCCAGTCTTTCCTTCCCAGTTGGGCTTTCTCAGTCACCTTTGTTCTCTGAAAAGTCAGAACCAACTTTGCTAATCATTTATTTCCTTCTACTTTCCTTTCTCTGGCTCAGAGTGTAATCTGGTTCCAAAGGCCAACTACTATAATATTTGACATCTCCTGTTCTTCGGTGCCCAAGGAAGGAAAAGAGGAGCTCACGTCAGAGGGCTGGAGCCAGGAGAACAGCAGTGGTAGGCTGCCAGAGGGACGATAGGCCAGATGAGTCACTCACATCCTGGCCCCTAGTCAGCTGTTCTCAGTGGAGGTGAAGGGCCAAGGTGGTCTGGGAGCCGGCTCCTCTCAGACAGCGCCTGCAGTGGGGATGTGGTTGGGAGGGGGCAGAGGCTCGACTGATTGGCTACTGCCTTTGCCTTCTCTGCTCCCCCAGGGACAGGCCAGCCCTTTGCAACCGTCTAAGGGGCCTGGCCAGCAGAGACTGCGGTTTGTTTTAGACACGCTGTCTCTGCTTCTTAGCATGCCCCTACACAGGAGCGGCTGCCCTGCCAAGTCACAGAATCACACTGGCTCCTAGGTGCTCCCCAACTCTAGGCTGCCTTCATTTGCTCTTTTCTGGGCTCGCTGGCAAATTCCCGACCCCCCTCTGACCCTACTTCCTCAAGACAGATGGTATTCGTTTGGTCTCGAGTTGGATTCTCTAGTTTGTTACCTGATTATATTCTACTACAGCTTCTAATATGGTGTTTTGATTCCCCGTTGAGCTGGATGTCCCAGTTGACTTGCTGGGAATATAGCTGCAGGACCCAACCCTCTTGTGCCAGAGCCCGCTGAGAGCCCCCCGCAATGGTTGCTTGTGATAGCAGTAGTCTGGGTTAGTGGAAGACTTCTGCACTTGCAGCCTGGAGAGGATTTCCTTCCCTTGGCCAGGCCGCCCCGAGTAAAACTGTACTGTCCAGGTGGGACGCCTTCTCCCATAGCCGTAATCTGTGCAGGTGTGCTTCTCGTGGGCTGTGAGCCGGGCAGAGCAACCCCAGAAGCAGCAGTATTCCCTGTAGGGTAAGTGAGCTGAAGTGAAGCTTCTCCTGTTAAGCATCCTCTGCTCTTTCCTTGGCTGACCCTGACTCTTTCCTTCCCATTTCAATCCTCATTTCCTTAGTCTCTCGCACTAAGAGCGTAGTCTGAAGACTTTGGACTGGGCCCCCAATTCCCTCTTCATCTCGGTATCGTCTTCAGTGCCCACATCCCTTCTTCATGTGATGATTTGTGTGCCCTCTGCCTTTGCCTTTAACTAGATGGGGAGCTCCTTGAGGGCAGGGGCCACAAGAAACAGCTTTCCTCCGTTGGGAGGCCCTCAGTTGGTTGCTGTTCTTCTCTGCCTGAGTTCCTCTGTCTGTGGAGCTCTGAAATCTCTCCCTCTGACAGAAGCAGATTGCCAAATGGCTTTTCAAAAGTGAGTGCCCTGCAGAGCACTCTAAGGAGATAGTGGATAAAGGATGAACCTTAATGTAAGTGAAGATGGGGGAGCAAGTTCCTGTGCTGCCCTCAATGGTACTTCAGATACCTCTCTAAGTGGACCGTTTTCCATTGCATTCTGGGAGGAACTTTTACATTGACACGATCAGAAGGACAAGCTTAAGACTATGGTCTCTGCAGCAAAAAATGTCCGAGCAGGGAAGGAGCTTTGCCTTTACTCTGTTATCTCGGCTCTGCCTCCAGGGAAGGAGCTTTGGAGCTACGTTAGAGGAAGTCTTTCTTTCTAGAGAGGAGTAAATTAAGAGCCCAGACTGAACCAGCTTGCATGAGATTCAGCAGCTAGTAAGTTAGAAGGAAGCCTAGAATGCAGGTCTCCTGACTTCTGTTAGCACAGTGGCAGAGGAGCCCCACAGTGACTGGGTCTTGAGCAGGGGGCGCTTGTTTGTTGCTATTTCTTGTGGCCCTAGCTTGGATTTGGGGATCACTTTCCATGGCCCTTGGCTGGATGTTGGGGCTATATTGATAGGGAGCCGCTCCCAACTTGGAGGCAATTGGGGCAGCTCTGGGTGTGTGTGTGTGTGTGTGTGTGTGTGTGTGTGTGTGTGTGTGAGAGAGAGAGAGAGAGAGAGAGAGAGAGAGAGAGAGAGAGAGAGAGAAATTGGTTCCCTTTCTGTGGTATCTTATGTGGTTCTGGTGGTGGAAGGGGCTGTACTTGGTTCTGCCTGGCTCAGGTGGTTGGGGATGCATCTTCCACAGTGAGGGCTGACTTGTGATGAGGCGGCAGTTCATGTATTTGTCCAGGATGCCTTTGTGATGAGGGGACACAAAATTTGGGGATTTGAGCCCTACCTGTAACAGCAGACCTCCTTCCATAGCACTATCCAGTGCCCCCTCAGCTCATCATCGTTCAGTGTTTACCCTCCAAGGACTAGCCACTCCCAATGCTTTCAAAAAGTACCTGAGCATTTGAATGTCTGAAAGCAAACAAAACAGCTCATAAAAATCGTGATTGTAAACTGGCTGTGGATAACTGGCTAAGCCGGTCCAAATTAAAAGACATTAATAGACCATGTATAACTCATCCAAATGAAGATTGACCAGCCATTTCTTTTTACTACTCCATTTTTCCTTCTTCTTTAGAAAAACTAAAACATCCGGTTCATCTCTTACTATATCTTGGGGAACTATTCTTTAATTTTTTTGAAGGGTGTAGGGACTTGGGCTTTTGTGATTTCCATTGATGAGAGGAAGGAGGGAAACTCTCCCATTCTTTCTCCACCATGGTATCTCAACTTGGTCTTAGTGAATGACTTGGCTCTGAGCTGGCCCAGAAGCCAAGATTAAATGTCAGTGGCTAGCTCTGAACCAAGAGCTTCCCAGTTTTAAGGCCAGCATTCTATCCAATTCATCACAGTACCATGCTTGTCTGTTTGTGGGTTCTCGCCAAATAGAAGACAAGCCCTGAAAATCAGATCTTTGGGAAAAAGGGGGAAGAGAAAATCCCGAGGAGGGGTTCCATTCTGTGGGGCTACAGAACAGAGATGAGCAAATAGAACAGCTGTTGGCGTGTAAGACTGGCTTTTCTTTAGAGCCTTCCTGAGAGCTGATTGTACAGCCACAATGCGCTACTACGTAGGCCTTCTAAAAATGATGGCTGTTTAGGGGAGAAGGCAATGGTGTATGAACATGAATGGGCTTTATTAACCTTTGCTGGAAAGACTGGCAGATGGTAGCAAACTGCTCAGGTCACAAACTGAAATTGTATGATGGATAAATGGGGAGAAGCAAGTACTTTTCCATAAGAAAAACCCCTCTGATGGTAATGGAAGGGCAGCTACTCAATCACTGAGTAAAGAATTTTCAGAGATGAGAATTGTGTGAATATTTGTCATATGATTGAGATATCTTTGCCCCTAACTAAGCAATATGATTTTAAAAAATGCTACAGGGGATTATGGGGCACAGAAAGAGCTGGTTTGAGAGTTGGAGGATCTGCCTATGTGGCTTGGACCAGGTTGGTTGACCTTTCTGGGCCTGGGTTTCCTGTGACGTTAAATGAGCTGAGAGAAGGAGTTTTTCACTGAGAGTTCCTATACTAATGATAGCTCTGATCTGGGTGAGGGGGTGTAAGGTGGGAAGGAAATGACTAAATGACCTCTCAGGTCTCTTCTAGCTTTAAACATATGTTCTTCCCATCTATACTTTGGTTTGCCAAGAATATTGGTTAAGAAGAAAAATGACTTCCAGTCAACAATTAGAAATACAGTATTTCATTCTGCTGGGATCCTGAGCCATTCCAACTAACATTATTTGTTCGGGAGTTGATGGCCCAGTGAATTCTGTTCTCCTTTGAATTGGCCAGGCTCCAAGATGGATGTCAGAGCTTCAGATAATGAAGGCTGCGCTAGCCTCTGAAGGGTGACCGAACGCAACTAGAAGCCGGGTGGGTAGCAGTGCCAGCTTGCTCCCATACTTCAATTCTCAGGAGAAAAAGGAAAGTTCTGGCAATGGTGTGAAGGGGAGAGCACTGTATGGACAGTCCCCCTCCCCTCTGACTTGGCCATATTTGGACCCTCGCCTCACCCTAATTTTTTCCCTTATCAAAACCTCTACATGCAAAATTATAACTCCCCCAAGCAAAAAAACTCTCCTGGCCCAGACCAATTCCAGTCTTGAGGCAGCCAGCTTCTCAGTTTGAGCCACTGAATCCTATCTCCCAAGTGCTGTCGATGCTAGTTTTGGAGTTGGCAAGTACCATCCCTTCTTTTTTTTCTGAGAGGCAATTGGGGTAAAGTGACTTGCCCAGGGTCACACAGCTAGGAAGTGTTAAGTGTCTGAGGGCAGATTTGAACTCAGGTCCTCCTGGTTTGGGGGCTGGTGCTTTATCCATTGTAGTACCCAGCTGCCCTTCAACCCTTCTCAAAGAGAGAAGGAAATTAAGGTTTCAGGGTGAACTGACCTACCTAGGATCTCAGTTAATTAGTAGTTAACTCAGCACTTGAACTGAAGTGATCTGAATCCACATTTCATGGTTTTCCTACTGTATCTCATACTGGTGGTGATGGTGGGGGTTAGAAATGAAGAAACCAAGATCTAGAAAGAACAAATGTTGTACCCAAAGTGACGCAGCAAATGGGCAGGAGAGCCAAGACTAGTGGCCAGGTCTGACTTTTTCATCCAATTCTACACAGCCTTTTCAGGAAAAAAGCACAGGATGGGTTAAACCAGCCGGCCACTCGAATCTCTCTGTTGCTGACCTTCTGTAATTCGGTCATTAGAACCCCTTGCCACGAGCATACCTGGTTGCCTGGGGCGTGGTGATTTTCCCAACTTTTCTATGGCCTAAATGGGCCTCTCAAATCCTATCTAGGTTGGGAAATGTTTCCTGATGAATTTTTACAAAGGAATTTGCTTGGAGATCGAATTTGGTAACTCTCCCCCTCAAAAAACAACAACAACAACAACAACAACAACAACAACAACAACAACAACAACAACAACAACAACAACAACAACAACAACAACAACAACAACAACAACAACAACAACAACAACAACAACAACAACAACAACACAAAGCAAAACACAGACACATAAGGAGAAACCTGCAGAGTGGAGAGCACTCACTGCAACATCCAAGATTTCCCAGTGGTCTTGGCCAGGAGCGGCAGTCAGGGATCAGAGTTGATTTGAATGACTGACTAGGCTTCCCTTCTTTCTGTTACCTTTCCCCAAATCCAGTCTAGGAAATGCTTGTTCTGAAGGTCAGGTGTAGGCCCTGGCCATCTCTTCCCAGGAATGGAGTCAATTTCCTGCTTCTAGGCAAGTCCATCTAAATGAGTAACTCAGTAGCTGAACCGTTGGGGCCCTCCCCATCTGAACAAACCTCAGCTATCCCCTCCTCGGTCCCGAGAAGGTTATTTCTCTATAAAACAGAGGTTTGTGATTTGGGATTAATGGGATTTAAAGAAAATAAATTTAGAAAACTTTTTCATTATGATTGGTTTCCTTTGAAATCCTATGTATGGTTTTATACACTTAAAATATTATGCTGTAAAGGGGCCCGTAGAGTTCACTTGCCTGCCAAGGTTCTGGAACGTAAAGTCAAGTTCTTCTGCTCCAGATCTGCATGAGTCGGTTACCTTAAACAACTCCTGGAGGAGGGGGGGTAAGTCCTTACCCTCAGGAAGATGACGTTCTCCAGATGGGTCCAATGTAATATAATTCATAATTAATATGATAGTACAATAGAATGCCCACACGGATTCAGATCTCACTTCTCGTGCATCTTTCTGTCTGACTGTGGCCTAAAAGTCCCTTCCCATGTTGGGGCCCAAGTTTTCTTACGTCAATTCAACGAGCATTTATTGAGCACCTATTATGTGCCAGGCACTGTGCTAAGCCCTGGGGAGGATAAAGAAAGGCACAAGACAGTCCCTGTACTCAAGGAGCTCACCATCTAAAGGGGGATCCTAGACATAAGCACCTTTACCCAAATGAGAGATAGACAGGATCACTTCAGAACTGTTTCCGAAGGAAGGCAGGAAGATTAAGAAGGACGAAAAGGGGTTCTCCTAGAAAGCGCTACTTTGGCTGAGACTTGAAGGAAGGATGTTCCAGGAGCACATGCTAACTGGTGCAAGGATCGACTGTTGGGTGTCACTGCATAGCAGAGGGAGAGGGCCAGTTCTGAGCGACTCCATTTTTCTCACTTGCCCATTGGCTCCTTCTGTTTTTCAGCTTTGGTGAAAGGTCCAGAGGGGTCCGGTGGCAGATACACATAGGGTCCTGTTGGGAACAGCTTTTCTATCATAATGAGTATAAAATGATTGGGCAAGGGGCACCTTTGACAATATCACTCAACTTTTAACTTCCTCTTGACAAAATCGGAGTTTACCTGAGGACGGAGAGTTGAGGAATGGCTTCGGGGATTTGTGTGGCCAGAGTCCCTAGAGCAAGAGTGCCAGGACATTGGACGGCAACAATAATGGGTTCTGCTTACAAGAATTTTGTTCCTATTTGTACTATAAAAGTAGGTACTCCAAGTATTGTGCCTATTTCACTGATGCAGGAAATTGAGGCTCAGAAGTGACAGAAGTATACAGATCCTGAATATTTTATCCAGATATGAACTCTTATGGTCTTTATGCTGTCAGACAAATGGTTCACCCTCTGTGAGTCTGTCTGCTCATCTGTGAAAGGAGTGGCTGACTTCTAATGACTCCTTCTGGCTCAGAGTTTTTGATACCGACAAGAATGCGGTCTTCAGTTAGTCTTTATGGTGTTGGACTGGGAGCCATGAAGATCTGAGTTCACATCCTGCCTCATACACTTAGTAGTGTGGGACCATGGGCAAGTCACTCAATCTCTGCCTCAGTTTCCTCATCTGTAAAATGGGATTAAAAACAATAGCACTTGGCTCCCAAGATAACACGAGTACAGCTCTTAGGGCAGCAAAGTGCCACTGGGGGCATTTGGGCCCAGGTCTTCTTCCCCGAACTGATGCCTTCTCCACTGTAGCCCGCTGACTCCTCTCATTGATTTCCATCCAACTGTGCTGCCTAAAGCACAGCAAGAAGACATGTGTAGTTACTGACTTTCCAAAACTCCCTTAGAGAGACCTTGCGCTAGAATGACAACTGTCTGTGGTTTCTTGTAGACTCTGAGGCAAAGGCCGCAAGCTCATAAAATAACTTTCCTAATGCATGCAGGGGAAGGAGCAAAACAGGAGTGCTTGGGGCAGAGCTGATTCCCATTTTTTGGGTAAAGACCAGGTTTGAACCCATTAGTCCTTTTGGACTACTCCGTCTCTGGCCTTCTTCCCTGAGCTATTAGAGAAATGAGGCTCCAAGCAGGTACCAGGGAGCGGAAGGGCCTCTGGCGTGCCAAGTTCCTGGTCATTATTGGCCACAGAAAGGCCTATGGCAGATGGGAAGGTTTGGTTTGCGTGTCCTGGCATCATTGGCCTGCTTCTCTTGAGTCTGTCTCTGTCTGTCTGTCTCTGTCTCTCTCTCCTTTTTTCTCCTTTCTTGGATTCCGTGACGCACGTAGCTTCAACCTATTTAAAGGCTGCCCGGTCTGTTAGACCGGACAAGGCTGGGTAACCAACAATGGGGATGAGGACTTTGAGGCCTCAATTCTGGCAGTCTGTATAACATGGCTACTTCTCGAATGGGGCGATTCACAGGTCAGAGCCTTCTGTCACGTGGCTGGTCCCATTATACCAGTTGTCTGTTACTGGAAATACTTGTAACCAAATACTGAAGAACATGCCTGTGGGTTTCTCCTTCCCCTGCCCCAGGCTTACCTTTGAAAAGCTACTTGATGACTATGATCCTCCATGAGCTTTACCATCTTGCCTGTCTTTCTCATAGCCTTCCCAAATGGGGTACCTAGATCTGATCTTCCAATCATCTACTTGCCCAGTTGTAGATATGACAATGCTATCCATGCACCCTACTTGGGTGTTGGTGTTTGTGGCTGCCTAGTCATACTTCTTTTCTTTTTCTCTGTCCAGTTTATCTTTTCTTTTAGTTAAAGCTTTTTATTTTCAAAAAACCTTGTGTTCAAATTTTTTCTTTCCTTTCTCCCCACCCCCTCCCCTGGATGGCAAGTGATCCGATATATGTTAAATATGTGCAGTTCTTCTAAACATATTTCCACATTTATCACGCTGCACAAGAAAAATCACATCAAAAGGGAAAAATGAGAAAGAAAACAAAATGCAAGCAAACAGCAACAAAGAGTGAAGATACTATATTGTGAACCACACTGGGTTCCCACAGTCTTCTCTCTGGGTGTCGATGGCTCTCTCCATCAAGATCCTTGGAAGTGGCCTGAATCACCTCATTGTTGAAGAGGGCCACGTCCATTAGAGCTGATCATCATATAATCTTGTTGTTGCCATGTATAATGATCTCCGGGTCCTGCTCATTTCACTTGGCATCAGTTCATGTCAGTCTCTCCAGGCCTCTCTGAGATCATACTGCTGATCATTTCTTACAGAACAGTAATATTCCATAATATTCATATACCATGACTTATTCAGCCATTCTCCAGTTGTTGGGCATCCACTCAGTTTCCAGTTTCTTGCTGCTCCAAAAAGGGCTGCCACAAACATTCTTTTGTTCATGTGGCTCCTTTTCCCTTTTTATGACCTCTGTGGGAAACAAACTCATTAGAGAAATTGCCAGATCAAATGAATCAAATGATAGCCCTTTGGGCAGAGTTCCAAACCGCTCTCCAGAATGGCTGGATTCATTCACAACTCCACCAACAATGTATCAGTGTCCCAGTTCTCCCACATCCCCTCCAATATTCATCATTATTTTTTCCTGTCATCTTAGCCAATCTGACAGGTGTGTAGTGCTATCTCAGAGTTGTCTTAATTTGCATTTCTCTGATTAACAGTGATTTAAAGCTGCCTAGTCATATTTCATATTGAACTTCCAGTTCACGAACATTGCAAGATTTGGCTTCTTTCATGCGAATTATCTAAACTATAAAAAGTTTCCTAGAGGAAGTGAGGCTTATTTGGCTTGTTGAAGGAAGAGAACATCCTTGGTTCTTTGTTTTGGTTTTGAGGTAACTGGGGTTAAGTGACTTGCCCAGTCACACAAATAGGATCTGTTAAGTGTCTGAGGCCAGATTTGAACTCAGGTCCTCCTGACTCCAGGGCTGGTGTCCTACCCTCTGTGCCATCCAACTGGCCCAACATCCTTGGCTATCGGAAGTAAAGTAGATTGCAATTCCCTTGAAAGTAGGCACTGTATTTGGCCTCTTTTGTATTCCCAGTGCTTAGCACAATACCTGGCACAGAGTAAACACTTGGTAAATGTTTATCGACTGAGAATGGCAGACAGTTACTAGTTGAGCAAAGACATACAATGATAGGAAGCCATGGTCTCTGAAATCTAGAACCTGAGAAGAATAAGTGACATACTAAGACTTGTGGGGCAAAAATATAAAGCAGTTCGAGATAAGGATGGGGAACTGAGATTTAAACAGTGCTGAACCACTGCTAGCTTTTGACCTCTATGAGTCCGATTAACTTTTGTAGTAGTTCTTGGTCCAATAGATTGGGATGGATGATGGCGAGACAAGGAGATCAAGTCAACCTGAAAGTATTTTGGGGGCCCGGACATGGATAGTTGGAACCTGTCTTTAAAATGGTCAGGAGGGAGCAGATTTGAGATACTGATGAGAATATTGCCACATACACTGATAGTAGATCAAGCACTAGAGTTAATATCAAGGCACACAAACTACTGTGACAAATATATTGGATTGGATCAACTCAGTGTGGAAAACGTAGGCAGTTTAAATCAATCAGCCACATTAATAACTAGTCATTTCTTTTTTTATTATAGCTTTTTATTTACAAGTTATATGCGTGGGTAATTTTTCAGCTTTGACAATCACAAAACCTTCTGTTCCAACTTTTCCCCTCCTTCCCCCCCTCCCCCAGATGGCAGGTAGACCCATACATGTTAAATATGTTAAAGTATATGAATAACTAGTCATTTCTTAGCAACATTGGGCCTGGAATCAGGAAGATCTGAATTCAGATATGGTCTGAATCCTTTACTAGTTGTGGGGCCCTAGGCAAATCACTTAACCTGCCTCAACCCTAAGTTTTTACTTAGGCCAACCCTAGTTTTTACTAAGCTGTCTTAACAATCAAATGTTTATAGTATTTTCACTTTTTATTGTCGTTTTCTTTTTTCTTTCCCTTTTTTTTCCTTTTGGATCTGATTTTTCTTGTGCAGCATGATAATTGTGGAATTATGTATAGAAGAATTGCACATGTTTAACTATTGGATTTCTTGCTGTCTGGGGAGGGGCTGGGGAAAGGGAGGGAGAAAAATGTTAAACTCAAGGTTTTGCGAGGGTGAATGTTGAGAACAATCTTTGCATGAATTTTGAAAATAAAAATTTTATTATTTAAAAAATAATAACATTTATATAGCTAAGAACAACAATCAAATGTTTAGGTGAGTTTAGGCTTTACTTAGTAAATAAATAGCCCTACGAGCATGCGACACCCACATGGGCTTTGTTGGTGGAGACAGCTGTTTTTGCAGCAACAAGTCTACCCACCCACCCAGTCATATGCTGGTGGGTTTTCCATCGTTGGAGTACCAGTCCCCTTATGAAGGGATACGAATGGTTCCTTCTCATGGAACGTGGGCTGTAGTAGGTCAGGGTAGAAACCCAAAGAGAGAGTATGAGAAAGTGTGTGATGACGAGCTTAGTCAGTGCCAGGGATGTGCAAAGGAAGTCATGATCTCTCTGAATCATAGTGTTTGTGGGAAGCATTGTAGGGAAGAAAGGATTCTCCAGGCAGTACTGAACTAGAGCAAAGGGGAGGAGAGGTCAGTGCTGGAGAGGTAGTATAGTTCCAAGTTGTTGACTGACTGTAACTTTCCAGAGTGGTATAAGTTGCGTGATCTCACTGGATCCTCACACTAGCCCTGTAAAGATGGTGCTGGGAGGAGCCCTACCTTATAGATGAGCAGATTGAGACTGAAAGGTAAAATCGTTTATGTGGTTACATAGCTCATAGAGAATAATCCTCTCTGGACTCAAATCATCTGGGGCTTATGTCATAATTCTCCCACTTACCCAGGTGACTGAGGGAGTGATTTCCCCTTTCTGGGTCTTGGTTCATTCACGTGTCTCAGAAGGCTGTGTCATCAGCGTGGCAAGAGATGACAGATAGAAGTATGTGATTGAATGAGCTCTCCAAGGTAGTGAGTAGAGAAGAGAGGGAAGGTGGGAAACCAAATAAGAGTTGGTTCAGAAAGTGAGCCCAGGAGAACCAGAGCCAGGGCCATGCAGAAACTTAGGGAGGTAGAGCATTAAGCAAGGGCTAACCAGTAGGGTCAAGCAGAGACTAAGGGGACGTTTGGATTTGGCTGGGAGAAAATGAGTAGTTGAGCTCGGAGCCTTTGGCTCTTCCCTCTCATTTTTCCCAAAGGGCAGCAAATATTGATAGTATCCCTGTTAAGTTTGGAAAACTCACCAAGGCATCAAAACACCATGTGTTGGCAGGTGTCTAAGATGACTCTTTGATGTAGTCATATTATAGAGATGTGTCAACATTTCTGCAGCCAGAGGATTTGGGGCTCATCACCAGATATGTTTTCCCCTGTGCAATTAAAAAAAGCCTAACGTTGTGAAAAGAAAAATCTTTATTTCACAGAGGCAAGAAGAAACCTTCTGCTCTGCTGTTCTCTTTCTAACTCCTCCACAAATAGCCACCTCTCTCTGCTAGAGGAGCTATATGGGCCAAATGGGGCACTTTGTTCCGAATCCTCCAGCTTCTAAAGCCAAATGGGCGTGCTCTGCTCATTTCCACTTTGCAGGCATGAGTTCCAGCACTGCCAATAGCTCCTTCCTGGGCTGTTTGGCTGGGCCTTCTTGGCACGCCGGGCACTGCCCCGTTTGGAAGTATTCCCTGCCAGGGAAGCTTGAATGGGCGACAAGAGTTGGGAAGTTACCTCTTTTAGGGGTCTGATGGAACTGAGGAGATGGTCTTCAGGAAGGACTGCTTTTGGGGGGACCCACATAATGGAAAGGAGATGAACACGATCACCTCAGAGACTGAGTTTTCTGGCCTTAGAGATCTTTCCAAATGATACTTAGAAACCTGTAGGAGTGAAGAACAAGTATCCTCTGTACTTGGTACGGAGACAGATGGTAGTGAGAGAGATCGTCCCTTTCTCAGGGAGCTGATGGTCTAGTCGGGGAGGTGATCCAAGTGAACTGGAGGCAGTGCTATAGTCATACAAAGAGCCTTGAATTGGGCATCACAGGAAGCATGTTAATCCTGGAGTGTGAGGACATTGTTTCAGATCCCACCTTTCCTACTTGCCATCTGTGTGAGCTTGGACAGGCACTTCTCTCTCAGTTCCCTCCTGTGAAGAGGGAGGGGATTGCCCTAGATGATCTCTGAGTCCTTCCAATCTTAAAGTCCCTTTGATGCTATAAATATACATAAGTGAACGGTCAGAATGAGGGCCCCAGCCCTTAGCAGTGTCTGCAGGGCACTCAGGTGCTTGAGGAGAGATAAGGGGAACAAGCATTTATTAAGCACCTACTACCTCCTTAAGCTACATAGTAGGTCAAGAGTTCTACAGATATTATCTCATTTGATAATAAACACTTGTGGACTTCAGTAATTCAGAGATGTCCCGTACCCTAGGCCATCTGTTCATATCAAGACTGGGAGCTGGTTGCCTTCTGTGTCTCCAGTTTAGCTGGACAGCTGAAGAATTCATACAGACCACGTGGCCAAGACAAGGAGCAGAAAGTGAGAATGGGCTCTAGGAACATGTGCGATGCCCCCACTTTGCTTCCCCTGTCACTCTCATTCTTTTTATATATATATATATATATCTTTTTATTGACAGAACACATGCATGGGTAATTTTTCAACATTGTCCCTTGCGATGTCACTCTCATGCTTACAACAGTCATAAGCCTGGCCAGCAGCCCGAGTTCTTCTTAACAGATGTTAACCGAGATTACATCAGGGATCATGTCTGGCAGTATCAGCTGAATTCTACAAATGTAGTTCCTACCTTCCTACCGAGAGGAGGGAAGACATGTTGTACTCGGCTTTTACTGGCTCATAAAAGCTGATTGTTAAATTTTCACCGTGAGCGTTTACGCCTCAAAAAATCATCAACTATTACAAAGCAGGGCTTGATTTGTTGTTATGTTTGCTATTTATAATTAAGAGATTGCTGGAGATGTTCACGCAGATGAGAGATAAAAATATATTATACATACCTTTATTTTCAGAGAGCTAGTTGTTAAACCTTTACCAGGACTCTACTGGAGGAAGATGGGTATATTTCATTGTTAGGTCCCTAGCCTTGAGATGGTTACGTGCCAGCAGAGTTGTGCTGCTTTTAATGTCATTTACATTCCCGTAGTCATGGTTCTTACTAGCTGTGTGACGCCGGGCAAGTCACTCAACCCTATTTGCCTCAGTTCCTCATCTGTAAAATGAGTTGGGGAAGGAAATGGTGAACCATTCCAATGTCTCTCCCAAGAAAACCCCCAAATGGAATCACAAAGAGTCAGACATGACCGAAACAATTCGACAACTGTTATTGTACACTGTTCATTGCTCTTTTTATTCAGTATCGCTTCACACAAGTTATTCCGTGTCTCTCTGCATCATTTGTCATTATACCTGAGTATTCCATTTGGTTCACCAGCCATTCTCCAATTGTCGAGCACTTATTTTGGGGGGGGTTGGTTGGCTGGTTTGTTATCACGGACCAGTGCTACGAGGACTTTGCTATATGTAAGAAATTATTTGTCTTCATCATTAGTCTCCTTGGAGTAAATCCCAGCAAATAGAACCACTGGGTATGAATAGTTAAGAGACTTAATCACTTAATTCCAAATTGTCTCCTGAAATGATTGGGCCAGCTTACAATGCCAGCAACCGTGTATTGCTGTCTTATCTTCCCACAACTCTGCTAACCCTTAGTGTTTCCATTTCTTATTACTTGCCAATTTGGATATCAAGTACAATGTGGGCTCTAATTAATCCCCAGTATTCTTATTAGTGATTTGTATACATCTCACATGCACTGGCTGATAAGTAGAACTTCTATAAATTATTTTCATTCCTTGCTAAAGGATGAATGATCAGATCCCTTATTACAATAAGAATGAACTTCCTAAATATAGTTGTGAAAGGCATTGGTGTCTAATGTCCTAATCTCCACCCCATCCCCAAATTAAGGTAACTTACATCAAATTAGAAAGAGTCCTTTCCCCAGTAGTACCCTCTTTCCCTTTTAATTAGTGTCAAATGGCTGGGAAGATTGCTTCACAACACATTTTAATATGTAGTGATACTATACCACTATAATTCCTAAAAGTTAATCACATCTCTTATCATTCTAGACCTTCTCTTCATCCAGATGTACTTGAATTTTATGTAGTTCTATCAAATGATCCCAACAGGAGCTCAACACAGGACAATATAGCTAGCACAACCAAATCATGAACAGTGACTTTCTGTACAGTTAAGTAGGAAATTGGATTTTTATCAAATTGTACTTTTATATTACCTAATTTCCTGGGGAGGTCATACACACACACACTGGGCAGGTAACTTGAATGGAACCTGTTTCTGCAAATGTTGGGTTTTGATGATGACATTTGGAAATGCTAGGGTTTTTTTTTTTTGGAGGTGGGAGAAGGTTATGTTTTTTATCCTACCCGACCGCAGTTGTTGCCTCAATGAGTTTATCTGCTCAAGAATATTATCTCTCGGGTTTCCTAAAGAAGTTCTCAGCAAATGAAACGTTGTTCCCTTTCAGCAGATGTTAATGCTTCTCATTTCTGACTCTACCCCTTTTAGTTGTATACTTTTGATCAGACTGAAGGACAGTTGGAGGGCCAAGTGAACTTTCCTTTTGCAATGGGTTCCATAAATATCCATGTAAGGATATGTTATTGCTTCTTCAAATCGGTAGCATTTCCTTCCATTTGAATGTAAGGCAGTACACATTTTGAGAAGAGTTTTGGAGCTTTTACCTAACTGCCCTGACCTTTGCCCTAAGGCTTTTGATTTCTTACTTCAAACAGTAACCCACCAGCCAGATAGTTGGCATGTGACTCATAAGCGTTGTCTCCAAAAAAGTACTTTGTCTCCATCTCTGAAGGATGAAGGAGAAGCCCTTTCCACCACATCTTGTCCCAATAATAATGGTATAGCAAAGTTTCCCCACTGTTGCCTAGCACCTTTTCTTGTGGATGAGCCCTTCCACAGCTTCCATCCTCCCCCACCTTTTAGCCAAATTTGAATCAATAAAGGAAAAGTCCAATCCCCTTAACCAGTTAATGTGCTCAGATCCCAAAGCTGGGGTCTTTAAGCATAGGCAGCGAATAGATGTTCTGTAGATGCAGATTTGGAGGTTCCGGGGAGCCCATTTCCATCTGGAGCCATAAAGGATATTCAGCCTTGTGTTTGGGTCAAATTTTGCCTTCCCTGGCGCAAACACTCGAGTTCGTACACAATCATCCATTTGGAGAGGCGTTTTGATGCCAACCGAAGAAATTAAAATGGGTACGTCAATTGTCGCCGTTAGTGGCCCTCATTTCCATGTGAGTTTTAACACAAATATTTTTGTCAAAAGCCTTTTCTGTTCATTGATGTAATCATATGGCGTTCCCCCCCTAATGTCGAGCTCTTCTTGGGATAAAAGCAGCCTTCTCAGAGTGAATAATTCTTTCACTATATTGCTATACAGCCTGTTGGCTTAGTCCCATTGAAACATTTTTGCATCAAAAATAATTAACGAGATTGCTCTGAAGCTTTTCCTCTGTTTTATCTGTCTTGGGCGAGTATCAGGCCAACCTTTTGTGTCTCTCACAAGGTGCTGGCTACAAGGCTTTCTTTCTCCATTGAATAGTTTTTCATAAGAAGTATTAAATTACTGCTTGAATATTTGGTAGCATTCACTTGTAAATCCTCAGGAGCCAGGGGTGTTTGTCAGTAAATGACTTACAGCTTGCTTAATCTTTTTTTTTTTCTTTTTGACTGTGAGGGGGTTAAGATCTTCCTTTTTGTTACTTGCTATCCTCTCTAAAGGTAATCTACTTCCTTTGAAATCCCAGTTTTGCTGGCATAGGTTTGTTCATGGCAAGAGCAGATTCTTTTTGATTGTAATTTTTGTTAATTTTTCTCAGCCTTTCTTCAACCTGGTTTCTGCCTCCCCTCCCCTTCTCTTTTTGATCCTTAACCCTCCCCCCCCCCAAATCTATGCTTGTTTATCATGTCTATCTCTAGCTGGCGGTGGGGATTAGGTGAGACTCCATTACTGGTTTTGATTTAAATTTCTCTTAGTGATTTGAAGGAAAATCACATGTGGTTATTCAAAAGAAGTAGTCCATAGTATCGAACTATTTCTGTCTTTTCCCCACTCCACCACTGGGGAATGATGCCTGATCTTAAACTTGTGTTCCCCGTGTATCTTAGATATCTGACCCGTAACAGAAATTTGACGCAAAGACAAATAATGTCATTTTTCAGTCCAATAAATGACAAAGCATATCCTTTACCAATGAGGATTTTTACCCATCATCCAACAGCAGAATCTATCAAAAGGGATTTATTTGTGAGGTCTTCCAGTTCAACTCCAACTTAAACGAGCGATTTCTCTACCACATAGTGGTCATACAGTGACCACCCGAAGAACGCTTACTGCTCATTGGTTTCCTTCCTACTCATAAGACATTTGACAAAGGTAATGAGTTTTGTCTACTGCCTAAGTGGAGCATGAATGTAGCTATTTGTGGTCTACAGGTTGCCTATTTCTCGGTCACAAATTGGGGTATTCTGGGCCCCTTAGCTCTCTCTTCCTCCTCATGGGGGGCAGTATTGTTCTTTCCTCTGTATCTAGGGGCATAGATGTATTTCCACCAATTAGATCACTGGAAGGGCTCATTGCTGCCACCTCCTTAGCCACTCCCATTCATTATATCCCTGGTCCTGTGCCTCATTGATTTCAGCTTTCCCAAGGTCATTAATTTATAAAGTGTTTAATTGGATTAGATAAAAGGTAATAAAAGTAGAATCATTATCTGCAGGGAACACTGGAATGAGCAATTACTCATTTTCTGCACCTAACCCTTCCCATAGGCTGGTCTGAAGTCCATGTCCTATGTCCTATGTCCTACCGGACTTGGGGATTGCTATCTGTCCAAGGCCTGGGTTACAGCACTATAGAGATCTTAATCTGGATGCCTGCAATTAACTCGCAGATGGTTTTGCCAATATAGAAATTTAGGCTACCTCTCTTGGCTCTAGCTACAGGAGGCTGGAGGGCAAAAGTATCAAAAGCTTGGCACTCCAAATGCAGCCTGAACCAAATTAAAACATAATTGGGAAATATTTAACAGTGATACTTAAAAATACAATAGAACAAAGATGATGATAATATGTAGTTTTCTAAGTCAATATGTAGCTGCAAGGATCCTTATGTACAGTTTAGGGGACCCCGTTTCTATACGAGTTTGACAGCCACTGCTTTGGGACACCCTGTTACTTGTCATAGCTTTTAACTCACTCCCTTCTTGGCAGTGTTGGTTCTGAAACAAAGTTCGTTGGGGCTCTGCACAGGAAAGTTGTCTTGAGCTGCAATTAGAGAGAGAAGGGACCTTAGAAGCCATCTAGGCCGATGACCTCACTGTGTGGATGAAGTAACCAAGACCCAGAGAAATGAGATGATTTATCTCAAGTCACAGAGGCAATAAAGAAGAGATCCAGGATTCAGCCTGTTATTGATGAAGCCATTCTGGTTCTGAGTTAACATGTTACACATGCGTGACCATTAATCTCTTGAAGAATACAATTTGGAATTTTCCCAGGGAATGATGTAAAAATGAAAGCATCTCGCTTTTTTACTTTGTTAGCTCTATTTTTCCCCTTCTGCAGGCTTGGGGTAGCTGTTAAAGTGTCCATGAGACCAAGTACTTTAAGGGGGACTTCACGGATTCTCACAGCTCAAAAATGTTTGTAATTGCTCAGAAGGATGTTGGCTTCTGGCAGTCTGGGGAGGTTAATTCCCTCCTCTTAAGAGCCTGGCTGGAGGAGAGAATTTCTAGGGAATACTTATTACTCCCCTCATTTCATTCCACCCCACCCCACCAGTCTGTGGGGAGTTCTGATTCTGTAGAGAGGAGTTCTGAATCTGGAGTCCATGAACTTTTTTAAATTATAGCTTTTTTATTTTCAAAATATATACACGGATAATTTTTGACATTCACCACTACAAATCCCCCATGTTCTAATTTTTTCCCTCCCCTTACCCCACCTCCTCCCCTAGTCAGCAACTGATCCAATATATGTTAAACATGTGCAATTCCTCTATACACATTTCTACAAATATCACGCTGCACAAGAAAAATCAGATCCAAAAGGAAAAAAAAATGAGAGAAAACAAAAAGCAAGGAAACAACAACAAAGGTGAAAATACTATGTTGTGATCTGCCCTCAGTTTCCACAGTCCTCTCTCTGAATGCACATGGCTCTCTCCATCACGACTATTGGAAATGGTCTGAATCACCTCGTTGTTGAAAAGAATCACGCCCATTAGAATTGATCATTGCTATTGCTGTGTACAATGATTTCCTGGTTCTGCTCGTTTCACTCAGCATCAGTTCGTGTAAGTCTCTCCAGGCCTTTCTGAAATCCTCCTGTTGGTCATCTCTTACAGAACAATAATATCCCATAACATTCATATACCACAATTTATTCAGCCATTCTCCAGTTGATGGGCAGCCACTCAGTTTCCAGTTTCTGGCTACTACAAAGAGGGCTGCCACCAACATTTTTGTACACGTGGGTCTCTTTCCTTCCTTTATGATCTCTTTGGGGTACAAGCCCAGTAATGGCACTGCTGGATCAAAGGGTCTGCACAGTTTGGTAGCCCTTTGGGCATAGTTCGAAACTACTCTCCAGAATGGTTGGGTAAGATGAACCTTTTTTTAGTCAAAAAACTGATAGCTGCATTTTGGTATCTTTTGTTTTCTTTGTAATACCATGTATTTCATTTGTTTAAAAACATGATTTGAGAAAGGGGTCATGAGTTTCATCAGAGAGGTGGCCAGAGGGGTCCAGGACACAAAAATGGTCAGGAGTCCCTGTGCTGGAAGCTCAAAAGCAACACCAACACAGTCCATGTTGCCAGATTGCCCTTGCCTTTTTTTTTTTACACATGCTAGAAGAAATTTATAGCTCTTGAAGCTAACTCTCATGGGCTATGGTTGTCCCTCTCCCCACAGCAGGAGCTTAGTTGCTTGGGGCTCCCGAGGGAGACCCAGTCTCTTTCCACCTTTTCTTTTGATGTGGTGGGTTACAGCTCACATTTTTTATTATATGATTATCCAGATTTAGTTGGTGGATAGAGTGGCCAGGCTGGAAGACAAGAAATTCTCACATCCCTGAGTTTAAATTTGGACTCAAGATACTACCTATGAGACCCTGAGTAAGTCACTTAATCCCATTTGCTTCAGTTTCCTCCTCTGTAAAATGAGCTGGAGAGAGAAATGGCCAACTACTCTGGTATCACACCAAGTGGGGGTCACAGAGAACTGAATGGGATGAACGACAAATGGTTTTGGGAATGCTTTGAATATATCATTTCATTTGACTCCCACGACAACCCTGTAGCATTATTTCCATTTACAAATGAGGATAATGGCTTGCCCAAGATCTGTCTCTCTCTCACCCACATCTGCTAAGAATCTCAGACAGAATTCGAATTCACGTCTCCCTGACTCCCTGCACACCAGGCCACTTATTTGTCCGATGTGGTAAGAACTTCCTGCCAAGGCCATCAGCTGTGACATTGAGTGAGCGGGAACACGTCTCTTTGTGCCAGTATGATCTGACAGTAGGCATTTTGAGTTCTTACTGATGTCTTTTGACATGACCTCGGTATTGAAACGTATTCCCTCCCCATCTTTTGTTGAGAGAATCGTTCCCTTTAAGAAAGAATAAAAAGGTTAGGGTATATAATGCATCATTTAGGAGTAAGGACTTGCACATGAACGAGATCTCCTTATTTCTCCTTTAATACTCAATGTTTTCTTATTTTAACGGCTCATGATGAAAGGCTTTCTTGTATCCAGTGCTTTCCTGCCTTCTTAAACAACTAAAGAACATAATTTAACCTGCACGGTGCCCTTTAATCATTAATTAGAAACTTATAAGCCCTCATTTCTCATTCTATCCTTCCATCCCCACTAGCTATTATGTCGCCTCTCCTTTTTAGCTAACCTCCTTGAAAAAGGCAACCACGCTCAGTGCTTTCATTTTCTGTCTTGTTCTTCCCCTCCCCAGCCCCAAAGCGTCCCTGGTATTTAATGAAGAAAAGTTGGCTGATTGAATAGTTTTGCTGGGCTGTTTTGAGAGTGAGGGCCTCGGGGGTAACCGAGACACCATGGGTCGGGTAGAACTGTTTCCACATTGGCCTCCGTTTCAGTCCATGTTTTACATTGGTTCTTCCCGGGCCGTGACAGGAAGTCCCCTTGTACCAGCTGTCATAGGAAATTGAAGATAAATGAAGTCTATCTTTTTATCCTTGTGGGGAAATTGGTCCTTTTCCAGGTGTAGTTGGGAAGTATCTCTGCCCAACATTCCCTTCTGAATGGACTTTTAAACTCATCCCAAGGAATTTGGTGTTCCTTCACCCCTTCCATTCACTATTAAGGATCTTTAAGAGTTCCTGTCACGTAGTCTCACTCAGAAGTGTCTTGGCTTGTTCCTGTGTTTCTTGGCACCTGCATTTCCCTTCTCCCCAAACAGTTTGACTTTTATTTTGCTGGGAAGTTTGTAGCTTTTGTTCAGTACCCTGGACAGAAACATAAAGCCTGTTGCACAGGCTTGAACTTCCTGGTTCTAGGCCGTGAAGGCATTTTTTTATCCCTTCAGAGGACCTACCAAAACATAGCTTGTGAGTTTGCCCACTCCCGAAAATCATGGGAACACACCTTTGTGCACTTGAAATTCTGCAGAGAATAGTATGACGTTAATGCCAACTTGGAGGGAAGGGAAAGAACCCTCCTCAGTAAGTCGAGGTGGCTTAGGTGTTTGATGTCTTGCTTCTGCTTTTTTAGGAGTTCGGTCTCTCATTTGTCGGCTCTTCCTTCTTGTCACCGGCTCCTTTGTAATTTGCTGCTTTTAATCTTCTGTGGGCTGAAAAGTCAATTGGATCACCGGGCATGCTAGAAGGGTTGGAGATAGATTTAATAAATGCTTGTTGAATGAACCAATACACGAATTATGAGTTAGTAAGGTCTGTCAGACAGATGTCCCAAGAGTGCAAACTGTAAGGGGCAGGAGTGGTTGTGGGTCCGCTTTGAGAGAAAAATTACAGCACTTTAGAGCCCTTGGGGTACAGAGGAGGAGGAAGGTTAACAAGTCCCCCTGCCTCCAGGTGACAGGGCTCTTGTCTCTCATAGGTGTTTCACTAATCAGCTCTTCTGATAGTCAAGTTTCTGGGCCCCAAAGTAGATTTAAATGGCCTGAGGCTTTGAACAGGCAGTTCTCAAGATAAGGTTATCTATAGCCATAAGAGAAAAACCCACTGGAAATCATTAGCAATTATAGAAGTATAAATTAAAGGAACACTAAGATTCCTTTTCACACCTATCAATCCGCCTTGCAAAGACAGTAGAAGGAAGGAAAGAAGGATACAGAGAATGACAGATGTTGGAGGATACAATAAATACAAGCACATTGATGGGCTACCATTAATTGAGCTGTGAATGGGTCTCTCCATTCAGGAAAGCAATTTGAAATTGCATACAAGGTTATTGAACAGTACATGTTCTTTGCCCAAGCTACGCCACCCCCCCCTTCCCCCAGGCCTGTATCCCAAGGAGACCAAATGATGATATCTGCTCTCTGTGTAGTGACAAAGCTGAGAGCTAAGGGAATATCTACCAATTGGAGGATGGTTGAACAAGGTGGAGTATATGAAGATAATGCTATACTATTGTGCTATAAGAAATGAGGGAAAAGATATCAGAGAGACCTGGGAAAACCTGTCTGAATCGATGCAGAGTGAAGTAATCAGATGAAAGCAATTAAGGGTATAAGATGAATATCGTAAAAAGGAACAATTTTGAAGGCTTGTAAGAAAGAATGAAATGAGAACTGGGAGAACAATTTACATGATAATTACTCTGTAAAAACCAATTCCTTTGCAAAGTGTAAGAACTCGAATCAATGAAATTGACAAAGTATGAGAATGGAGGGTAAGAGAACCCCTACAGCAACGGGATCCCCTTGGCCAGCGGCAAGCTTTGAAAAAGAATTCGCCAACCCCAGCGCATACAGGCACGAGGTTCGTGGCCAAGAATGGGATTGATTTCTACCGAGAAGACGGCTTGCTAGGAAGACAGACTTGAGCAGTGGGCAAGTCCTGTTAGGACTTCTGCAAAGATTCAGGGTTCAGAGTTGTCTTTGATTAGCCCTCTGAGGCTTGGGGGCTTCAGTTCAACTCAAAATTGAAGAGATTACTTAACTGGGAGTTTGAGCCGCTGGGAGTGGTTTGAAGGACTAATCTCCAATTTGATAGAGGGTGGGTTATTGGATATTCAAGCTGTTGATGTGGGCAGATATAATTTTCCTTCTCGTTGAAATAGGACGGTAGGAAAGGCTTTGAGGATAGATGTGTCTATCCCGGCTGAACCAGCATATCTAAGTTCCTAAACGTTCTATATCGCTGTCAGCACGGACGTGTAACCGTTTTGGCCAGAACAACTTTGTTGTGTCAGAGCGTTTGCCGGTGTGAAAAGCTATAATCTTTGAAGCAAAAATGTACTGGCAAAGTAGATGGTATTCTTAGTTCCCTTGCATTTGAATTTGCATTTTCAAATTAATTTTGACCCAGTGTAACTTCCATACTAGAGAGTGGTGTGAACATATTTATTTCACAGTAAAATTAGAGAATGAGTCTGTGATTATTTGTATGTAAAGTGCAATTACAAAGTTGGGTGAAATTATAGTAAAATTAGAAAACAGACTTCCAAATGTATTTAAAAGCTGCAGCCCAGTCATTGTAGCGTGACCCTATCTGTAAAAGCGGGGGTGGTGGGAATCGTACAAGCTGCCTCACTTACATTGGGCTTATTGGGAAGCTGGAATGAGATGGTGTGGATTGAACTCTGTGAACCTTAATGAATTTTCGAGATGAGCAGCTAGTGTTTTTCCAAAAGTTAACCAAGAAAGGTTTGCTGCTACAAATCAAGTCTGCATGAAAGGCAAAAACTCCCAAGGTGGTATTTTCTAAGTCTTCGGATTTGCTTTAAAAGTCAGTTACCTTTGGAGGAGCCCTGGCGCTGAACTTTCAAGCCTTAAGCCTTGAGCGTAAACTACCGACATTGCTTTTCTTTCAGGGTAAGGAATGGAGTTGATGGCAAAAGCCTGGTACTGAGAGTGAGAAAGAACAAAAGTCAGGCACGATCAAGGAAAAGCAAGCTTCAGGCAGCTCAGCTCCTCCACGCTCCTCCTGGGCAATTTTCTTTTAGGGAAAAAAAGCACCCCCTCCTTCCCAAGTCTCTTTTTACTTCCAGACCAAAGTGACTCCGATGTTCCTGGTAACATTGGACTCTGTGGGTCAGAAGAGGATGATACATACGGTTCAGATGCTCGATTGCTTTGCTGACTCTAGGCCATCTTCCAACTTTTGTCCTATCCTCGACTAGCAGGGGAGGGGAGCCGAGAGCCGGCTAGGGCCCACGCTCTGATGACTTCCCAGGACAGAAATAGACTTCTGTCTGTGCTGCTTTGCCATTCAGAATCAAGTTAGTTGCCTCAAAAAGATGACCGTTTGTGAAGTGATTAACACAGCGTTTGGCACATGATAAGTACTATAGAAATGCTTGCCATCATTGCTTAAAGTTCTAGACTGAGTAGCAGGGTCTGGAACCCTAGTCTTCCTGGCTTCAAGGGCAGCTCGGTCTCTACCACATCACCCTACTGCTTTTAACTATCTCACACAGGTCTTTAAGATGCTTCTCACTCCATTTCGAACCCTGGTTGGCAACTAGCCCCAATGTGCTGTTGGTCATAATCTAAATGGATGGGTCATGCAGGAAATCAGAGGAAGATATTGTATTACTGAGCCCATGAGGAAGGAAAGGAGGAGGCCCCAAGGTACAATGTACTTTTCTAGGGAGGAAGGAGAGTTAAGACAAGAGATGGCAAGCTTTGGGGTTGAGCGGAGGAGATGGCCTTTAGAGATCATGCCATATGGAACAAAGCTATATCTTAATGTTCTCCCCTACTAACTCACAAAGTCACAAAGAACTCAGTCTAACCCCTTGGAGAGTTTTTTACCTTTCGTGTCTAGTAGTAGATATAGACATATGTATGTGTATGTATATGTATAAATATATGTATGTATATACAGTCTATAGGATATGTAGACAGAACTTGTCTCTCTCTTTCTTTCTGAATCCATCTGTCTGCATCCATCTGCCTACCTATCTGCCAGTCCCTCTCTATCCTACTATCTCTCTATCCTGCCTACCCATCTCTCTGACTCTCCATTTAACTCTCTCTCTCCTTTATCCATTCCATCTGGGTGTCCATCTGTCTACATTGTCTGGCAATCTCGTTATTGTTTTATTTTTCTGGTTATGCATGTATATTAACTTTTTAATTACACATTTCTTAATGAGTCACGTTGGGAGCGAAAAATCAGAACACAGGGGAAAAACTACAATAGAACAAAAAGTGAACATAGCGTATATTGATTTATATTTACTCTCCATAGTTCTCTTCCTGGATACAGATTAAATTTTCTATCATAAAGTTTATTGGGATTGCCTTGGCTCACCGAGGCACTGAGAAGAACCAAGTCTGTCATAGTTGATCATTGCACAATCTTGCTGTTACTATGTACAATGTATTCCTGGTTCAGCATCGGTTTGTGTAAAGTTTTCCAAGCCTTTTTAAAACCTGTTTGTTCATCATTTTAAAAAAATAACAGTAATATTCCATTACTTTCAAATACCATAACCTGCTCGGCCATTCCCTAAGCAAAGGCATCTACTCATTTCCCAGTTTTTTGGCACTACAAAAAGCTCTGCTACAAACATTTTTGCACTTTTCCCTCCTTTATGATTTCCTTGGCTTACAGATCCAGTAGTAGCACTGCTGGGTCAAAGGGTAGGCAGTTTGATAATCCTTTGAGCATAGTTCCAAATAGCTCTTCAGAATAGTTGAGTCACTTCACAACTTCACCACCAATTTGCCTTTCTCTAATCAATAGTGATTTAGAGCTTTTTTCCATATAACTATAAATGGCTTTAATTTCTTTATCTGAAAATTGTCTGCTCATGTCCTTCGACCATTTTTACATGTTTTAGAAATTAGATCTTTATCAGAAAGACTGGCTGTGAATTTTTTTTCTAGCTTTGTACTTCCCTTTTAATCGTTTTTGTTTGTGTTGGTTTTTCTTGGGCATAAACCTTTCAACTTAATGTGATTAGAGTTGTCCGTTTTGTATTTCATATTGTTCTCTAGTTCTTCTCTTCTCCAAAGATCTGATGGATAAACTATCCCTTCCTTGCTGTCCTAATTTGCTTATGGTATCATCCTTTACACCCGAATCACATACCCATTTTGACCTCATTTTAGAACAGGGTGTGAGATGTAGGTCTGTGATGAGTTTCTGACATATGATTTTCCCAGCAATTTTAGTGAAATACTGAGTTCTTAAATCCCCAAACTCCAGCTTCTAGGGTATGAAATACTAGATTACTATAGGCATTGATTATTGTGTCACAAGTATCTAACCTATTTCACTGATCCACCACTCTATTTCTTAGTCAGTACCAAATGGTTTTGACAACTGCTGCTTTATAATAGTTTTTTTTTTAATAGCCTTTTATTTACAGGTTATATGCATGGGTAACTTTACAGTGTTAACAATTGCCAAGCCTCTTGTTCCAATTTTTCACCTCTTACCCCCCACCCCCTCCCCTAGATGGCAGGATGACCAGTAGATGTTAAATACATTAAAATATAAATATAATAGAGTTTTAGGTCTGGTTCTGCTAGGCCACCGGTCTTTGTATTTTTCCCCTTAATCTTCTTGGCCTTTTGTTCTTCCAGATGAATTCTGCTATTGTTTTTCCACTCTATAAAATAATTTTTTGGCAGTTGGTTTGGCATAGAACAAGTAGAACAATTTAGGTAGAACTGTCATTTTTATTAGCTTGGCCTACCCATCAGCAATTGATATTTGTCCATTTGTGTTGATCTGACCTTATTTGTGTTCATATAATTCTTGGGTTTGTCTTGGCAAAGTAGATGCCCAAATACTTTATTTTGTCAATAGTTATTTTAAATGGAATTTTTCTATCTCTTGCTGATGGGCTTTGTCAGTAAAATGTAGAAATGTTGATGATTTATGTGGGTTTATTTTATATCCTGCAACTTTGCTAAAGCTGTTAATATTTCCAGTAAGTTTCTGGATGATTTTCTGGGATTCTCCAAGTATATCATCTGAAAAGAATGATAGTTTTGTTTCTTTCATTACCTATTCTGAATACGTCCAGCTTTTTTCCTGTTACTGCTTATTATTTTAAAGGAATCTCTTTTTATCCCTCTGTTCTCTAAGATTTTTGATAGGAATGGGTGCTGTCTTTTTCCAAAAGCATCTTTTTTTTTCTGCATCTCTTGAGATTATCATATGATTTCTGCTGGTTTTGTTATGGTCTATTATGGCAGTAGTTTTCCTGGTATAAATTGTACTTGGTCATAGTATATTTAATCCGCTGATCAGTTGTTGTAATCTTTTTGCTAATATTTTATTTAAAATGTTTACATTGATATTTAGTAGGGAGATTTATCTGTCTATCTGCCTATTTCCCGACAAAACATATACATGGGTAATTTTTCAACACTGACCCTTGCAAAATCTTCTGTTCCAAATTTTCCCCTCCTTCCCTCCCCTAGCTGGCAGGGGAGTCCCATATATGTTAAAAACAATATATGTATACATGTTTATACAGTGTCTTACTTCACAAGAAAAATCAGATTTAGAAAGAAGGTAAGAAGAAAAACAAAGATGCAAGCAGTCCACACTCATTTCCCGGTGTAGTTGGTTCTGTTCGTTACAGATCAATTGGAACTGGTTTGGATCATCTCATTGTTGAAGAGAGCCACATCCAACAGAATTGAGCATCATGTAGTATTGTTGTTGAAGTGTATAATGATGTCCTGCTCATTTCACTCAGCATCAGTTCATGTAAGTCTCTCTTGGATGGTTTTTATTTGTTGACTCTTATAAATTCTCTCTGGGCATGAGATATTTCAGTGTTGCCCCTTCTGCATGCCAGGTATGCTGGATCTGGTGTTCCCAATCAGCCAAGGTTCCCTCAGTCTTCCTGGAGTCCAAATCCACAAATAGGTTAGTGATTCCTTTATGTATGTCTATCCATCTTTTCTTCCTTCTATCAATCTAATATCTATTCTGTCTGTCCCTCCATATCTCTCTTCCCCCTCTGCCTCTTACTATCACTATCATCTATTCAGTCCGTCCCACCGTTCATTTATCATCTATCCTACTACATGTCTGTCTATAATTGCATCCCTCTATTTAGCTATATATCTGCCAGTCTCTCATCTATTCAGTCTTTCTTTTTAGATATCTATCCATCTCTCTATCCATCCAGTCTCGCCGTACCTCTCTGTTACTCTATTTCTATCATTCAATATCATCTATTCCTTTGTCTCTCTCCTGTCTATCCACGTCCTTGTCTATTTGTCTCTAACAATATGTTTCTTGTTGTCCATCCCATGTCTGTCTTCTATCCAGTCTCGCTGTACCTCTCCATCAACCTTTCGGTGTCCTCTCTTCTCTCTGTCTATGCAGTCTATATTTCTTTATCTCTGCCTCTATCCAGCTTTCTAATGCTCTTTATTTATCCAGCCTCTCTCTCAATTCATGTATCTGTCCCTCTGTTCCCTTTCCCCTTTATTCATCTATCTATATCCCTCTATTCATCTTTCTATATTGTCCAACTTTTAATCCCTCTCCCTATTAATCTACTCGGTCTTTCTACCTCTCCATCCATCTTGTTTATTCATATCTATCATATATTCTGCTGATCTATCATCCATCCCTTTCTCTAACTGTCTTTCTATCTCTTCCTCTATCCGTCTAACTGCTCTCTTTCCCTCAATCCATGGACCTATCCATCATGGAGTCATCTGTCTACACCAGGGGTCCTCAAACTTTTTAAATAGGGGGCCAGTTCACTGTTCCTCAGACTGCTGGAGGGCCGGACTATAGTAAAAACAAAAACTTTGTTTTGTGGGCCTTTAAATAAACTTCGTAGCCCTGGGTGAGGGGGATAAACGTCTTGAGCTGCTGCATCTGGCCCGTGGGCCTTGGTTTGAGGACCTCTGGTCTATATGCCTTTCTATCCATTCTGTCTGTCCCATCACCATCTACCTCTCCATCATCTGTCCTCTATTTATCCACCTAGTCTAGCTCTTTCTCCCCTATCATCATCTCTATCTCTATGCACCCTATCTATCCCTCTCTCCTATCCACCCAAATATGTGTAATATTGTCAATGTCATGTCAATCTACCAACTATTCTGCTTATCTATATAGCTCTCTATAATTATATGTTCCTCTGTGTATCCAGTCTGTCCCTCCGTTTCCACACCTATTCCACCATTATCTGTATTTGTATCACCTGCCTATATTGTTTGCCTGTCTCTCCCTTTCTTTATCCATCCCTCTATCGGTCTATCTGCCTATCTCTTTTGCTCTCAATCATCTATCTTTCCTCTCTGCCTGACAAGTATCTCTCTTCCTATATGTCTATCAATCCAAACATCTGTCCCTGTCTATCTACCTACACATTTATATTTTGTCTCTGTCTCTCTCTCCCTCTCTTTTTCTATCTATATAGTCTGCCTGTCTCTCATCTATTCTTTTATTCCTCTGTTCATCAATATAGCTCTTTATCCATCCTTCCATTCATCTCTCTATATTTTCTATCCGCCTATTTGTCCCCGTTCCTCTATTCATCCATTTGTTATCTTTTTGCCCGTCTGAACATCTATTCTATCTCTCTCTAGCGTCTATCCTGTTTGTTCCTCTGCTGATCTCTCTCTCGATCCCTTTATTTGCCTATGTGTGTATCCAACTATACGTCCCTGTCTTTATATTTTGTGTCTCTGCCTCTCTGACTATCTATTGCATTTATCCACCCTGTCTCTGTTCTATCATTTGTCTGTCCCTCTAGTCATTCCTCTCTTATCTGTTCATTTGCCTACTCGTCTCTCTGGCTGTCTCGCCCACTATCATCTACTTACATTGTCTGTCTCCAGTCTATCATTATCTGTATCTCTATCGTCTGTCTCTCTGCATCCGTGCACCCATCCACTATCTGTCTGTGTATCATCTATATTGTATAACTGCCTATCTCCTATTTATCCATCCTGTCTTTCTCTATCTCCTGCCTGTCAATCTATCATCTATCTTTCCTCTCTTTCCTTCTTGTCTAACATCATCTATATCTTTTTATCTGTCTGTCTCACAATACATCTATCGCTTTTTCTCCTGCATGTATCTATACTGTCTTCTTATCTAACTATATGTTCCTCTCAGTCCTGTCTATCCATCATCCAGTCATCTATTTCGTCTGTCCGTCCCTCAATCCATGTACTGATCCTACTATCTGTCTCATCTATTCATTTGTCTAATTATTATGTCCCTATGTCTCTGTAACTATTTCTCCCTCTTCATTTATTCATTGCTCTCCATCCTATCTCTCAATCCATCTTTCTATCATCTATCAATCTTTCTCGCTATCCCATTTATCCTTCCTGTCTGTTTCTCTCCATGCATTTGGCTATCAATCTAATTCTATGTCTGTCTGTCTTTTACTCCATCCTGTCTATGTCTATTTTTCTGGCTGTCATTTATCCATTTCTCTTTCTATCCACATCTCTCTCTCATTCTAACTATGTCTCTTTTCTGTCTATTCATCTACCTGCCACTCTGTATATACATATATGTATATGTATGTCTCTGTCCCTCTCTAGCCATCCTGTCTCTCAATCCATCTTTTCTTCCTTCTGTGGATCCAATTATATTTCCCTCTACATATCTGTATGTCGCTATCTATATGTTTTGTCTCTCTGCCTCTCTCTTTATCCATTCCTCTAACTATATGTCCATCTCTATAATTATGTCTAGCTTTACCTGCTATCTGTTCCTCTCTTTCTCTCTCAATCCATCTATCATTATCTCTATGTCTATCCCTCTTGTCTATCATCGTCTGTATCACACTTATCCATCCACCGGCCTCTCTTTATTCATCTCCATTGTCTGTCTCTATCCACCCATCTCTCAGGCATCTGCCTGTCTATTTTCTGTCGTTCTATCCTTGTCTATCAATCGTCTATCCAATTCTCTCTCCATCTACCTGTTGGTCCAGCCCTCTTGTCTATATGCCGCCATCTGTATCTCTTTATCCATCTATTTGCCTGTTTCTCTTCCTCGTCTCGCAGGTGTCTGTTATCCATCCCGTCTCTATTTTGTGTCTCTGCCTCTCTAGCTCTCTCCCATCATTCTTCTATCAAAATCTCTTCTCTAGCTCTGTATCTGTCTATCCTTTCTAGTTCTCTGTACCCTGTCTTTATTTTCAGGGCTCTTTCTCCCTTTATCTCTGTCTAGTATCTTTTTATCCATCCTTTCTCTCTGTTCCTCAATCCATGTTCCTGTCTCTCATCATCTCTATCTTTATCTGCTTTTCTCTTACCTGTCTCCATCTATCCTACCTCTTCATCCATCTCCTTAGCCCACTATTTCTCTCTCTGGGGAGGGAGGTGGGGAGGGAACTTTTCTCCTCCCTCCCTCCCTTCGCTATTTATCTCTATCCCTCTACATACATGTCTACCCACCAATAGATGGATTTGTCTTTCTCCATATTCCTGTCTATAGCTCTGTCCATCTATGTCTCATTCTATCTATTTTCTCTCTCTATCCATCCCTCCCTTTGCCCATTTCTATCTAACTTACATGTCCCCCTCAATCTCCAATCTGTGTATCATCATCTATGGATCTATCCTGTCTGTACTCTCTGTTGATTCATCTCTCTCTCTCTTGTCTATCCAGTATCCATCTTTTCCTCCTATCTTCCACCTCTATGTCCCTGTCTATCTATTCTGTCCCTCCATCTCTCAATCCATCTACCCATCAATTCATTTCTTTCTGTATTCACTTATCTATCCTATCTGTCCGTGTGTCAATGCGTCTCTCTATACCTTCCTTCCATCCATTCCTTTGTCTATCTCGATCCAATCCGTTGGCCGATCTCACTCTCTCTATTTCCAAATCCATGTCTCTGTCTATCCTATGTCCATGCATCCCTCAGTCCATCTACCTATTCCTTTCTATGTCCCTATCTTATCTATTTTGTCCCTCTGCTTCTCTCTCTGGCTGTCTATCAGTCCCATTTATCCCTCCTGTCTCTACCCATCTACCTGTCCCACCCTCTATTCATTTGCCTATCACCTCTCCTCTGTCTCTCTCAAGCTTTCCATTTATCCAAACTGTCTGTTCATTTGTCTATCCTCTCATTATCTCTCTATCATCTTTCTATCCATCCTTCTTTTCATCTATCTGCCTATCTGTCCTTTCTACTTCTCTGCTTATCCATCTCTCTATCCAGTCTGTCTGTCTCTCCTCCTCTATAAGTTTATGTGAATTTCTATTCCCTTATCTCTCAATCTATTCATCCATCCCACTATGTCTCTATCCATCCATCTGTCATCTATTCTGTCTGTTCCTCTCTATAACTCTATTTCTATCTCTCTATCCAACTAGTCCCTCTTGTCTATCATCTATTCATTTGTCTGCCTAACTATACGTTCCTGTCTCTATCTCTGCCTCTACCACTCTTTCTATTTGTCCATCTACACCATTTATCCGTCTCGTCTCTCCATTCTGTCCTTCTGTTCATTTATCTCTCATCTCTGTCTATCCATCCATCCTATCCTTCTATTTGCTCCATCCCCATGGTCTCTCTGCCTATCCACTTCTCTATTTAGCCTGTCAGACCCTCTCTGTAACTATATCTTTATTCCTCCCTTATCCGTCTGTTCATCTCTCTATCATTATCTATATATAACTATCTCTCTGTTTATCCATCCTGCCTCTGAACCTCTCTCTCTTGTCTATCTATCAACATACCTCTCACTTCATCTACTTCCACTGCCTCCCTATCCTGTCTATGTATCTATCTTATCTGTTGCTGTCTATCCCTCCTTCTGTTTTTATCCACCCAAAATTGTCTCCCTGTCCCTCTGTTCATCTAATTTGGGACAAAGAGAGACGGACATATACTATTTGTCTGCCTATCTATCGTGTCTATGTCTATTTTCTATCATTTATCTATCAACCCAACTATAAATCCCCATCTGTTCATTTATCTATCTTTCCATCCTGTGTGTGTGTCTGTCTCTGTCAATTCACCCATCTATTCATTTGTCTATTCCTCTTTTCTGTCTCTTTCCATTCCTCTGTTCATTTATCTATCTCTGTTTGTACTGATAACTATCTGTCTCTATCAAACTGTCTATCCTGTCTGTTAAGCATCTATTCTACCTATCCATTCATTGATATTGTCTGCCTATCTCTCTGTCATCCTGTCATCTCTCCAATCTCGCTGTACCTCTCGATCACTGTATTTCTATCTTTCGGTATCATCTTTTCATTTGTCTCTCTCTATTCATCTATCTTTCTGTCCCTCTCTATAAATATATTTCTCTATTGCTCTATTCTTCTGTTTATTCTTATCTGCCTATCTCTCTGCTTATCCCTCTCGCTGTCTACCTAGTAGCCATCTTTTCTTCCTTGTACCTATCCAACTCTATGTCTATGTCCATGTCTATTTTCTCTCTCTATCCACCTTGTCTAACTCCATGTCCCTCTCTCTGTTCTGTCTTTCCCTCTCTATATTTCTCTCTTTCCATTCTGTCTTTCCCTTTGCTCATGTCTATCTTTATCCACCTATCCCTCTCTTGATGAATCTATATTGTCTATGTGCTAGTCTCTGTCTCTCTATCTGCCTGACTCTCCATCTCTCTTTATATTTATATACACATATACATCGGTCTATCTGCTTATGTCTTTATCCTCTGTCTCTCCCTGTTGTCTATCATTTATTTCTCTATCTATTCTATCTGTCCCATCTCTTCAGTCTGTCCCTCTCTTTAACTATGTGTCTATCCATCTCTCCACCCATCTAACTATTTATTCCGTTTGTCCTTCTGTTTCCGTCTCTATCCAGACACACACATATATATCCCTCTAATCATTTGGCTATCATGTCTGTTTCTCCAGATCTCTATTCAGTTTTTTTCTAGCCACCCTTCAATCCATCCCTCTGTTCATGTATCTATCTGTCAGTCTATCATCTATCTCCCTCCTGTAGATCTATCCAACTAAATGTGTGTCTGTCTCTCTCTCTTTCTCTGTAACTATATAACCTTCTATCCACCCATCATGGATTCCTCGACCTTTCTATCATCTATTCATCTATGGTGTCTAGGATCCAATTTTTCCTCCTCCTGTGTTTACGCCCCTGTCTATTTTATCTTGCTGTCTCACCCTCTCTCCATTCATCTAGCTATTCGTCTCTCCTGCCTGTCCCTATGTGTGAAGCCCCCTCTCTCGAACTATATCTATCCTTCTTTCTCTCTCTATTCTGTAACTGTACTTCTAGCTGAATAATGCCTACCCCACCAGCTCTATGGATCCTAAGCAGCTTACTAGTGGAGATGAGAAGACCTGACTTCAAATCCAGCCTGGGACCCTCACTAGCCATGGCTAGACCCTGGCCAAGTCACCTCCCCTGTGTGTATCTCAGTTTCTTCATCTCTAAAATGAGGAATATTCCATGCACTTACCTTGCAGGGTTGTGCTGAAGATCAAGTGAGAGACGCTCAGCAGAGTGGCCGGCCCTTGGGAAGCACTGTGGGAACCTTCTTTGAGCCGGTATCTTGGCCTTGCCTCACAGTTCGTGGCTCACCGAGCATTTCTCAAGAAGGCGAGGGAGAAGGAAGTCGCCGGCAGGGGCTTTCACGCCACAAAAGCTGAACTGCGTGTGGACCCATGGAGCTGGAGTGCTGCCTGTGTAGAGGGAAGTAAAGGTATCAGAAGGTTAGAGATGAAGAAGTCAGGTTAGAAAGAGCAGAGTTTCTTTGTGATTCTGAAATGGATTAGGGAACCACTGGGGTTCCCTGAGCAGGAAGGGTGACGTGAGGAGAGACAAGAGGCAGGGAAACCAAGCGGAAGGCTCCTGACACGGCCTAGACCAGGGGATGGATGTCTCATAACTAAATGTGGGGGTTGTAAAATGATGATGTGGTATCAGTCAATGTTTGATTTGGATACCTATTTTTCTATACCCATATACCCAATGTCACGTCACAATTTCTCGGGCTAAAAGGAGTCACGAGCGGACAAAGTTGAAGACACTCTGATTCGGACGAGTCCTTTTGTACCCACCGTGACTAGGAGAGGCCTAAGATATCCAAAAAGTAATCGATGGGATGGGACCAAAGCACGGCCGAGCGTGGCTAAGGTTGGACGTGGAGGTGAGTGGACGCTTGAACCCACGGTACTCGACGAGATCACAAAGTAAGAGAGACAGCAGAGGCCGGGCCAGAGCCTCGGGGACGCTTGTGGCTAATGAGAAAAGAGCCAATAGTCCTTGTGGTGCTTGGGAGGCTCAAGTGAGGATGTGTACAAAGGGCTCCAAAGCACTGCATAAACAGGAGTTTTTAGACACTACGCTAGGAAGGCTCTGGGGAGAGAAAAAGCAAACATTTGTCCCCTGAAAGAATCTCCAATTTACTTAGGGGAAACACCATGTTCACAGGTGACAGAAAATTAGATCATATGAGGGTGAGACCCTGAACAATTTACTTAACCTCTGCCTCGGTTTCTTTACTTGTAAAGTACTCGGCACTGCGTCTGGCCCATTGTAGTTGCTGTATATAAATGCTTATTTATACCTCTTTGCACTGGATGAAGCAAAGGCCTGCTGTCTCTATCTTTTATATGAACAAAACAAGTTTGGAAAAAATGACTCGGGGGGGGGGGGAAGGGGGAAAGCACCGAGAGTGGGACTAAAAAACCAGCTGGTTTCAGGAGGATGCGAGGTCATGGAGCCCACTGACCTTTGGTAAGGAAGAACCCGGCTTCCTGAGAAAGAGCTGTACATGGTAGCCAAACTCTCTTCCCTGTGACGTCCCATTACAACATCCTGCCTAGTTCTCCCTCTCCTCTTTCCCTCAGTCAGTCAGCATACATTTCCTTGGCATGTAAAGTAAGCACTGGATACACAAATGCAAAATAGCAAAGAGTCCTTCCCCCCCCCCCCCACCCCCCCATGCAAGCATGCACTGAGTGCAAATTGAACACTGAGAAGAAAGACAAGTCAGAAAGATGGGAATCGACGCTTTTTCAAGCAGTTTGAAAAGGAGTGCAATTCTCAAGGCGGAGACGCCAAGGACAGTGGGATCACGACAAGCAGGGGAAGCCCCTCCCCCCCCAAATGAAGCAGACAGCTGCCTATCTCAAGAGTCCGACAGCTTTTCGCAAAGCTTCAAGGACTCCTCTTTTGCTTGGAGTCACCTGTGTCAGTGGGGAGCAGAGAGTGATCTGAACCCAAGGCTTCTTTACTCCAAGCCTAGTTCTCTTTCCCTTGTGTCACAACGCGACAATAAAATCAAATGAACATCAACTTCTGTCCCCTGTACATGGTTGTTTCCAAGAGAATATAACATTATACAGCACATGCCACAGAAGTCACAATTGGGGCCCGGACACATTATCTTCTTTCGGGACTTCCCCACTGGTAGGAAAGAATAACAGCCTCATCGCGAGGCTTCGGACGGGGCGCTCGATGCCGATTTTTGGCGGGTCACCTCGACTGTTGCCAGGGAGGTTCGCTTTACTTTGGATCAGTCTAGTGCCGGGGCTAAAGAAGAAGCCCGTGCCCAAGCTTTAGACCTGCAGAGGCCCACTCTGGGCCCCCCTCCATTCTCTGGAAGTTCCGCAGAAGCCCTGAAAAGCCTATCACGTTTGGCTAAAGACCCAGGCGCGCTCGCAGTGTTGGATTTATAGGAGGATAATTCATCTGGGGGTGTGGGTGGGTGCCGAGGGACTGCCGAAGCATTTGAGGTTTTTTGAACTAGCCTTCAGCCACGATGAAACATGTATGATATTAAAAGGCCGTGGTCTGGGGCGCTAAGACACGTTGCCTGCCTACATCAAATACTAATGGAGCAAGATGATTCTGTTTAGAAATGCATCAAAAGCCATCTTCAAAGTACAATGCAGCCAGCTCCCATCCAGCCCCACCATTTTGAAACCTCTTCCCAAAGTCATTAGACTTTAATGAGGTGATTGATGGCTTTACTTCTCCTCCCAGGCACACAAAGCCTTTTATGACTCAGTAAACCGTTCCCCCCCCCCCCAACTTCTCTGGATATCCAGGGGTCTCCCGACTCTGGCCACATTAGCCAACCCAGAGTGTGGGAGCTGGTGTGTAACAGCAGCCCGATTACCGCCCCCCCCCCCCCCCCCCCCCCCCCCCCGCCTCTGTTCAGTTAGCAGTCTGTACAGACTCCTGGGAGGGAGAAGGAGCCCGAGGCGATCACCCTCACTGCAGAGAGGAGGAAACAGAGACCCCTTACTGATATAAATCTAAATTCAGGCTTATTTCATGACACACTTGCAATTTGAGAAAATGAGGCTGGCAATCGGCTGCTTAGAACATTCCGGGAGGGGTCGTTTTCCCTGGGGGATGGCCACGAGGGGTACCTGTTCCCAATGACCACCTTGGGACTGGTTCCGGCTCCCTTCTGACTGGGCTACTGTGTCCAAAGCAGGGCTCAAGGGGCAATTTCAGGCACTTGGCCGCTGCCTCCTGGAATACCAAGCTCCCTTCACAGGTCAGCTCAGACGTCAGTACTCTTGGGAAGGGGGTGATCTTCGCTCCAGTTTGTGGAATATTCCCTTATATAAGGTGGTATTCTTTGCACTGCTGGTCATGTGACTTCTCCCTGGTACTTTCCCCACCTTCCCCAGCTTCTTAGGGTATTGAACTTCACTTAAAAAACAAAAAGTAGGGGGAGGTTTGGGGAAGAAACAGTTGGACTCAAGTTCTGGTCTTCTGTCTACTTGAAAAAGCACCGTCGGCTCCAAGGGAGAGGCGGGCTAGATTGGACAGAGATTGATCATATCAAGGAACGGATTAAAACTCAGCCAGAGCCCTGGGCGTGATGTCAAGGGGACAGAGACAAAGCATGGAGGCCCGGAGCCGCTTGGACCCTGGCCCCGGGGCCTCCTTGGTCCTTTGGGTCGGGGGTGGGGGGGGTTCTGTATCATTTCTATCTAAATTGATTTCTTTCACTTTGTGTTGTTTCCCTGTAAGCTTATTGGAAAGAGCGGCCTGTCATCCTGGAATCCTCTTGTCTGTTTTGTCCCCAGGTTGATTGAATCAGCGTGGAACACTCAGATGGCTCTGTCACCGAAGAAAGTGATTTATTTATCTGCAGTTATCGGATGCATCTGGTTTCATTTTCTGGTGTTGGCAACAGAAAGTTCTTTATGAATTTGATTAGACTCTAAAAGCCCGCAGAGAATTGTTATGCGACTGGGGGGGGGGGGAGAGGAAGGAGTCAGTGCTAAGCCATAAAAGCTCTGTCTAGCTCATCTGGAAAAACAGACCGAGCCTCAAGCTCCAGTTCTCTGGGCCGGCTAACCCTTTCCTGCCCACCGGCCACCTCCCCCGATCTGGGGAAGCCTAGGGACCCTCTTCTCGGGGTAATGCTTTTCCATGCAGAAAACACAACAGGACTGCAAAGGAAGCCAGTGCTCCTCAAATACTTATCAAAAACAAAACAAAACAAATTTAGGGAGCGCCCGAGAGCTATCCAAGGAGGAGAGGTCCACGGACCCACTCCACGCTTGGAACCTTTGAGGGACCGGGCTGGGTGAATAAAACAGCTCTGGCTGCTTTTTTATTTATTTACTTTGGTGGAGAACAAACCTGACCATATGGTTTGGGATCAAAGGCTCTGGGAGAGGGTGGGCCCGGCCAGCAACCACTGAGGCCCAAGACGCAGAAAGGGGCTTCGTGTACAGCTTCCCTAGGAGGGCACGGCTCTTAACTAGAGCAGGGTTAGACTCGGGTCCCAGAGAAGTGATCGATTGGAAGGAATGGGCTTTCTTAACTCTCTGTTCCTCCTAATGGGAGGATGGGACTTATTGTGAAATGAAATAAAGAGGGGGCCTTTCCTTCCCTTCAGACTCTTCAGATGGCCAGAGCTGATGATTCCAGGAGAGGAAGAGGCTGGCCTGAAATTTCTGCAAGTGCTCCCAGCTGACGAAAGGCCAGGGAGGTAGCCCGTACACCTCTGCCACCTGCAGTTCAGGAGGTGTTTTGCCAGAACAAGATGTGCACTAGCAGGAGGGAAAGAAGGAGATGGAGGCCAGGTGACTCTCAGAGCATTAGACACCGGGAAGAGCAGGAGAGGGACGGGGCTCACCAAGCAGACTGAGCCGAAAGGCACCCCAGGCTGGGCGCCGACGATTGGAGAGAGGGCCTGTTGCACCTGAAGTCCTAGCTGCTGCTGGCTCAAGAGCTCCTAGCGCAGGGAAATGGACTGAAACTCAAATGCTAAAGCAGAGCACGGCTACTGGTTGTGGCGGAGGGAGATCAGTGTGTAGCATAGAAAGCCATACAGGCGAGAGAGACCGTCGGAGTGCCTAAGGCTGAAATGGTATATAGCTTTTGAGACAGAATATGGACGGCCATTGAACTACATGCAACCTGGATGAACATCCAGCCCAGGAGCCCAAGTGGGCAGCCAGGTAGTTGTGACACGGAGAAGGGAATGGCAGCGTTAAAGACCGAGGACTGAGAACAAGGCCGCTGGTTCTGGTGATTAAGAGCAGTGGGGAACGGTTACTGTTGAACGGTCACCCCAGAAGGCGGATTGTTTGCAAGTCAGGATAGGAGAGAGATAGATCGAGTAACAGTTTGGGAGAGATGAAGGGAAGAGTCACAGGAAGGGATGGGGAGTTGCTTCAAGGCAGGGATGACCTTGTCAACATGTGACATAACCTTATAGTGGAACTGATCGGCAGGATTTTGTCATATTCTCCAGTCCCGGCAGGAGCAAAGGGGGGGCTCTGGTGAACAAGACTGGCCCGTGGCAGTAAGGAGGGAAAGGAGGAGAGTGGCTGGCATGAAACGGAGGCAGAGTGGTTCCCAGAGTGTTAGGAAATGAAGGTAGACTAGAGAGCAGAGTGCAGGTCTCACACTTACCTCAGAGACTTCCCACTTGGTCGCGGCTGCCGAGTGAAACACAGGGACGGACCGACTTGAAATCTCCCAGAGGTCTCGTGGGGTTCTTGGGTCACAAGGTCACATGGGATACAAGGGAGCGAGAACTTCCAGAGGGCCCTTTCCTCATTTCATCCCTGTCCCTGGTGCCGTGATGTGCCCCAGCCGGCTTTAGGGGCTTCGGCATGTGCTGTCTTCCTCAGTCTTAGGGGATCTGATGGCATTTTTGTGCTTGTACAACATCCTCAATTTCCTGTGGGGATGAAAGAGAAAACCTACTTGGTATTTGTTGTCATCCTCCATGACTTCTCTGAGCTCACTGATGTTGAAAAAGGACTTGCCTTTAATCTACAAAACCCTCCCTGATCTGATGCTATTTGGGACCGAGAGGAAGTCTGCCGCTCCCACTCTCCTTCCTTTACCACTATTATTAAGACAATTACCTGGTGAAATAGCTCCGACTACCTAGAACCACATGCCAGGGAGCACGGTAAAAAGAACTCAAAGGAAAACTGAGCTTATTACCAGGGAATCATATTTACTCCCCGAATTCAAGGACAGCTTGGTTCCCATACAGATGCTTACATAAAACAAACACAAAATCCTTCCATTCTCCTCTTGGGTGGGTCGCTCGTCTGTGGGACTCAAAGGGAGATGGGTCTGGGGGCTGTGATGGAGGCTGTCAGGATCTGAGACATCTCTTCCTCCATAGTTGTGTGCCAAGGAGAGGAACGCTGGGATCCAGGAGCCACCGATCGCCTTTCCACTCCCCGGCCCACCCAAACCTGAGGGATACACATGGTGGACCTTTCCACAAGGAAGCTCTGATTTCAAAAGTCCTCTTCCTAGCAAGCCACGGACCCCTTGGCGACCACAGCGAGGCTTTTGCTCTCTGTGTTCTGGATTCCAGACTTCTATGACTTCAGCCCCGCGGCCAGGTCTTCCGGGCAACTGGCCCATAACAGCAACGCACACCCAATGTTCTAAGGGTTAGATTTTCCTTAAGCGTCCAGCCAACCATTTTACTCCTTTCCCCAAAACACTGTCTCTAGAATCAAGCGGAGACTTTTCTGAAGTTTGGCTTTTCAAAGTCCTTGCCAATATGGTCCCAACTCACCCTTGTCCCTCCATTAAATGTTGCTCCCCAGTGCCCCTCTCCACCTGCACCACTGTTGTTAGAGCAACTGCTCCAGTACCCTGCTCTTGACAGCACATGAGACCCTTCCTCTGCACAGGGTCTAGTAGGGCTGATTCCAACCGCCACAAAATGGTACCTCACAGCTACTGGGAGGGAAGACCAATTTTCTTGCAAGTGACTCTCAGGGCAACTAAGTGGAGGCTCTTCAGACTCAGGAATGAGCTCAAGGAGGTGGCTCTTAGTATTCTCACGAGGAAGTGAGGGCTCTGGTCCTGGACAAATTTGGGAGATTTATTTCCAAGGGTCCCAGACGAACTTGGTACCTCCTTTTGTTTGTAATGTGCCTTCTAAATAATGTAAAAAAGAGAAAAGAAAAAACCAATTGTTGGCCACGGTTGCCTTTTGGAGAACTTGAGCTCTCTGGGGAGTGTTTGGGTATAGTAATGACCCCACGTTGCTAATTTAGCTAGATCCCCTCTGGCTCATGGAAAAGGTTAGAGCAGGGATGGGGGGAGGGGCCGACTCTCCCAGCCTCCCGGGACAGGGACGCTCCTACCTGTGAAGGGGAGGGGATTCTTGCCTTCCTTTTTTTTTTTAAATCTGCCTCAACCCCTGTTTTTGGCTGTTGAAACTGAGTCAATTAAAGAATAGTTTTCCTTACTGCCATCAAAGTAGCTCAAGTCTGGGCTTTCCTGTCAGTAGTGAGGAATTAGAGCTCCCTTTGGGGTTGCTATTTCCTCGGTTTCCTAAAGGAAATGACAAATAAATGGCTATACATAATGGCACCAAAATTCACCATATCATGTGCCTCCTTTCATTCTTCCACACTACCCCATGAGACAGGGAAGAAAGATCCCCGTTTTCCAGACAGGCTCAGCAGCAGGTCAAGGGTCCCGAAGCTGCTCAGTATCGGGCACAATATTTGAATCCAGACCTTGCAGACCCCTTAGGTCTTACCCAGGCACTCCAATCAGATTCTTCTCCAAACAGGTGCAAAGACAGAACTGCACCCGAGGAAACAAACATTAAGAAGTAGTTAGAAACCCAACAACTCCCGACTGGCAAACAAAGGTCAAAAGACAGAAGGGCGGTGCTGGGGAAAGGCTGTGTTCATTTTGCACCTGTTGGAGAGCGTGTGAATTATTAGTCTGCCCCGACAAGAAGCAAGCCTTTCCGTCCCTGACAGCATTGATAAATGTGGCCAACGCCAGCCTTACATTTGAAAATCAATAGAGAACATTTTTCAGAGTAACCTGAACCTACCCAGCGTAACAAACACGACCGGCTAACGACCAACCAAGAAACTAATTGTTTAAATGGGTTCCGGGGGACAGGCAAAATTTACAGGAAGGCAAGGTGGAGGGAGGAGCCTAGGACAAGAGGAGAAGGGGGGAAAAGCCCTTAGTGGCAGGCAGATCAGCTAGATTTGGTGCAATGAAATTCCCTGTTCAGTGAAGGGCCCTGGAAAACAATCCCTGAGAGAAGGGGAATGGGAAACCTCTGGTGGGTTTTTAGGGGCTTACCAGGGAGCAGAGAGTTCCTTCTCTCAGCTTGCTTCTGAAGACTGAGGACACAAGAGGCTGGGGGTTTCCTCTGAGAGCGACTGGCTACCCCAGAGCTCTGTAATCCGAAGGTCTGCTCCCGACTTCACCACTGTGCTGGGGGTCACTCGGGTGACCGGGCCACAGCAACAAAGTCCATCTTTACCTTCTCGGTTTTCAGATGGTAAAAGGGGCAAGGTTCAAGGTGGGCTAACTGGGCCAGATAAATTGAGTCATAGGTCTTTTAGAGAGAAAGATTAGCACTAGAGACACTAAGTGGGAGAAGAAAATGACAAACCACCCAGAGTCCCATTCGAATTAGATAGTCACTGAACATGTTTTAGTTAAATGGAACTTAGAATCTGCTCCCTCTGTTGATATTTCCATGTATTTTCATTTTCAAAACTGAATTGAAACTTCAGAGGCAAATGAAACACGGTATAATGCTGCTGGTTAAAAACCATTGCTCTCAGAAGGAGAAGACCCCAGTTCGAATTCTGGCCCTTTGCCGGCCACGTGGCCACGAGCGAGTCAGTCCCTCGAAAAGGTTGGGGTAGGTGAATATTACGTTCCCTTCCAACCTCAAACCTGCATTCTTAAAGCATGTCCTCTGTGGCTCCCAGCCCCAGTTCCAGGCCGAACTAGAAAGCTCCCTCCCAACAGTCAGCCACCCTTACACAAATGGACACCTGTGCCATACTGGGCTACCCACGGGGCCACTGGGTGCAGAGAGAGGCTGCCCATTCCACAAAGCAGAAGAGCATTCTCAGACAGACTGCATGGTCACCGCTTCAAAAAGAAATGGAATTTTGAAAAGAAGTCAGGAGCCCCCACATCAAGCGAGAAAACGCTTTCCTAGGACAGGCTCCTTCTTGGGGAAGGGCTCTCTATGAATGACTGCTGTGGTTTCTATTGTCCGGACTCAGCTATAGCTCTCTGGAACATCTGGTTCCATTCTAGCTCTCTGCTCTTCCCTGGATCTCTCATAAACAAACAAATGGTACCCAGTATTTACATGTAGCCTATTCAAAGAAAAGCAGATCCCACACAGACAGAACTCACATCTGAACGTGGTTAGTGGGGGAATGGCGCCGATTCTGGCTCCCGCTTCCCAGTAAGTGACTATGGCAGGAGTGGAGTCAGAGAGCTGGGGGCAGCGGCATCTCTGGCTCCCTACTCTTTTGCTCCCTCAATTCACCTTATCCCAGGTTCTAGATCCTCCTCAGCCCTGGTATCTCAGAATTTCTGCATCTGTTGTTTTGTAGGCTCTATTTTTAGAGGTCAGATAGCCACAGATTTAGAACGAGCAGGACCCACTGAGGCCATCTCATGAACCCTTATACCATTTTACAGAGGGGAAAACAATAAGCGACTTGCCTAAAGTCACACAAGTGATACAAGGGCAGAGCCAGAACTCCGCTTTAGCGGCTCTGTAGCATGGTCCCATGGCAGCCTCCTACCCCAGCTCCCGTCTATTTGCAAGCAAACCCGAACCCTCGGCGTTATGGGACGGTGAGCCTTTTCCTCTCTTCTCACATCCTGTACAAAGCAACCATTGGCTTTTTCTCCGAAAAGTACTGGTTTTGCAGCTAGCTCAGCTTTCCAATTCGTCAAACTGTGACCGGGACAGATTTGATCTGCAAGGGTGACCTTTAGATTCCCAGAGCGGAGCGAGCAGTACCCCCACCCCACCCCGGAATAGGAGACAACGACCACATGTTCATTACTACATCAAAAAGACAAGGCCCACTGCATCGGGACAGCCGGTGTCTTCACTGAGCAGCAAAGGTCCAGATTGCTAGGCTGGAGCCTGGAAGCACCTGGAAGCGCCTGAAATCCTCGTTCTCCTTTCCCCCAGCCAAAAGCAAACAAATAATGGCTGAATATTAAAGGCGAGGGAGCAATTTCGAGAGAAAGTCTGTCCTGCCCCCTCCCCCCAAGTCTAGTCAGTGATGTTCCCTAAAGCTCCCAGTAAGTAGATAATAAGGCCCCATTTTTCACAGGGTCTGCCAGAGCTTTTATCCTTGACAGCGTCTAATACCTGTCAAACATTTTAGATTAAAATGAGGCTGGAGAACACAGCCTTCCTCACTGTTTCACTCTGCTAGCGGAGGCCAGACCGGGACTAAACAGCAGCCGTGCCATTTGTTGTTATTAATAACAACCCTCATTTCCGTAGCATTTGACAGCCCCACACAGCAATCCTCTGACATGGAGAATATCAGCTTCAGCAAGTTTCTCCCCATTTTAGAGATGGGGAAGCTGAGGGCCTTCCGGCTCGAGAGACTCATCCATGGACACTAAGATTCAAGGTTGTTTCCATATCACACGATCATGTTAAACACCTACTGTGGACTAACTTACAATGGCATATGCATTCTAGGCACATTCTATTAAGATTTTGGTCTTTATTATTATTTCAAACTGTGCCTCGGGCCCCGATATTTTCCTGGGACTAAGAAAACCAATGAAACAAAAAACAGCTTAAATTCATTATTGCATGAGCAGCTAGGTTGCTCAGTGGGTAGAGCTTTGGGGTCTAGAGTTAGGAGGACCAGAGTTCAAATGTGGTCTCATTCACTTACAGTGACCCTGGGAGCAAGTCACTTCACCCCCATTTGCCTCAGTTTCCTCATCTGCAAATTGAGCTGAAGAAGGAAATGGAAACCACTCCCATATCTTTGTCAAGGAAACCCCAAATGGGGTCCCAAAGCCAGACACTGAACAATAATAACAAATAACATAAAACCTTCTGGCCTGGTATGGTACCTCCCCTCGCTGTGAAGAGAAGGTATACTTCAACGTCTGTTCGCCAGACTTTTGTTTACTTTTGCGTGGCTCTCCTTATTTTGCTCGTATCAACCTAGCATGTCTTCTTAAGGTTTGCACGACTGCCCGTGACAATCACCATGCCACGCGAGCCTCTCTAGCCAGCTGCTCAGTGCTACTCCCTCAGCTTTCTCATTCTGCTCCAGAAGTACATCCAAGCCTGACCCACACAAAACTCGACAACACGGTGCCAAGGGGCCTCTGACGCATCATCCACACTGAGACTTGGGGAACCAGAACTGGCAGGTAGAGCCATGTGATTGTCCTCACGTGCAGGTACTTGCCTTCTCAAACATACTCCAAATGTGTGGCCATAGAAGAACTTGAGTACATTATTGAATGCAAAATGGACAATTTGGATTATATTAAATTAAAAAATTGTACAAAACCAATGCAGACAAAATTGGAAGGGAAGCAATAAACTGGGAAAACATTTTTACATTTAGTAAATACTCTAACTTCTAAATTTGCCTTAGGAACAAAGAGGAGCTCCTCTTACCGGATTTTAAAAGCCTTCTCTTCCTGGTTTCCACTACCTTTGCACCTTTGTCATTCATTAATCCCCTTCCTATTTGTTCTAGTCCAGCCACTGACATTTTTACTGTTCCTCATATACAACAGTCTATCTTCAATCTCCCATCTCCGTGCCTTTGCAGCAGCTGGTCAACCCCCCTTCTGAGAATGCACTCCCTTCTTCATTTCCCCTTCTACCCTGCCTTCCTTCAAAACTCAACTCGAGAGGCCTTACCTGAGGTCCTCACTGGGACTCCTGGCTCCTTCCCCAAAAAGGACCTTTATTTTGTTTGTCTATCTTCAGACTGCTATCTCCCCTGATAGCATCTGTCACTTCCTCGAAGGCAGGGACTATTTCCATTCTGTTTTTAAATATGCCGTCTCCGGCACATAGTTTTGAGTTTAAGCCATACACGCTGAGTACTTTCTTTACATTCAGGATGGAGGGGGGGGGTCTACACCTCTCTGGACGGTTTTATTGAGCGGCGATGAGTTACGTCCCCTTCCCACCCCTCTGAAGCTCACAATTAGCATTGTGCAGTGCTGCTGCTGGGGGAGCAAGAAGGAAATTCCTTCAATTCGAGAAATATTTCAAGCATTATTTCAAGCAATATTTCCTATTCCAAGTCTTGGGTAGAGTGACAAATGCAAAACTCAAATTAGCCTCTGAAAATACTGTGCAGGGGGTTAGAAAGGTGGAGCACCAGTCGTAAACAGGGATCCATTGGGCTCTTGAACTGAGTTTAGAAGGGAGTGAGGGGATCCAAGTTGGAAGGTGATGATTCCAGGCAGACGGACAGGAGATGGGGAAGAGCAAAGGAGCCGATCTCACTAGATCGGAGGACGGGAGAGGCAGCAGTGTGAAATCCATATAGACTAAGATGTGGCCAAATAGAGGAGTTTGTATTTGACCTTAGAATAAAGGGAGACCGGTCCTGTCAGAATATGGAAGCTGGATCCGAGGGAGTAGAGTCAGGGGGGCAGAAAGATCTGTTAGCAGGCTTTTCCGAGAGTCTAGGTAAAAGAGGATGGAGCCCTGGGTCTGAGAGGTTGTGGGGTGAGGGGAGAAAAGAAGCAAAGGTAACTGGTGGGCTCTAGGGGGAGAGGGGATGGTCAAAGCCGATTCCAAAGCAGAATAGAATATCCGCTCCTTTCCCTAGGGTGCACTCCAGGTGGAAATCAGCAAGAGAGAGGGGAGACAGAGGGCAAGGAATGGGGATGGAAACACTGAGCCACACAGACTTGGGGGTGGAGAGGGAGGGCTGAACCACAGTTATTGACTGCAGATGCAGACTCTCTCTTAAAGGAATGATGGCGCTGGGGATTGGGGGGAAGCTGCTGCAGAGCCGGAAATTATGAGTAATGTGTCCAGAGTCCACTTGCCTGGTAATCCAGTTTAGCCCCAAAGCCTTCCCTGGCCCCCAGCCAGAGCTCTGCTGCTTAATTGCAGCCCTCACTCTGCTGCTGATCGGGAAGTCTGGAAAGGCATCCGTGCAGGGAGAGCAAAAGGGGGCAGCCCGAAATGAATTCATTCCATCAATTTCAAATCTGTGTAATTGAACTGAAGCAAATCCTTTGATAATAAGACAGTTTCATGTTCCATAAGAAAACAAATCTTATCTAATTGGATTCTTCTTGTTGTCGGGATGCTTTAAGGGTACCTACCAATGGCTGGGCCCGGGCAGACTGTGCAAGGAGCTGCAGTCAAATTGACTGGTCAGCGTGCAGTGCCTTTGGGGCCTGTCTTCCCCTCGGGGAAGCCGTGTAGTAATCAGAGCTGTGGTAGAAGTGGTTGATAATTGCTTAACGTGTCACCCCTCCCAAATAACACTTGCAACATCGCCGCTGCTTTCAATATCAGGAATTGAGTGAGTTGGGGGGAGGTTTCCTGCCCTGTGGCTGCTGAGGGAATTGCCTTGAAGAGGGAAGATGGGGGCAAGCCATTTGGGTCAGGCTCCTTACGTACCATGTCACGTCAAAGGCACGCTGGAGTCAAAGTCAATAATGTCTAGGAACGAATCTCCACCCCCCCCCCCCGCCCCGGACACTGGGACCCAGCTCTCTGTCTGAGGCAAAGCACTTCGCTTCTATCTGCCTGTTTCTTCCTATGTAAAATGGGGATAATAACAGCACCCCCCCTTCATGGTAGCCGTGCCCATCCAGTGAGACGATGTTTGCTTCTATTTGCACACTTGGAAGCACCCACCTCCCAGGAATGAAGGATCTCTAGCAAAATGGAATTAAGTCCATGGTGACCAACCTACCCACCCACCCATCCAGTCATCTCTGAGCTCACTCAGAGAACTGGCAAACACCTTTCCGGGGTGAAGTTGAAGAGGATTTGGAAGGGGGGGGGCGTAAAGTAATGGCCAAAATGAGTTAAAATGAGCAGCATTTGATTGGGGGGAAATGTTTGCATCAAATGCCTAATAAGGGAGTGATATTCAAGGTACTGGACATTCAAAGGAACCAGCATAAATAGATAAAAGCAAGAGTTGTTCTTCAATAGATTTGTGCTCAAAAATACAAACCCCCCAATTCTCACACTTATTAATAGCTATGCCCCAAATCACTAATGATAACAGATACGCAAATCAAAACCCACGAGGTTTAACTTCAAACCTGGCAATATTGGCCGAAATGACAGAAGATGGGAATCATCGGGGTTCAAGAGGATGAGTGGGGAGCTGTAAATTGACCAGACATTCTGGAGAGTAATAGAGAATTATGCTAAGAAAATGATCCTAGCTGATTTTTCTTGTGCAGCATGACAAATGTGGAAATACGTATAGAAGAACTACACATATTTAACATCCACTGGATACCTTGCAGTCTAGGGAGGGAGAAAAATTGGGAACACAAGATTTCACAAGAATCAATGGTGAAAACTCTCTTTGCGTGTATATTGAAACTAAAGGGCTATTTGTTGTCAAAAAAAGAAAAAAACAAAAATAAAATAATCCTATATTCTCTGATCCCAATATCCCACTGCTAGGCATAAAGACCTACCCAAAGGGGTCAAAGTAGTAAAAGATTCCCTTGCCCCATTTTATAGCACAGTTTCATGCGAGCAAAGAACTGGGAACAAAGTCAATACCTGTCATTTGGAGAATAAGGAAATAATAATGAGCTGTCAGAAATGATAAATAGGAGGAAGGAATCAAGAACTGGGGGAGGATGCATGTGAACTGATCCAAAGTTAAACAAACAGAACCAGCAAAATAATATAGACAATGACTACAATAATGCAAAGAGAAAGAACAACAGCGAAACGCAACACTCTCTAATGAGCATGAGAAGCCTGGCTGGCTGCAAAACATTGTGTATACACACTGGTATAGTCGGGTGATATGTTCTCTTTGCTGAACCAGTAATTTTGCTTTTTTTTTCTCCTTTTTTGTTCTTTGTTAGGGCAAATGGGTCCCTGGGAATGGGAGGAGGGAAGGAGATATACATTTGGAAAGGAAGGAGATGTAAAAGTGAGAAATAGCAATTATATGTTATATTTATATTATGTATATATGTATATGTACACACACACACACACACACACACAGCCAAGCAAAGAAATCTTATGAGATTCTCCAGGAGATGAAAGTCGTTGTCCTTCCTCCTGGTTTTAACAGATGGAAGCTAAGAGGCGAGTGTATTTGAAAATACCTACTCTTCAGCTTGATTTTCTATTTGGCTTGTTCTAATTAGAAAATAAGCCCTCTTTGCCAACCACGCTATAGGAACCCTGCCTAGAGATGCCTAGAGAGATTTCTTGGGGCAGCTAGGCGGCGCAGTGGATAGAGCTCCAGCCCTGAAGTCAGGAGGACCCGAGTACAAATGTGCCCTCAGACATTTAATGTTTCCTACTTGTGACCCTAGGCAAGTCACTTAACCCCAATTGTCTCAGAAAAAAAAGATTTCTTTACCAGAGGACATAAACATACAAAATCTAACCGAACATTCACTTTTATTCACTATTCCAACCATTAGTGCAGTCTCAAGGTCCCCAAGTCAACCAGCCACATGCTTCCAAGGTAGATACCAGGGCCAATGTAAGAGGTTGCTGTGTATCCCAGGATTCAATCTGCTCCTTTCCACAGGACCATTACTACTGATACTACTTCAAAAAATCTTTTCTGGAATTCCTGGACAATCAGCTTCTTCCCAATTTGATAAACAACAACAAACATTCAGGGCCTGCCCTGGCCAACATATAAGTTTTTTCTTCTTCTGTACGGTATTGCCCCAAGATCCATTTTATCATCTCCCCCAAGCTTTAACTTCTCTACTGAATAAGAAGTAGTTGGAAAATATTAAAGACTCTATCCTTGCCAGGAAACATATGAGCATTCTAATAAAGGTCTTCCTCCCAAGCAGCGATTCTAATGGTGGGAATTTCAGGTGCTTTGGCAGACCGACGGGGGGGTGGGGGGGCACTGGGTGGCTTGCACTATTGTTCAAATTGTACTCCACATGTAGTTACTTCATCCATTGCACCATTCTGAGTGGTGCTATAGCAAGGAAATGACATGTAGCATCTGTAAGGTAATGATGACCTTTCTAAGCATTTACTCCGAAGACGTTGATGCTTCAGGTCACTTGGAAAGGAATGAAACCTCTTCTCCCGTAACAAGAGACAAGTTTTGCTCACACCAACGTGACAACCTGGTACCAGAGATCTGAGTTTAATGAACTAATCTTGGAGGCAGATGCATACGTAATCCCAGTCGCAGCCCTGGAGGATGGTGATCGTAACTGTCCCTCCCCTTGCTAGGCTACTGCTGGATCCTTATCCAACTCTCTCCAGAAGTGAAAAGCACAGCTGAGATCTGCTCTCTCTCTACCCCTGCCATTTTATGCTTGATCCATCCATGTTTACATCACGTGTGGGTTAGGAGGCCTGAGTCTGGTTTCAGATAAGTGACAAGGCTAAACAGATCATCACTTCAGGCACCTAGAATGGAGCTAGTGATCTAAGGTTAAAGACTTTGCTCATTTGTTGGGAAAAAAGTGAGCTTAGAAAACCCAACTGGGGCAGCCATGTAACTGAAGGAGAACTAAATCTGGAGGGACAGGACGTGGGTTCAATGCCAGCTCTGTCAATTCACTGCCCGCGTGACCACTGGCAAGTTACTGAATAGTAAACACTGATGTAACACTTGAATAACTTGCTGAATACTTTCCATATGTTCTCATTTGATCCTCACAACGACCATGTGAGGTAGGTGCTATTATTAACCCCATATTACAGATAAGAGAACTGAGGTAAGTGAGGTGAAATGATTTGCCTGGCCTTGCACAGCTAAGAAATTTCCGAGGCAGAATTCGAACTCATATATTCCTAAGTCCAAAATATAATTCATTGGCCCCAGGGAACTGCAATTTCCTTCTTTGTAATATAAGGAAGGAGTAGCTCCATCTTACCCTTTCTGAACTCATTTTTTCCCTCTAAGTAACCATCATGACTCTGTATGTGCAGAAGAGACTTCATAGTCTTTATATGCTTTGACCGTTGTGTCATCAGTTCAGGATACTTCTCACCCACATCCTCCAGGTAAGTGACCGGGACTCAACGTGACTTTGCTATATTCCCAAGTTTTCATCTAGAACTTTAGTAGTGACTCTGAGAGGTACTTTTCTAAGAACTTTCCCTGGGTTCTGGTGTCAGGGGCTCACTAATTTACAATTGTCCCTTCCCGGTGATTCCATCTGAGTATCCCTAAAAAGGTCGTGCAGGCAGGAATGGCCACTACAACATACCCAGAATACCTCTGCCCAAATACCAGTTGGTGGGTTAGAGGCTGGAAAAGTTCAGCATCTCGACAAACAGCTCCATCTACTTTGGGATTGGTCAAAATCATCAGCTGTTCTTTTGTTCCTTACCTTTGGGCCAACATCTGCTTTGTTCCAACTCCCATTCTCCAGTTCCCAACTCTACCATTTAGAGGCCACATAGAAAGAATCAAATCCTTCCTCTGATAATATAGTCTTTCAAAGACAAAAAGAGACAGGGGTGAAAGCAAGATGATGAATTAGAGACAACCCCGCTGAACTCTCAAGACATTTCCTCCCAAACAACCTTAAAATAACACTTCAAATCATCTTTTGGAAAGGCACAGCCAAGCAAAGGTCAAGCTGAGACGTTTTCCAGCCTAAGAAAACTTAAAGGGTCAATAGACATTTGTGACACCAGAGGTTCAAAAGCCTATTTAGATCCCACAATGCAGCAGAAGAAACAGCAGCTATAGTAACAGAGGAGTTTGGGGAGCTCTCAGCCCAAAGATGGTAAGGGAATCACACAAGTGGTCAAAAAGAGATCATAGGGGACTTTTTGCTGCCACTGGATATAACTAGCACTGAATGACAACTCTATTATTCATATACAGTTCTGGATCACAGTTCCAGGGTGGAGAGGAGCACTGGAGTATGTGTGTGTGTGTGTGTGGAGGGGGGGGGGGAAATCAGTCCCAAGCAAGCAGCATTCTTAGTTATAGGAAAGGGAGACCAGGAAAGCAGTGACCCCACCTTTCCATGACTCCATCATAGAAGCACCAAAAACTTGCAGAGCCCTAGAACTAGCTCTGAAAACAGTAATGGAAAAAGCCTAAAGTTTAAGACGGCACCTCCCACTCCCAGGGGAGCAGAGTCCAACTTTAACATCAAGTTCAAAGTCAAGAACTAGCCTGGAAAACGAGCAAACAACAACAAGAAGAAAGAATCTGCCCATAAAAGTGCTATTATAGTGGCAGGGAAGACCAAGACATAAACTTAAAAGACATCAATGTGAAAACAGCTAAAAAGCAAAGCTTCAAAGAAAAATGCTAACTGGATCCAAGCCTAAAAAGAATTCCTGGAAAAGTTTGTTTGTTTGTTTTTGTTTTGTGTTTTTTAAAGCAATAAAAGGGGTTGAGGAAAAACTGAATAAACAAATGAAACTGATGCAAGAAAATTTCAAAAAGAGAACTAAGAGATTGGTAAAAAGAGGCACAAAAAATACTGATGTCCTTAAAAAACAGAATTGGCCAAATGGAAAAAAGAGGTAGGAAATCTCACCAAAGGAAATAATGTCTTAAAAATTAGAACTGATGTAATGACTCCATGAAACATTGAAAGAAACTTCCCTCATATCTTTAATCCAGAGGATAAAATAGAAATTGAAAGAATCCACTGATAGCCTCCCTGAGAGAGATTGCAAAATGAAAACTCCTATAAATATTCTAGTCAAATCCAGAGCTCCCAGGTCAAAGAATAAATACTTCAAGCAGCCAGAAAGAAACAAGTGATATATTGTGGAGGCACACTGAGGATCACACGAGATTTTGCAGCTTTCATGTTAAAGGAGTGGAGGGATTGAAATAAGATATTCCAGAAGGCAAAGGAGTTACAATTACAACCAAGTAACCTACCAGGAAATCTGAATATGACCCTTCAGGGAAAAATGAATTAATGAAAAAGAGGACTTTCAAACATTCCTAATGAAAAGAACAGAGATGAGTCTTACACAAAACTCAAGAGAAGCATAAAAAGGTAAACATGAAAGAATGATCATAAAGTCTCAATCACGTTAAACTGTTTACATTTCTATATGAGAATATGATACATGTAACTCTTAAGAACTTTATCCTTATTGGGCCAATAAAAGGAGCTTACATAGAGGGCATGGTGTGAGTTGATTACATTGGAATGTTCTACAAAAAAAAAAAAAAAAAAAAAAACAAAAAAACGAAGGGGTAAAAAGGGCGGATGCCCTGGACAAAGGGGGGAGGGAGAGACAGAACAGGTAAAATTTTCTCATATCGAAGAAGTGTGCAAGGAAGAGCTTTTATGGTAGAGTGGAAAATGGGGGAGATAGTGGGTAATACTTGAACCCCATTTATTAAAATTGGCTCAAGGATGGAAGAATACACATACATTCAGTTGTGTACAGAAATGCAATTTATACAACAGGGACATAAAAAAAACTAGGAGAGATGGGTGATGGGAGCTGATAAAAGGTATACTAGATTAAGGGAGGCAGTGGTCAAAAGCAAAATAAGGAGGGCCAGAATAAAAAGAAATAGCAGCAGCAGAGGAAGAAACAGAAGAAAATGGGATGGAGGGATATACACAGTGATCATAACTGGCAATGTGAGTGGATGAAATTACCCCTAAAATGAAAGCAGCTAGCAAAATGGATTAGAAACAGAATCCAACAACATATTGTTTATAAAAAATACACTTAAAACAGAAAGATAGAGAGTTAAAATAAAGGGCTGAAGAAGAATCTAATATGCTTCAGCTTAAGTTATAAAAAGGCAGGAGCAGCAGTCGTGATCTCAAATAAAGTACAAGCAAAAATGGTCCTCGTTAAAAATGATAATCAAGGAATCTATCTTTACTGAAAGGTATCATAGACAATGAAAGAAAAAGGAAAAGGACCAGTACTACAAAAATATTTAGAGCAGCTCTTTTAGTGGTGGGAAAGAATTGGAAAGCGAGAGAATTCCCATAAATTGGGGAACGGCTGAACAAGTTGTGCAATACGATTGTGATAGAGTACTACTGTGCTGTAAGACATGATGGCGGTGGGGTCCAAGAAAACCTGGAAAGTCTTATAGAAATGAAATAAAGTGAAGTAAGAACCAAAAGATGAGTGTACACAATCACAGCAATATTGTAATCATGATCAAATGTGAAAGACCGGGCTATTCTGATCAATGTAATGATCCACGGCAATTCCAAAATACTATCCTTCTTCCAGAGAGAAGTGCTGAACTCGGAGTGCAAATTGAAGTACTGGTTTCTTACTTTCTTTATTGTTTTTAAGATATGTCTAATAAGGAAATATGTTTCACAGGATTTCACATGTATAATTGTTATCATAATGATTGTTTTGTCAATGGAGTGGGAGAGAAGGAGAGAATTTGGGACTCAAAATGTAAAAAGAAAAGAATTCTAAATAATCTTAAAAAAATTATATATATATATATATATATATATATATATATATATAGACAAAGACAGTTATTTTTTCCCTTAAATGTTCTCTTTTCCTGGTTTCTCTTTCCTAGTTCCTCCAGTTGATTCTCATATGGCATGGGTTTCAGTCCTTCCACTATACCCACTTGACACACTCCAACTTGTCTTCCCTAAGATGGTGAGGATGGTAGATAGATAACATTTATATGGTGCTTTAGAGTTTGTAAAACATTTTACCAATTGTATTTAATTTCGTCCCCGATGACAGCCCTATATGATGTTAGTGTGTTATTTATTCCTCTTTTATAGATGAGCAAACTGACACAGTCAGAGGTTAAACTAATTAATTACCCATACTCATATGGCAAGGAACAGTCTGAAGCGAATTCGAAGTCATATCTTCCCATCTCCAAATCTAGCAGTCTATTCACTGTGCCATCTGGTTGCCTCATGGAACCGTAAACTGAAGATAAGGTACCTAGAACTGAACATGGTATTCTAGGTTTTGCCTGGAAAGGTTAAAACATAGCAAAACCAGCATTTGATACAACCTAGGACATCTGTAGCTATTAGGGATGTGGGGTGAGTTGCTGTGTCACATCACTGACTGATTGAACTTACAATCAACTAAAACTCCTAGATCTTTTTTTTCCCAAAAACTGTTATCTTATATCCTGCATCGGTGAAGCTAAATTTTGGAACCCAAATATGAACTTTGACATCTTATTCTAGTTCCATTTAATCAACTGCGATTTTGGCTCATCACCCTAGCCTGTCAAGATCTTTATGGATCCTGGTTCTCCCATTCAATATGGAAGCTCTACCCACAAGCTTTGTGTCACTTGCAAATTTGATGAATAGGCCATTTCTGCCTTCAGCCAAACAATGCACAGCAACACTGGGCACATGATCCTGGGGTTCCATTTTAGAACTATTAAGGGGTTCCACCATTCAATCAGTTCTGACTCAGTCTCTGAGCTAGCCCAGCTGTCTTCAAAGAGCCCGATTCTATTAGATGTCTTCAGTGGCATTTCCTTGATCTACCAACCCCTCCAAAAAAAGGGCAGTGAGGTTACTATGCCATGACTTGTTCTCGAGGACAGCCTATCAGCTTCTAGTGGTCACTGTTTCACTTCCTCTTTGTTGACAGACCAGCCCCTTGATTATGGACTCTAGATTGTTGTCAAGAATAAAAAGCTGGTGTTAACCCACTTGTCAGGGACTGATGAAGTTGGTAACGGGCCCTAATTGTAGACCCCTCTAGCTCGTGTTTGTGATAAAAATAATTCCTCCATGCCCCAGCATCCCAGCGGCCTAGGATTCAGACTGCAGATGCTCAAGTACAAGGAGAAAAGATTCTGGAGCTAGCTCTATAGCACTCCCCACCTCCTTTTACCTAGCAGACATCTACCCTCCTTCAAAACCAAAGTTTTGCTAACTTACAATGATTTAAGGAACTTAATATTGTGTGTACACACACACACACACACACACACACACACACGGCTTACATAGGCCACAGCCAAACCGCTTGTGTCCTTTCAGTCCCACTTGCAGGGTGAGTCAAGAATATCTGATCATTACACAAGGCAATCAGCTGCAGATTCTGAGATATTATAAATGAATTATTCTACTCATCAGAACATCCCTGGACCAGGTTGAACGCTTCTTGGAGAGTGACTGGCGGGGAGCCGAGATCACTAATGCTTGACATATTAAGTAATTAACAATCACCAAACCCCAGGGAGTTAAAACTGTAGCTGTAAGGCCTGCACCCCTCCGGGACTGTCATCCCTACCTGACAGGTCCATTACAAAGCTGTCAAGGAAGGCAAGCAAACAACACTTGGGTGGAAGTTCACCTGGAAGGGTAGCCAAAGGGAGTCCTAGAGTGAACCTAACACTGCAAATATGTGAGTGTGAGTACGGAGGATAAAAATAATACACACTCCAAGGTAAAGTACGCACATTAGATTCAGGGATGGGAGAGGAGGAGCGAAGCTCCACCGATTTAGTCGAGGCCTCCAGGATGCCAAATCAAATAGTCGAGGAAATTGAGCAGTTGTTACACTAAAATCAATTGCGTTTTTGAAAATCCATCAGCCCAGTTCTTTGGCGTTGTGTCAGCATCTCAAAGGGATCATTTAACTGAATTTTTTCATTTTCCAGGCTTTTATGATGATTCGCATAGAGACAGCCCTCAGAGGGAGACTATGTAGTCAACCCCTGACTTCTGCATGGCCATTTGGCCACTGTGACAGTGCAGAGAAAGGAAAGAATCTGTTATGGTCTGGACTCCAACTTCCTTCACTCCTTTATCAGAAACACATACAAGCTCTGCTAGTGAGAGGTGAAAAGGTAGCCACCTCAGTGGCATAAGGCCCTAAAATCAAACCAAGGGTTGTCCTACTCTGCCAAGAGCCCCCAATAGGTCCAATTCTAGATGTAGCCTGTACTTTAGTTAGCAATTCAGTTTACAAAAAAGGGAAGAGTAAAAGACTCAGGGGAGGTTTGAGTGGAGCATAGTAGAAAGCAGCCAGGTGTTAGGTCGGCTGCCAGGGTCACCAGGACCAAGTCAGACCACCTCCCTGCCCTGGGCTGTCAAATGGAGTAGGGTGTTTGATGTGCTCAAATGAGCCTTACGGCCCTAGGCCTATGAACTGAAAAGGACACAGGGTTCCCAGTTTTTTCTGAATATATGGCAGAAAGGGCACTGGGCTCAAGGGCTGTAGACTTGGGGTTAAAACTCTATCACCTCAGTTACTTAGCCTGCAAAAACACTGCCGAGGTGTCTTGCTGTTCAAGCCGTTTTATGATTCACACGTTTATTCGGTAGTGGAAAAACTGGAAGATAATTTAGCAGTTTTCCATCTAACAAAGATAGGAACCTGAAGTTAATGATTCTCTCTTCCCCTCTCTTCCTCCGCAACTGCTGCTTACTCTGTAGTGTGATAGCAGCCTTTGGTCCTAACGGGATGAGACTACCCATAATCTGACACAGGATGGAATTAAGACTGGGAGGCAGAAAAAGACTTTTACCTAAAAGATATAAAAATATTCAGAATTGTACAGACTATTATTATAGACTAATGCAAAGCAATTTTTCCCTCCTAAGCAAACAATATAATGGCCCTTCTATCTGAGTGCACTTCTTACTATATAGCAAAATGGTCTATGAGTCCGGGGTTTTTCTCTGTATGGTCCCCTGTATTTACTGTAATTCTAAACCCTGAGCTTTACTGGCACTCATTATAAATCACATTTTAATGCTATACAGCACATCCACACTGGGCCATCTCCTAGTTTGCTTAATAGCTTATATTCCAATAACCTCTCTCCACTCTTATTTGATAATAGCAATTTTTTAAATTCAGCTCAAGGGTGTTGTTTTTTTTAAAAAAATAAATCATTGGGTACATTCCCACAAGGCATACTCCATTTAATGCCACACTCAAGAAGTCAGCTCGCAGTTGCAATCACTGACGCATCATTGTTAAAGGTGAGGGAGTCTGAAGACTGCATCCAGCCTGGCTTCACGTTCATTTTATCAGCTGCCAACAGACTCATCCTCTCAAAATACATTGTTAATATGTGAAAATGCACATATGTACAAGCCTACAGGTAGAGGAAATGCCCTAGTCTGTGAGCACAGGAAATGTACCAGCATAAAAAAGAGAACTCTGGGAAATGGATGATCAACTCTGGACAAAACAGCTCGGCCTCCACTGGCAAGCCCTATTGTCTTAGCTAGCGGGCATTTGGGGCTTTATTCTCAGGTCTTTCAGCAGTTGATACCTGTCCTCTATTGGCCTAAAGGAATCCTACACAGTGAGAACAAGGCAATCTCAGTGCCACGAAGGGTCTAGCTGGATCAGGTAGGGCTGGAATGGAGGGTGGAGGTCATGAGACCATCTCCCTGTTTTTCATTTAACTGATGAGGCTAGTTTTTTCCTAGAGACACAGACACGTAAAAAACCTCATCTGCCTGTGGAAAAGAGTGATTCTGAGAGCAAGGAAGGCTTACATGAACTGATACAATGAAAAATGAAAAGAACACAAAGAAAATAATGCAAGTGATGGACTGTGATAATACAAATGGGAAGAACAATAAGGAGAAACAAAATCCTCTCTAAAATTAAAACCAAAACCTTTTAAAAGAGAGATTGTGACCACTCGTGGGGCCACTTCCCGTCTCCCATTCTGCTTCTTGTACCCTACGCAGCATCCAACATGGCTGATCACCTCCTGCTGCCCTACTAGCTTCTCTCGAGGTTTTGTCATCCATCTTTTTGGGTGATCTCTCCTCCAAGTCCTTTGCTGGTTCCTCAGTCAAATCGTCCTGCTAACTAACCACAGTGTTTCTCAAGGCTCTGTCTGTGGTCCACTTCATTTCAAATTCGAGGTGACTATTTGGGAGCAGTGAAAAGAGGGTTGGCCTTGGAAGTCTTGAGCCCAAATCCAGCCCCAGACTCTTACTAGGTATAAGTCACTTCACCTATCTGCCTCAGTTTCTTCCACTATCAAATGGGAATAACAGCAGCACTCCCTGCCCCGGGGCTGCTGTGACACTCACATTTGGACAGCATGTATGATATTGCTTTAGATCAGCTCTTTACTTTGAATCACTTCAAACACAGATTCCTATATTTCTTCATCTTTGTTGTTCATTATAGCAAAGTCATATTTCATTACATTCATGAACTGCAATTTAATTAGTTATTTCCCAATTGGTGGGCACAATTTATTTCCACATTTTACTATGTCAGATCATGCTGCTTTGAATATTTTCATAAAGATTCATCTTTTCCTGCAATAATATCCTTGGAGTATTAACTTTGAAGTGGGATCACTGGGTCAAAGCACAAAAACAACTTCTCTTCCCAGCTAGGTGGAATCAATTCCCAGCTGTCCCAACAATGAATCACAATGCTTGCATAGTTGCTGCTGTGGTGGTGGTGGTCTTCCTAGACATTCTATGATTCAATTGAATAGTACAGACTATTCAATTTCTGAGAGCTAATTTGCTGTAATTTGCATTTCTCTGTTTCTTAATGGTTTTCAACAGCTATTAGATAGCTGCTGATGATAACCCATCAGCAGTTTCTTCCTTTAACAACTGTCTCTGTATATCTGTTGACCCTTTTTCAATTAGGAGATGGCTTGATTTTATAGATGAACAAATCCTGTGGATTTTAGTTATCAGATCTTTAAAGCAAAATTCTCCCAAGACTTTCCCCAGGTTTTTCCCCCCACTCACTATCTGATAGTGTACCCACCCCTGCCCAAATTCCATTATATACTCTCTTTCTATATGTCTATAACAGAGTGTTATATTGTCTATACTGACAAGGGCTCCCATTAGAAGGTCAGCTCCTTGAGGGTAGGGGCTGCCCTCATTTGGGCCTTCCTCATATTCAGAGCTTAAGAAATGAGAGGGGATCGACACTTTTGTGAAAGCCTTTTATTTCCACCTTTTATCTCTTATTATACTGCCTATACTAAGGCTGGAGAAAGTTCTTCTCCACCCACAGTTGGAGAGATTTCTTACTTAGCTCAGTAATCCATTTCAGGGACACTGTTGCTCTAAGCTCATGTTTTACCAGAGTAACTGGTATTCAGTAGCTCCAGTTATTTTTATTAAATGGAAAGATCCTTCCTCAGTAGTTTGTGTTCTGCTGTCACATACAGTTGCTTCTGAAATCTTACTTATAGTAAAAGCTCATATTTAACTAAAAGTTTACAAAGTATTTACATTTCTTAGCTTTTCTGGATCTTCACGAACGTCTCAAGAAGCAGATGCTATCTTTATCCCCATTTTACAGATGAAGAAACTGGGACCTGAAGAGGGAGACTTGTCCAGGGTTTTCCTGTAAGCATATACCTCAGGCCACATTTGAACTCAGCTATTCCTAATATCAAGTCCTATGTACTGTTTCAGTCTACTTAACTGATAGATATTTCTCTTTTTACATGGTGCCAGAGAATTTTTATATTTATTTCTTGATAATATACTTATTATTATGGATCAACATAGTAATGCCAGATCTTATTTCCTATCTTTTTCATCATTTCCCTTTGTATTCTTGACCCTTGGTTCCCCATATGAATTTTGCTATTATCTTCTCTAATTCTATAAAGTAACCCATTACTATTTAATTGGTACGCTGCTAACTCTCTTTCCTTTCTCAGCTGTAATTGTGACTCCAGATTTTGCCAACGTGACACTGGACTGCGTTCTTGCTTTGAAACATCTTTTACCATGTCAGCCCCCTTTCCCCTGGAGAGTTCCTTTCGTGAGGCACCCATTCTGGGAATGGACCTAGACAGATGATGTTTCAGTCTCCTCCCAGCTACGGTTTGGATACTCTGAACCACTACTGGGTGCCAACATGGTACTTTCTTCTTCCCCTCATTTATTTGATATTTTCCTCCTTTAGAATGTTAGCTACTTCCAAGAAGCTCCAGTCTTTTTGCTTGCATTTACATTCCTAAAACATCATGCTTATCATATAGAAAACAATTACTAAATGCTTGGTGCCTGCTTATATTATTTGAAGGGTAATAAGTCATATTTAATACTGGATACCTCTGTAATAATCTAAGTGTTCCTTCATTACAATAAAATTATTTTATAGTTGCATTTACATAGGTGTAAATGCCCAGTACAGTCTCCCTGTACTGGGAGACTGGTGCCCCTATAAAGTACTGAGTTTTTTTAAATAATATGCTGATGACTTGTATGAATTTTTATAGTGATGATATTACTACCTGAGTTATTTCTTTTGATTCTCCAGGGTTTTCTAAGTAATTCATACTATACTAGACTGCAAATATTTTTGCCTCCATTTTTGTCAATATTTCTTCTTTTATTTTTCCCTTGTCTTACTGTGATAGCCACATTTCTAAGACTACGCTGAATTATAAGCAACAGGAAAGTACTCATTGTTTTCTTCAGTACAAATAAGTATTTCTTGTTTTTAGATAAAGGCTTTCAATCATAATGTAGAATGTTCCTTTCATTATTATGTTTTTACTGTCTTTTAAACATAAACAAGTACTGTATTTTATTGAATTATTTTCCTGCGTGTTGTGATATAGGCAAATGGTTTTTGCTTTTTTAATTAATTTGATTTATTATGCTAATTGCTTTCCAAATGCTGAACCATCCTTGCATTACTTATATAAATCTAACTTGCTCATAATGAATATTTTTTGATATATGGCTGTAGTCTCTTTGCCCCTATTTTATTTTGAATTCATTATCAATATTCATTAGTGATATCGGTGTGGATTATTCTTTCCCTGCTTAATCTTTGTTTATGTATTAGCTCTCCACTTGCCTCACTGTAAGGGTTGACTAAATTGTTTCCCCTCCCACTGTCTCCCCCAAACACCTCTCCATACCACTTTTGAGAAAAGTTTGTGTAAGCAGACCCTCTGTGAAAGGTTTATAGTAAGGAATGGAAAAGAACCAAAGAAGATAAGGTGAGGAAAGATTGAGATAATTTATACTGACAGTATTCTTTACATTTGTTAAATTGCCGACATTTTCTTTTAACATAATGCTTTATTGTTTCTATGATTTAGTTACTGATGTAATCGTTCTTTAGGATATTAGTTTAGTATCTACTTCTACCTGCATCTTTTGTTCATATTTTCTTTATCTACTTATATATTGTGATATAATAATTAAAGCACATTTAGAACTTCTGCCTTTCTACATTTATGTGTTCTTTGTGCCCCACTGTAAGATTAAATCCCACGTGAGCCTTAAAATTAAGTATTACCTAATATTCTTTCAATATTCTCTATAGCTCTGTTAAATTTTCACCTTCACTAACATTCTGTTCAAGTCTGTAATTTCTTCTAATTTAGATGTTATATTCAAGATGCCCCCAAAGAGATCATTAAAGTTTCCTACTATCAGTTCTTTAGCATCTAAGTTTTTATTTTTCATTTTGGGTCGTCTTTTTTTAAATACCCGCTAAGCCATATTTGTACATTTACAATGAATACTGATATTTCTATACAACACATGGTAACACTGATTGTTGATGTCTTTAAATGATCTGTAGCACCTTTTAAGCATAATGTATCTTCCTTGCTTCCTTCACTATATATTATTTACTTTTGTTATTTTACCTTATCTAAAATAACTGCTATAATTCCTGATTTTTTAATATTCACCTGAAATTTCATATATCTTAGGCCAATGGTTTAGGCAACAATGAGTTCTTACATCCTTTTCTCGCTTTCCAGTTTTGTTTACCATGTTGAAGCTTTAGTCTGTGGTCAATTTGTTGTTTAGCACCCTGCCTAGATTTGGCTTTTCCTAAGTGTCTTGTAACACAAACTTCCATTTATTCAATACTTTCTCATGAAGAGTTATGCTGTTTTGCAGGTAGGAAATGTTGAGGCAGAGATCAATTTACTTTGCTTTTTGGAATCCCATATCACAGCCGCTTCTTTTATTTCTCCTCTTCACCGAGTAATCTCATACAATTCAAATAGATGCTTTTTCTTAAGTTATTTGCTTCATTCTGGTTACTTGTTTGAATCATTCTTCGATATTTCAGCTCTGAATTTTGATGACCATATTTCTTGAGGAGTTCAACTTAAAGGTTCTTGGCTCCAAATCCCACATAGTCTATAGATCTGAACTTTATTCTCAGTTGTTTTGTTAGATGACTTTCTGGCAGACCAATTGTTCCCAGGATGTCTTAGTTCTGTCTGTCGACTATCACCATCAACTGCAGAGATCTCAAATCTTCCACGTGTGCTTTTTCTTGGCTTCCTCTTTTGTTTTTCTGTCTCTGAATTTTTCTTCTCCATCTGGTCCAATCTTCCAAGGAATCTACTGATTTATTAAGAGTTTCTATGAAATATCCGAAGTTCTTGAGTCTATAGACTTTTGGTCTTTTTGTAATTTTTGACAGTAGCATGGTCTGGTGAACTAAGCACAGGCTTCAGAGTGAAAAAAAATCTCAATTCACATCTTAGCTCAGCCACTTACTACTTTTGAAGACTTTGTGCAAGTTATTTGATCTCTTAGGGCCTAAATTTCCTTATTTGTAAAATGAAATGGTAAAGCTATATGAGCTTTAAGCTTCCTTCTAGTTCTAACTTTCTCACCTAAGAAAAAACAGTACTTCTACAAACAAGAACCTCTTACTGAGTTTTTTAAAGGGTCTGGCTGTATAATCATTTTCTCTTCTGGGCATTTAATTGTTTTTCTATTACTCTTTTCTTCCAGAAATTTCTGATCTCTTTCTGATTATCCTAGAAATGTTTATTAATTTTATTGAGGCCTCCTTTTTTGCTAACTAATCCTCCTCAGATCTAAGATCTTCCCCCCGAAGAATTTTTCTACCTCTTTCTCCTTTGCCAAATACTACAACCTTTGTTCTCTTTCCTTCTTCATTTCATCCCCTCAGAGTTTCCAAAGAACTATTTTGAAGACACAGGTAATACCACAGACTGCTTTTGCTCAAATCTTTCTAGGCCCCTAGAATTAAAAACAAACTCATCAACCTAGCATTTAAAGCCTTTCACGACCTGGCACTTACCACCCTTTTACAGACTTTGATATTCCTTTCCATCCTGCAATCTGTAATCCAGCCAAACTGACCCAATGTACTGTTGCCCAGAATGCATTCTGGCTACTTACTTGGGGCCTTGGCACAGGTCATTCTCCATGCCTTCAAAGCATTCCCCTTCCTCACTTCTGTCTCTTAGAATCCTTCACTTCCTTCAAGGCTCAGCTCAGGTGTTACTTCCTGCATGGGACCTACTCTTCTCTCCCACTCTTTACTGAAACTCTCTTACTCCTCAAATTATCTTGTATTTATTTATCTGTATATTATCTCTGTCTCCCCTGTCCCCAAATCAAACACAAGTCATGAAACGCCAAGGTATTTTTTTTCCTATCTAACTAATGTCTCATATCCCTATATGTAATGTCACAAGTGCCATCCTACAAGTCTATTTTGTTGAACAGATTTAAAAGAAGGGAAGATGATCTTAATCCTGACCACTTGTTCAACTATTCTGCAGAATTCCCCTAACAAAGCCATTTTCACATGGGGAGATGGGTACATTAGATTGGTACACACAAAGGATAGAGAAAAGTGGTTTTAAAATGTGATTTTAGTGGTCTTTGCTACACCGGCAATGGAAAATGTTTCAGTGAGGCCCCTTTTACACTTTAAAAATGTGAAGATTCTGTAGTCCCCCCTTGCTCTGAGAAAATTGAAAAACAAAGGGAGTGGTCTGGGCCATGGCCATGGAACCACGACAGATGGCTATGCATAATAAATGGACTAAGTCTGGGTTTGGGTTTACGTTTAATTAATTTAAAAATCTATTAATGAAAATCATTTCCAGATGCTTTTTACTTTACTATGGTTATAGGCTAGATTCACAACTATTCCAAAATCCCAAATGGGTTAATGGATACAATGAAGTCTGCTTTAGTTTCTGAGAAAGGAAAAGTTTCAGACTCCGAAATCTGTTCTAAATGCATAACAAAAGACTATGCAAGTATAATCCTATTATATACACACTTCAGAAGTCACTGAGCCCTCCCTCAGGTTCTTTAACACCAATATTCTCCTGGTGATGACACGTGAGCAAAAATTCTGCAATCTCACCTCCATAACCCAAAGAACAACTGGAAGACCCAAGACAAGGGCAAACAAGGATGACTCTTACCAGGGATGACTTGCATGCTCAAAGTAGGGTAAAAATGTCATCAAGAACACGTATGAAATAAACCCACACAAATCATCAGCATTTCTATACATCACTGACAAAGCCCAGCAGCAAGAGATAGAAAGAAAAACTCCATTTAAGATTAATATAAATAGCAGCAAATATTTGGGAGTCTACCTCCCAAGACAAGGTCAGAAACTATATGAACACAATTTCTTTTTTTTTTTTTTTTAATTTAATAGCCTTTTATTTACAGGATATATGCATGGGTAACTTTACAGCATTAACAATTGCCAAAACTCTTGTTCCAATTTTTCACCTCTTAACCCCCCACCCCCTCCCCTAAATGGCAGGATGACCAGTAGATGTTAAATATATTAAAATATAAATTAGATACACAATAAGCATACATGACCAAAACGTTATTTTGCTGTACAAAAAGAATCAGACTCTGAAATATTGTACAATTAGCTTGTGAAGGAAATCAAAAATGCAGGTGTGCATAAATATAGGGATTGGGAATTCAATGTAATGGTTTTTAGTCATCACCCAGAGTTCTTTTTCTGGGCATAGCTGGTTCAGTTCATTACTGCTCCATTGGAAATGATTTGGTTGATCTCGTTGCTGAGGATGGCCTGGTCCATCAGAACTGGTCATCATATAGTATTGTTGTTGAAGTATATAATGATCTCCTGGTCCTGCTCATTTCACTCAGCATCAGATGAACACAATTTCAAAACAGCTTTCCACACAAATAAAATCAGATCTAAACAACAGAACAAATATCAAGTGTTCATGAGTAGGCTGAGCTAATATAATAAAAATGACAAGTCTACCTAAATTGGTCTACTTGTTCAGTGCCATACCAATCAAACTGCCAAAAAAGTATTTTATAGAGTTAGGAAAAATAATAACAAAATTCATCTGGAAGAACAACAAATAAGAACAGCAAGGGAATTAATGAAAAAAATACAAAGGATGCTGGCCTAGCAGTACCAGTGCCAGACGTAAAACTATATTATAAAGCAGCAGTCATCAAAAACATTTGGTACTGGCTAAGAAATAGAGTGGTGGATCAGTAGTATGGTTTACATACATAAGACACAATAATCAAGGCCTGTATTAATCTAGTATTTGACAAATACCCACACTCCAGCTTCTGGAATAAAAACTCACTATTTCACAAAAATTGCTGGGAAAACTGGAAAATCGTATGTCAGAAATTTGGCATAGATGTACATCTTACACACCTTGCCAAAATAAAGTGAAAATGGGTACATGACTTGGCTGTAATTGGTGATACCATAAACAAATTAGGAGAACAAGGGATAATTTACCTCAGATCTTTAGAGAAAGGAAGAATTTATGACCAAAGAACTAGAGAACATTATGAAATGCAAAATGGGCAACTTAGATTACATTAAATTGAAAAAGGTTTGCACAAAGAAAACCAAAATAAACAAGATTAAAGGGGAAGTAAAAAGCTGGGGAAAAAAGTCACAGCCAATATTTCTGATAAAGGTCTCATTTCTAAAATATATGAAGAATTGTCAAATTTATAAGAACACAAGTCATTCCCCAAATGAAACTTTGCCCAAAGGGCTATAAAAATGTGCATACCTTTGGACTCAGCAGTGCAATTACTGGGTCTATATTCCAAGGAAATCAGAAAGGAGGGAAAAGGATCCACATTTGCAAATGTTTGTAGCAATTTCTTATAACAGCAAAGAATGGGAAACTGAGTGGATGTCCATCAATTGGGGAATGGCTGAATAAGTTATGGTACATGGATGTTATGGAATATTATTATTCTATACGAACAATGAGCAGACTGATTTCAGGAAAGCCTGGAAAGACTTACACGAACCAATGCTAAATGAAGCGAGTAGAACCAAGAGAACATTGTACATGGCAACAACATGATTATGTAATGATTGATTCTGATGGACGTGGCTCTTTTTAACAATGAGGTGATTCAGGCCAATTCCAATAGACTTGTGATGGAGAGAGCTATCTGAATCCAGAGAGAGACTGTGGGGACTAAGTGTGGACCATAACACAGTATTTTCATTTTATTGTTGGTCTTTGCTTGCTTTTTTTCTCATTTTTTTCTCCTGTTTTCACTTGATTTTTCTTGTGTAACATGAGAAATGTAGAAATATGTTAGAAAAATTGTACAGGTTTAACCTATATTGGATTACTGTCTAGGGGAAGGGGGAGATGGGAAGGGAGGGAGAAAAATATGGAACACAAGGTTTTACAAGGGTGAATGTTAAAAACTCTCTTTGCATGTATTTTGAAAATAAAAAGCTACTATTAAAGACTAACACCATTTATTTGGCTACTTATTTAAAATTTGATATGCCATGAGAAGGAGGAGCTTGTGTCCTAGATTGAGAATGGGTGACAGATAGGAAATACAGGGCACCAATAAAGAAGGGTTCAGTGCTGATGTGAAGAGCTGCCAACTGTGCTTCTGCACATTTGGATGCTGTGACTGGTCTTGTTCATCATTATTTATACAAGTTCTAACTATTGGAGATGGAAGTCCTAGAGAAGCCCAGTGTCCTTCTATGATACATCTTTTGGAGTCTCTGCCAGGGAATGAATCCAAGAATGGATGATTGATAGACATATCATGGGTCGGCCCTCGCGTGGCACTTGTAACACAAAGCTCTCTTATGTTCACCTCATTTTAGGACCATGGAATGAAATTTCTGGCACTGGAAAAGAAGAGCTTTTTATCCTTTGACTGTCTCCAGTGCCTAAAACCAAAGCCCTTAGCACCTGGAAATGGGATTCTCTAAATTACCAGCTTTTGAATTTGAAGATGCTCAAGTTAATCAACATTATTTTAAAGAGCAAGCTTAGGATCATGAGTAAAAGGCCAAGGACAACAACACACAGAGCTCTAAAAGTCTGGTGACACTGTGAAATTGCAAAGTAGAAGTCAGAGGATATCTTGGGGAGTTTGGGGATATCTTCCCAGAGTTTGGGGAGGATGAAGGAAAGGTATACATACAGATAGATTTGGCCCAAAAGGTCATGATTATAATTCATGAGCAACCCAGTCAAAACTGGAATAAATTCTGTGAAATCAGTTTTGTGTTAAAAGTAAATAATATCACACAGTGAATCTGTGGGCAATGAGGGGTACAGTAGCTATGGTGTTGGACCCGAGTTCCAATCTGCTCTCAAACATTTATGAGTAGTGTGACACTGGCAAGTCACCTAAACTCTGATGGTCTGTTTATCCATCTACTGAATGAGGAGGGTGAATTTGCTGGCCCTTCAAATTCCCCTCCAATTCTATTTCTGCGGTCCTATGAAAGCGACAACACTGAAGTGAAGCATTAGCATTGCATGTCCTTCCCACACAAGGCGAGGTCACATTGGTGTGACCATGTGAAATTTGCTAAATACTTTCAAAATCTCCCAGAAGGTTCTACATGATAGATTCACAATTTGACATGTAAATATTTCCATATGCATATAAAAATATTGCATTTGTTAATGCTCCAAAAGTGGTAATAAAAATGAGTTTTTCTCAACAATATTTTATTTTTCCAAATACATGTAAAAATAGTTTTCAAAGTTCATTTTAGTTCCAAATTGTTTTGTCCCATTTTTTTCTCCCTCCTCCCCAAGATGGCAAGCGATTGATATAGATTATACATGTATAATCATGAAAATGTTTTTTAAAAGATGATACATCCTTGTCTGTTTTCCCCAATCTAACATACCATCTCCACTCCCAAGGCCTATATATTGCCATTTTCGGAGCATTATATAAACACTTTATATCTACTGTCTAATTTCAGTTTCACATTTGTAGGGAAAATAGCATGAGTATTGTCACCCCCATCTCCCGGATCAGAAAATGGAGGCTGAGAAAGCTTAAATGGTTCATCTAGGGTTACATGGCTGGCTGATAAGACAGGTGACCTTGTTCTTCCTTGCCAAGCAGGATGACTACCCCAAGCATGGACTCTCAGATCCCTCCTGAGCTCCCATTCATTTTTCTTTTTTCCAGATCCTGTTACTCTATCAAGGAAGAGAAGACCTCCACTGATGGAGAGGAATAGACTACTTCAGTAACATAGCTTTATTAGAAATCTGTGAGACACTGAGGGGTTGAGTGATTTGCCCATGATCACAGGCACTAGGAAGAGCCAGAGGAAAGACCAGGTCTTCCTAACCTTGACCTTGAGACCACTGTCTATCCATTAAGCCAGGCTTCTTCAGGCTCCCAATATCACCCAAAGTACTCCTTTGCTATCTTCAGACTATCCTTTGGGAAAGGATATTGCAAAACTGGACGCAGAGAAAAGAAATGAAAGATGGACAAGGAGATAGAGACCACCTATCTGTTGTCAAGGAATTTAAATTACCGTATCTTTCTCATTACAGGGTGATGAAAAAAATCCAATAGATGTAATCACTGAAAAGTCTAGGAGAATAATAAATAACAGGAGCTAGTATTTATATGGGGCTTCAAGGCTTGCAGAGTGGTTACTGATACTGTTATCTGATCCTCATGACAGTGGAAAGGAGGTGCTATTTTCATAATGACTAAGGCAGGATCAGGAAACTAAGGTAGATTGGAGTGGAGAATGGAAAGGTACCCTGACAGTGGGAAGAAGTATATGTTCCAATTGTGAACAGAGAGAATGGAATCTATACACTAGCCTGTTTCTCTTGTCTTCAGTTCCCTTTAAGATTCTACAGTGGGTCATTATAGAGATTGTTTGGAGGGAATTTTGAAAAGGGAAATGGCAACTGCAACTAGTTGCCCGGTTAACAATGGAACAGCTCATGCCCGACTAACCTTTTCTTTTTTGACAGGGTTACAAAATTGCTAGCTCAGAGCAATGCTCTAAACCTAGTGCATCTGCATTTCAACAAAGTAGCTGACAAACTGACTCATACTATTCTTGCTAATAAGACAGGAAGAAGGAGCAAAACAGTCGGGAATGAGGTGGATTTGCCAGTGGTTGAATAACTAGACCCAAGGAAAAATAAAAGCCACCTTTGAACGGGAAATTTTAAGCTGGGGGCCAGGTAACCTACCCTTAGAAGTCTTCCTACTTTTAGATATTCACATTTCTAGTTCAATGGAGGCACAGCTGACAGCAGAACAAATGTACATATGATCCTGTAGGGAGGGAGAGCTACCTAGCAAGTTGGAGTCAATATGCAAAATGGTCCCTGGCTAAAACAATGGGCTAAATGAATCTAAGGAGATAAAGTGGGGAAGAATTGAGGCACTCCTTCTCATTTCTTTGTATAAAGTCAATTTCAGAAGTACATGATGTTAAAGACACAATTGTAGTTTTAAAAAATGATCAGGAGCTTTAGGTGGACAGCAATCTCAACCTGAGTCCAGAATGTGACCAGAGCAGATGAAATTTAGGCATATGGACCAGCAGAGGGGTCAGAAGACAGTGTTTGCTATTTCTTCTATACTTTATGCAGGCCAGATCATGACAGAAACATGGGGCTGCTTAGTATTCAAAGGGATCCCTCAGCTCCTCTCTTCCTAGGGGGATCAAGTCCTTTGCAAGCTAGTTCCAAGCTACCTTTCTGGCCTTATTATCCACGATGCTTCTTTACACATAATACCCCATATCTCCCACCGCCATTCCTGTGGATTGGCTCTTTGCCATGGCTGGAACACTCTACCTTCTTATCTTCACCCTTCAGAATCCCCCGTTCTCTTCAGAACTCAGCGTGGGTACCATTTTCCACATGAAGCCTTTCCGTTGCCACAACTGCTCATGCCCTCTCTCCCCCTCCAAAATTGCTTCATACTTCTTTTAGTTTGTATTTGGCAGAAAGAGCTGTGTCCAAGAGAGCAGGAGCGCCATGAGGGCAGAGAGTATTTTCTTCTTTTCTTTATGTACCCAGCCCCTGGCACCTAGCATGTGCTTAAGAAAGGCTATTTCATTGAATGGCTCCAGAGAAGCTGATATTCCCACCATATTCTACCCTGGTCAGAGCTCCTTCAGAACACTATGTTCAGTTCTAGCTGTCATATTTTTGGAAGGAAACGTCCAAGATAATGAATGGCCTGTTTTAAAATTGTATTTTGTTCTGGTCCCCCCCCCCCCCCCCCCCCCCACAGCTCTCCTCATTCTGGTCAGTATAGTGAATTTTATAGGCACCCGGTATAGACAGAAAATAAGATTGTGAAGGAGAAGCTGCAAGTCATGGACAAACCATCCCAAAGATCAAAGAAGCATAATTTACAAATTGTATCACAAGTTAACCAAAATTCACATCTTGGTAGTGTGTGCCAATCCGGAGAACCCCCCTAAGTACTGATGGCAAGGTTTCTGGTCCTAGGATATATAAATTCCAGACCAATAGAACATCAAAAAGATACTAATAACTTTGAGATGATTTGGATATGGCAAGGAACTAACTCCAAGGTAGCAGAGAGGAGCTGTTCCTGCCCCCCCACCCCACCCCGACTCCAGGCCTTCCACTGAGTCCGTGTCACTCCACTTCTCCCAAGTTCAATCAGTTGTTACTTAAATGGCTCTGCCCCTCTCCAGCCTTCTTCTTCATGCTGCCCACCTCCCTTTGGCCTGCCATTCCCTCCCATCCTCTCATTATCTGCTTCTGGATTCCTAATTTTTGATGCTTCTCTGTGTATTTTCTGTGTTGCTCACTCTTAGGTACTTTGTGGTTATTAAAATGTGATTGCTGCCCCATTTCCCACTACCAATCTTGTCTTTCCTGGCAAGTACGCAGAGAATTGGGCAGGTCTTCCCTATGTGTTACAATGACCAAAGTGGTGATGGGCCTTGGGTCCATGCCATGGGACCCAAAGAAGAGAAGACTCAGGGAGTCTGCGTCAAATGACTAAGAATTTGAAGGAATGTTATCTGAAAGAAGTTCGCTTTTCTTTCTTGGCAGCAAAGGGCAAAAGTAGTAGTAGTAGCAGCAGTAATTAGCATTTTTCTAGCACTCTAAGATTTATCCTATATAAACATCTTCTCATTTGAGGATCACAACAACCTTGGCAGAGTAGGTGCTACTATTATTATTATTATCATCCCCATTTTACAAAAGAGGAAACTGAGGCAGAGGTTAAGCTACTTGCCGAGTCACACAGCTACTGAGTATCTGAGGTGGAATTTGAATTTGGGTCTTCCTGAATCCAGGAGAAGTGTTTTGACCACAAGGCTGGCTAGTCAATGGGGAGAAGTTATAGAAACATTTGGATTTGTTAGGCAAGGACAGGGGAAAAAAACATTCTCAATGATTAGGTTAAGCCGATAATGGGGCAGATTGCTTTCAGAGGTCCCCCCCCCCAATAAGTGAACTTCATTCTTCTCAGGTGTGCTGGAGCATCCAGGGTAAATCAGATGACCTCAGAGGTCCCTTCCAACTCAGAGAGTCTGGAGGTCTCATGAAACCCCAAGTGGACATCCAAGCTGTTCATTCTTCCCAAAGAAAAGAAGGAGGTACGTGTCTTGGGCACATCATTCAGGGGCTCGTTAAAGAGGGAACAGATGAGGCCTCCTGTTGATAACTGCTCTACATGGGTTGTCTCAGCCTCATTCTACATAAAGAATCTCTTTCCTGGATTGTAATGGACCCTGATCTCTTTGGGGATCTCCGACCTTCATCTCCATGGGGATTCTCAACCCCAATCTCCATTGAGGGACTCTATCCCTTGGGATATTGGACCTGGTCTTCCTGAGGGTTCTGCCTCTGATCTTCCCAGGGGTTCTTTCTCTAATCTCCGGGGGGGGGTCATCCACTGATCTCTACAGGGGGTCTGTCTCTTATCTCCACAGAGGGTCCATTTCTGATATCCCCAGAGGGTCCGTCTCTGATCTCCACAGGGGTTCTTTCTCTGATGTCCACAGGGGGTCCGTCTCTGATCTCCCCAGAGATTCTTTCTCTGATCTCCACAAGGGGGGCCACCGATGCTAGAGGGTTTCCGCCCTGATTCCCCAGGGGTTGTTGTTGATCTCCCAGAGACTTTTTCTTGACTCCACCGGGGAATTTGCCTGGACCCACAGGGGCCGCTGGATCTCCACAGGGGTTCTGTCTCTGATCTCCACGGGGGGTGTATGTCTCTGATCTCCACAGGGGTTCCATGGCTGATCTCCACAGGGGTTCGTACTTTAATATCCCTGGGGTTCTTTCTCTGAACTCCACAGGGGTTTGTCTCTGATCTCCCCAGGGATTCTTTCTTTGACCTCCACAGGGGTATCCATCTCTGACCTCCACAGGGGTTCTTTCTCTGATGTCCACAGGGGGTCCATCTCTGGTCTCCACAAGGGGGGGGGTCATTCACTGATCTCTACAGGATTTCCGCCTCTGATCTCCACATAGGATATCCATCTCTAATCTCCACAGGGGGTCTGTTGCTGATCTCCCCAAGGATTCTTTCTCTAATCTCCACTGGGGAGGGGTGTCTGCCCTAAACCACTGGGGGTTCATCCGATCTCCACAGGGGTTCTGTCTCTGATCTCACGGGGGCTGTCTCTGGTCTCCACAAGGAGGGGGGTGTCATTCACTGATCTCGACAGGGGGTCTGTCTCTGACCTCCACAGGGGGTTCAGTTGCTGATCTCCACAGGGGTTCTTTCTCTGATGTCCACAGGGGATCCATCTCTGAAGTCCCCAGGGGGTCTGCCTCTGATCTTCCCAGGGGTTCTGTCTCTGATCTCCACAGGAGGGTCATTCATTGATCTCTACAAGAGGTCTGTCTCTGATCTCCATGGGGGTGCTTCCACCCCAGGAGGGTTTCCGCCCCTGACTTGCCAGGGGGATCCATCTCTAATCTCTTCAGGGGGTCTGTTGCTGATCTCCCCAGGGATTCTTTCTATGATCTCCACAGGGGGGTGGGGAGATCTTTTTCTGACCTACACGGGGGGGGGGTCAGTCGCTGATCTCCACAGGGGTTCCGTCTCTGATCTCCACGGGGGGGCAAGTCCTGTCTTGACTCCACAGGGGTTCGTCCCCATCCTTGGGGTTCTTTCTGAATTCCACAGGGGTTCTCTCTGATCTCCCATATTCTTTTTGGACTCCCAGGGACCATCTCGACCTCCACAGGGGTTCTTTCTCTGATATCCACAGGGGGTCCACCTCTGATTTCCACAGGGGGTCCATCTTTGATCTCCACAGGGAGGTGTCATTCACTGATCTCTAGAGGGTTTCCGCCTCTGATCTCCACAGGGGGTCTGTTGCTGATCTCCCCAGAGATTCTTTCTCTGATCTCCCACGGGGGAATCTGTCTCTGAACTACACAGGGAGGGTTCAGTCGCTGATCTCCACAGGGGTTCATCCTTTAATCCCCTGGGGTTCTTTCTCTAATCTCCATTGGGAGGTGTCTGGCCTCGAACCAAGGGGGGTTCCCACTGATCTCCAAGGGGTTCTGTCTTATCTCACGGGGGGTCTGTCTCTGGTCTCCACAAGGAGGGGGGTGTCATTCACTGATCTCTACAGGGGGTCTGTCTCTGATCTCCACAGGGGTTCAGTTGCTGATCTCCACAGGGGTTCTTTCTCTGATGTCCACAGGGGATCCATCTCTGAAGTCCCCAGGGGGTCTGCCTCTGATCTTCCCAGGGGTTCTGTCTCTGATCTCCACAGGAGGGTCATTCATTGATCTCTACAAGAGGTCTGTCTCTGATCTCCATGGGGGTGTCATTCACCGGGATTCTGAGGGTTTCCGCCTTGATCTCCCAGGGGGGGACCATTCCCAATCTCTTCAGGGGTTTTGCTGACTTCCCAGGGATTTTCCCGATTCCACAGGGGGTGGGAGATCTTTTTCTGACCTACACGGGGGGGGGGTCAGTCGCTGATCTCCACAGGGGTTCCGTCTCTGATCTCCACGGGGGGGTGTCTGTCTCTGATCTCCACAGGGGTTCGTCCTTTAATATCCCTGGGGTTCTTTCTCTGAATTCCACAGGGGTTCGTCTCTGATCTCCCCAGGGATTCTTTCTTTGACCTCCACAGGGGTATCCATCTCTGACCTCCACAGGGGTTCTTTCTCTGATATCCACAGGGGGTCCACCTCTGATTTCCACAGGGGTCCATCTTTGATCTCCAAGGGAGGGGTCATTCACTGATCCTCAGGGAGGGTTTCCCCCTGGGATCTCCACTGGGGTCTGGCTGACTCCCAGGGATTCTTTCCTGGACTCCACGGGGGAATTGCCTCGAACTGGTGGGAGGGTTCAGTCGCTGATTCCCCAGGGGTTCATCCTTAACCCCTGGGGTTCTTTCTCTGATCTCCACGGGGGCTGGCTTTTGATCTCCCAGGGTTCCATGGCTGATCTCCACAGGGGGTTCAGTTGCAGATCTCCACAGGGGTTCTTTCTCTGATGTCCACAGGGGGGCCGCCTCTGATCTCCACAGGGGCTCCATCTCTGATCACCACAGGGGGTCTGTCTCTGATCTCCACAGGGGATCCATCTCTGATGTCCCCAGTGGGTCTGCCTCTGATCTTCCCCAGGGGTTCTTTCTCTGATCTCCAAGGGGGCTTCCCATTGATCTCTCCAAGGAGGTTCTGTCTCTGATCTCCACGGGGAGGGGTCTGTCTCGATCTCCAAAGGGGTTCCGGCACTCCCAGGGGTTCATCCTTTAATCTCCCTTGGGGTTCTTTTCTTGAACTCCACAGGGTTCGTCCCTTCATTCCCCAGGGATTCTTTCTTTGACCTCCCGGGGGTATCCCATCTCGACCCCATGGGGGTTTCATTCCAAGGGGTCTGGTTCCTGATTCCACAGGAAAACCCACCCGTTGGATCCCAGGGGTCCTTTTGATCTCCAAGGGGGTTCATTCATTCTCAAGGAGGTCTTGTCTCTGACTTCCATGGGGGTAATTCACTGATCTCTACAGGGGGTCTGTCTCTGATCTCCACAGGGGGTTCAGTTGCTGATCTCCACAGGGGATATCCATATCTGATCTCCACAGGGCGTCCGTTGCTGATCTCCACAGGGGGTCCATCCTTTTAATCTCCCCGGAGTGCTTTCTCTGATCTCCACAGGGATTCTCCCTCTGATCTCCCCAGGGGGTCTCTGTCTCTGATCTCCACAGGGGGTGCATGAAGGATCTCTCCAGGGGGTGCATGAAGGATCTCCCCAGGGTTCCATTTCTGATATCCACAGGGGTTCTTTCCTCTGATGTCCACAGGGGGTCCGCCTCTGATCTCACCAGGGATCCTTTCTCTGATCTCCACAGGGGTTCCACCTCTGATCTCCACATGGAGTATCTATCTCTGATCTCCACAGGGGGTCTGTTGCTGATCTCCCCATGGATTCTTTCTCTGATCTCCACGGAGGGTGGGGGGTCTGTCTCTGACCTACACAGTGGGGGGGGTCAGTCGCTGATCTCCACAGGGGTTCTGTCTCTGATCTCCACGGGTGGTGAAGGGGGTCTCTCTCTGATCTCCACAGGGGTTCCATGGCTGATCTCCACAGGGGTTCGTCCTTTAATCTCCCTGGGGTCCTTTCTCTGATCTCCACAGGGAGTTCAGTAGTTGATCTCCACAGGGGGTCTGTCTCTGATCTCCACAGGGGCTCCCCATCTCTGATCTCCGCAGGAGTTCTGCCTCTGATCTCCCCAGGGGTTCTTTCTCTGATCTCCCCAGGGGTTCTTTCTCTGATCTCCACAGGGGGGTCATTCATTGATCTCTACAGGAGGTCTGTATCTGATCTCCATGGGGGAGGTAATTCACTGATCTCTACAGGGTTTCCTCTTCTGATCTCCACAGGGGGTTCAGTTGCTGATCTCCACAGGGCGTCCCTTGCTAATCGCTACAGGGGGTCTGACTCTGATCTCCACAGGGGCGTCATTCATTGATCTCTACTGGAGGTCTGTCTCTGATCTCCATCCACAGGGGCTTCAGTTGCTGATCTCCACAGGGTTCTTTCTCTGATGTCCACAGGGGTGCCTCTGATCTCCACAGGGGGTCCATCTCTGATCTCCTCGGGGAGGGGGTCATTCACTGATCTCTAGAGGGTATTCGCCTCTGATCTCCTCAGGGAGTTCAGTTGCTGATCTCCACAGGGAGGATCCATCTCTGATCTCCACAGGGCTTCTTTCCTCTGATGTCCACAGGGGGTCCGACTCTGATCTCCCCAAGGATACTCTCTCTGATCTCCACAGGGGTTCTACCTCTGATTTCCACAGGGGTTCTGTCTCTGATCTCCACGGGTGGGGAGGGAGTCTGTCTCTGATCTCCACAGTGGTTCCATGGCTGATCTCCACAGGGGTTCGTCCTTTAATCTCCCTGGGGTTCTTTCTCTGAACTCTACAGGGGTTCGTCTCTTATCTCCCCAGGGATTCTTTCTTTGACCTCGACAGGGGTTCCATCTCTGATCTCCACGGGGGGCGGTTATTCACTGATCTCTACAGGGGGTCTGTCTCTGATCTCGACAGGGGGTTCAGTTGCTGATCTCCCCAGGGATTCTTTCTCTGATCTCCACAGGGGGTCCATGGCTGATGTCCACAGCGGTTCGTTCTTTAACCTTCCTAGAGTTCTTTCTCTGATCTCCACAGGGGATTCTGTAGTTGATCTCCACAGGGGCTCCATCTCTGATGTCCCCAGGGGGTCTGCCTCTGATCTTCCCAGGGGTTCTTTCTCTGATCTCCACAGGGGGGTCATTCATTGATGTCTACAGGAGGTCTGTTTCTGATCTCCATGGGGGGGGGGTGGGTCTTTCACTGATCTCTACAGGGTTTCCTCTTCTGATCTCCACACAACGTCCGTTGCTGATCTCCACAGGAGGTCCATCTCTGATCTCCACAAGGGTTCTTTCCTCTGTTGTCCACAGTGGGTCCACCTCTGATCTCCACAGGGGGTTCAGTCGCTGATTTCCACAGGGGTTCTGTCTCTGATCTCCACAGGGGGTCCATGGTTGATGTCCACAGGGGTTCGTTCTTTAACCTCACTAGAGTTCTTTCTCTGACCTCCACAAGGGGTTCAGTACTCCACTGAACAGGGAGTTCAGTTGCTGATCTCCACAGGGGTTCTTTCCTCTGATATCCACAGTGGGTCCACCTCTGATCTCCACAGGGGGTTCAGTCGCTGATCTCCACAGGGGCTCTGTATCTGATCTCCACAGGGGGTCTGTCTCTGATCTCCATCCATAGGTGGTTCAGTTGGATCGATAGGGGTTCCTTTTCTCGACTACAAGGGGTCATTCATTGGGACTTACCGGAGGCCTGTTTGACTCCATTGGTGGGGTCTTTCACCGACTTAGAGGGTTTCTGCCTCTGATCTCCACAGGAAAGTTCAGGTTGATTCAAGGGGTTCCTTCCTCCGGATATCCCCAGTGGGTCCAACCCCGATCTCCCCAGGGGTTTCAAGCCGGGATCTCCACAGGGGCTCTGTATCTGATCTCCACAGGGGGTCCATGGTTGATGTCCACAGGGGTTCGTTTTTTAACCTCCCTAGAGTTCTTTCTCTGAGCTCCACAAGGGGTTCAGTAGTTGATCTCCACAGGGGATCTGTCTCTGATCTCCACAAGGGGGTCCTTCTCTGATGTCCCCAGGGGGTCTGCCTCTGATTCTCCCAGGGGTTCTTTCTCTGATCTCCACCGGGGCGGGGTCATTAATTGATCTCTACAGGAGGTCTGTCTCGATTCCGGGGAACCACTGACCTCAAGAGTTTCTTGATCTCCACAGGGGGTTCAGTTGCTGATCTCCACAGGGGGTCCATCTCTGATCTCCACAGGGCGTCCCGTTGCTGGACGCCAGGGGTCCATTCCCGATCCCCAAGGGGGTCATTCATTGATCTCCCAGGGTTTCGGCCCTTGGATTCCCCAGGGAGTTCATTTTGATCACAGAGGGGGATCCATTCCTGATCCCTAGGGATTCCTGGTTCCTGTTCTCCACCAGGGTTCCATGGCTGATCTCCACAGGGGTTCGTCCTTTAATCTCCCAGGGGTTCTTTCTCTGATTCCAGGGGGGGGCTTTCACTGATCTCTCCAGGGGGTTTGTCTCTGACCCACAGGGTTTTCTTAAAGTTGCTGGATCTCCAAGGGGTTCCCCTCTGATTCCAAAGGGTATCCTTGTTGATTCCGGGGTCCATCTCTGATCTCCACAAGGGCGTCATTCATTGATTTCTACAGGAGGTCTGTCTCTGATCTCCATGGGGGGTCATTCACTGATCTCTACAGGGTTTCCGCTTCTGATCTCCACAGGGGGTTCAGTTGCTGATCTCCATAGGGGGGATCCATCTCTGATCTCCACAGGGGGTCCATCTCGACCAAGGGGTTCTTTTCTGAGTTCCAGGGGTCCACCCTGACTTCCCTAGGATCCTTTGTCTGATCTCCACAGGGATTCCACCTCTGATCTCCACAGGGGGGGTTAGTCGCTGATCTCCACAAGGCGTCTGTTTCTGATCTCCACGGGGTTCCATGGCTGATCTCCACAGGGGTTCATCCTTTAATCTCCCCGGAGTTCTTTCTCTGATCTCCAAAGGGGTTCTGCCTCTGATCTCTCCAGGGAGTGCATGACTGATCTCCCCAGGGGGTCCATCTCTGATATCCGCAGGGGTTCTTTCTCTGAGCTCTACAGGGGGTATGTTTCTGATCTTCACAGGGGGTCTGTCTCTGATCTTCATTGGGGGTCTCCTCCAGATATCCACTGGGCGTCTCCTCCAGATAACCATTGGGGGGGGTCGTCTACCAGTAAACACCTTAAGGAATTTTCGACCCTGATTTCCAGGGGCTTTTCCCGCTGATCTCCATGGGGGAGTATGCCTTTAACCTCCATAGGGTGGCTCTGACTTGGACTTTCATAGGCATTTCCATCAATTTCCATTGGGGGTGAATCTACCTCTGATGCTCATAGAGGGTCTCCCTCTGATCTTCATGTGGTATTTTTGACCTGGATCTCAAATGAGGGTCTCTAAACATGATTTCCATGGAGGGATCTGCCTGTCATCTTGTTGGGAGGGTTCTCCCCTGATCTCCATGAACAATCTTTACCCATATAACCATGAGGGCAGGGGGTTCGCTAATCCTGATCTATGGAGGATCTATGCCCTGCATATCTATGGAGGGATCTCTCACCCCAATTTTCATGGGTGGACTGCCAGCAATATCTATGGGGGGGGGTCTATCTCTGATCTCCATAGGGGTCTTCCCAGTATCCCAGGAGTATCTTCCACTATTCTCCTTGAGGCATCTCTGACCATGATTTCTCAGGGGGACTCAGTTCTCCTTGGAGGGGTCCGACCCTGATCTCCATGGGGAGTCTCCTCATGATTTCCATGGGGACTCTCCACCCCTAGGGATCTTTCACCCAGGTCTCCATGGGGGGAGGTCAATCTGTGATCACCATGGGGGGGTTTCTCCCAGATCTCCACCAGGGAACTAGGCCCAGAATGCTCATGGAAGGGGTCTCTGCCCAAATACCCTTGCCAGCTTTTCTTCCTTTCACATTTCTCTTCCCTTCCTGGTGACCTCCTGTTCTTCCCCCCCATATTTCCCTGAACATCTTTGCTTCACATCTCCACACACGCTGGTGCCCTCTTGCACTTTCTCTTATCTTCCCTGGTTCTACAGCTCTCTATCCCTTATGTGCTCTTCCACCTCATCCCATGATCTCCATGGGAATTCTGCCTCCGATATCAGTTGGGTGTCTCTGACCCTGATCTCCATGGCAGGACTGCCTGAGTTCTCCATGGAAGGATCTTTGACTCAAATCTCCACGGCAGGTCTATCTCTTCCCCATCAGGAGTCACTGACCCTGATTTCCAGGGGAATCTCGCCCTGATCTCGATGGAAGGCCTGCCTCTTCTCTCCATGGGGTGTGTCTCTCATCCTGATCTCCATGGGGAGTCTCTGCCCCTGATCTCAATCGGGTATCTCCCACATTGCCCTCCATGGAGGGTCTCTGACCCTAATGTTACTGTAGGATTTGCTTAGGATCTCCAAGGGAGATCGACCTCTCATTTCCATGGAAGATCTTTGGCCCTGAAGTCTATTGGCTGATCTTGACCTCCTTGATGGTCTTTGACACCGATGTCCATGGGGGTCTCTACCTGTAATCTCTCTTTTTTTTTAAAAATTTAATAGCCTTTTATTTACAGGATATATGCATGGGTAACTTTACAGCATTAACAATTGCCAAACCTCTTGTTCCAATTTTTTCACCCCTTTACCACCCACCCTCCCCTAGATGGCAGGATGACCCAGATGTTAAATACATTAAAATATAAATTAGAAATAATAAGTTACATGACTAAAAATGTTATTTTGTTGTAAAAAAGAAAGACTTGAAATATTGTACAATTAGCTTGTGAAGGAAAACCAAAATGCAGGTGTGCATAAATATAGGGATTGGGAATTAATTAAGGTTTTAGTCATCTCCCAGAGTTCTTTCTGGGAGTGGCTGGTTAGTTCATTATTGCCCATTGGAAATGATTTTGGTTTATTCTTGTTAAGGATGTCCAGGTCCATCAGAACCGGTCATCATATATTGTTGTTGAAGTATATATTGATCTCCTGGTCCTGCCTATTTCACTCAGCATCAGTTCGGTAAGTATTCCGGCCCTTCTGAAATTATCCTGTTTCATTTCACAGAACAGTAATATTCCATTAATATTCATATACCACAATTTATTCAGCCCTTCTCCCAACTGATGGACATCCATTCAGTTTCCAGTTTTTAGCCACCAAAAAGGGCGCCCAAACATTGTGTACATTCAGGTCCCTTTTCCCTTCTTTATAATCTCGGAAGCCTGAAACACTGCTGGAAAGGGGTATGCAAGTTTGATAACTTTTTGGAATTAGTTCCAAACCACTTTCCAAAATGGTTGGATTGTTCACAACTCCAAAAACAGTGCACCAATGTCCCAGATTTCCGCATCCCCTTCAACAATCATCAATTTTTCCGTCATCTTAGCCAATCTGACAGGTTGTAGTGGATCTTAGAGTTGTCTTAATTTTGCATTTTGATTAATAAACTTAATCTTTTCAATGATTAGAAAAGGTTTCAATTTTCATCTGAGAAATTGTCTGTTCATATCCTTTGACCATTTTTCAATTGGAGAATGGCTTTATTTTTAAATTGGTTAATTTTCAATATTTCGGAAAGGAGGTTTTATCAAACCTTGACTGTAAAAATATTTTCCCAGCTTATTGCCCTTCTAATCTTTTGCATTAGTTTTGTTTGTAAACAACTTAGTTTTATAACGAAATTTTTCTATTTTGTGACGAAGGATTCTAGTTCCGCTTTTCATAAAGACCTTCCCTTCCACAGGTCTGAGAGGTAAACCATCCTGTGTTCCCTTTTCATTTAATTTATTCTTTATGCTTCAGGTCAGAACCCATTTTGACCCTTTATCTTGGGTTAATGGCTTAAGTATGGATCAATGCCTTAGTTTCTTGAAATTAGTTTCCAATTTTCCCAAATTTTTATCAAACAGTTAAGTTCTTATCCCAAAAAGCTGGGGCTTTTGGGTTTGTCAAAGACCAGGGTTGCTATATTTGTTGACTGTTTATCCCTTTGAACCAATTTATTCCACTGATCAACTAATCTATTCCTTAGCCAATACCAAATAGTTTTGGTAACCTGCTCATAATATAATTTTAGATTCGTTGTTTCCACCTTTCATTTGATTTTTTTTCAAACCCTTTGAAATTTTGGACCTTTTGTTTTTCCATAAGGAACTTTGTTGTTATTTTTCAGGTCATTAAAAAGGTTTTTACCCTGATTGGTATAGGCCTAAATAAATAGATTAGTTTAGGTAACATTGGATTTTTTATTATATTTGCTCGCCCTATCCAAGAGCATTTAATATTTTTCCAATTGGTTGACCAGGACTTAAGTGTGAAAGTGGTCTGTAATTCTTGTTTAAAGTTTTGGATTTTCCTTGGCGATAGATTCCCAAATATTTTATATTATCAGTAGTTACTTTAAATGGAATTTTCTTTGTAACTCTGACTGTTGGATTTGTTAGGTAAATATAAGAATGTTGATGACTTATTGGGTTTATTTTATAACCAGCAACTTTAATTAAAGTTGTGGATTATTTCTAATAACTTTTAAGAACTTGGGGTTTCTTAAATATACCATCATGTCACCAAAAGGATAATTTGGTTTTTTCATTTTGCCTATTTCTTATTCCTTTTAATTCTTTTCAGCTTCCCTTTGTTAAAGAAGCGTTTCTAATATGTAATGGTTTTTAGTCACTCCAGAGTTCTTTTCTGGGAGTAGTTGGTTCAGTTATTACCGTCCATTGGAAATGATTTGGGATTTGTTGTTGAGGGATGCCAGGTCCATCAGAACTGGTCATCCATAGTATTGTTAGCCAAAGGCAGAGGAAATAGGATTCTTTATGTAGATTGAGGAAAGAGGTTCCCATGTAGAGCAAATGTGGGAGATAACTTATGGAATCAAGTATAACCACCCATATAGATTTAAAATCCCAAATGTCCCGGGAATTCCAGTGAAGGTTAAAGAGACCCCGAGAGATCAAACAAGGCAAAAACTTTACAAAAAAGTTGGAACCCCCAGGGATTCAAGTCAGAAAACCCCTCCCACAATGGAGATCAGTAGAGACCCCCTGCCATGGGCCTGAAAAGACCTCTGTGGAGTTCCTGGGGTGTGATCGAGGAAAACATGAGTGATAGACCCAGAAAAGAGAAAAGAAGGTGCAAGTGGGTTGTAGGGAGGTATGGAGATGTGGGTTTGTCTATTAAATATTAATAGTATTAGTATTAATTAGTAACGGTGATATTGGGCAACCTTGTTTCACTCCAGATCTTATTGGGAATTGTTGCAGTTTGTCTCCATTACATATGATGCTTACTGATGGTTTTAAATAGATGCTGCTGATTATTTTAAGGAAAAGTTCATTTATTCCTATACTCTCATGTGTTTTTAATAGGAATGGATGTTGGATTTTATCAAATGCTTTTTCTGCATCTATTGAGATGATCATATGGTTTTTGTTAATTTGGTTATTAACATGGCCAATTATATTGATAGTTTTCCTAATATTGAACCAGCCCTGCATTCCTGGTATAAATCCTACTTGATCATAGTGTACTATCTTGGAGATGATTTTCTGTAGTCTTTTTGCTAATATCTTATTTAAGATTTTAGCATCAATATTCATTAGGGAGATTGGCCTATAATTTTCTTTCTCTGTTTTCAGCCTACCTGGTTTAGGTATCAGTACCATGTCTGTGTCATAGAAGGAATTTGTCTACCTGTAATCTCAACTGAGGGTGACTGCCTCTGATCTCCATGGGGAGTCTCTTCCCTGACAAAAATTGAAGATCTCTACTTCTATAGACATTTGACCGAGATCTGAATGGAGGAAACTCTGCCCCTGATGTCCATGGGGGATCTCCCACACTGCTCTACTGGGGAATCTCTGCCCCATTCTATATAAAGAATCTCTTTCCCTGGGTTGTCTTGGAGCCAGTTCTCTTTGGGGGGAGTCTCTTCATTACTAATATACAGTATATTGTAGCATATATTCTCCATGGGGATTCTCAGATCCGATCATCATTGAGGGTCTCTACCCCTTGGGATACTTGACCTGGTCTTCCTGGGGGTTCTGCCTCTGATCTCCATTGGACGTCTCCCCCTTATCTTCAATGGGGTTCTCTGACCCGGATCTCTCTGAGGGGGTCTCTCACCCTGATTTCCATGGGGGGGGGTCATTGACCCAGATCTCCATGGAGAGCTCTCTGCCCAAATACCTTTGCCATCTTTTCTTCCTTCCACATATACCTTCCCTTCCTCATGACCTCCTCCTTCATTTCCCCAAAATTTCCCTGGAAACTTTTGCCCCACATCTCCATACCTCCCTACAACCCACTTGCACCTTCTTTTCTCTTTTCTGGGTCTATCACTCATGTTTTCCTCGATCACACCCCAGGAACTCCACAGAGGGTCTATTTCTGAGCTCCATGGCGGGGGAGGTCTCTGCACTGATCTCCATTGTAAGGAGGAGGGTTTTCTGACTGTGATATCCCTGGGGGTTCCAACTTTAATTTGCATAAAGGGTATTTGCCTCTGATGTTGATCTCTACAGGGAGTCTCTTCCCCAACCTTCACTGAATGTCGGGACATCTAGGGATATTTGACCCAGATCTATATGGGTGGTCTATGCCCCCGATGTCCATAAGTTATCTCCCACATTGCTCTACATGGGCAATCTCTTCCTCAATCTACATAAAGAATCTATTTCCCTGCTACCTTTGGCAATAAGTTGAGAAAGAGATGAAATGAATTAGAGCAGGTCATGAGGAAACCAAATTATCACTCTTTGCTGATGATATGATGGTATACTTAGAGAACTCCAGAGATTCTACTAGTAAAAAAGCTATTAGAAATAATCCACAACTTTAGCAAAGTTGCAGGATACAAAATAAACCCACATAAATCCTCAGCATTTTTATGCATCACCAACAAACTCCAACATTTAGAGTTACAAAAAGAAATTACATTTAAAGTAACTACTGAAAGTATAAAATATTTAGGAATTTATCTGCCAAGGGAAAATCAGGAACTATATGAGCAAAACTATAAAACATTTTCCACACAAATAAAGTCAGATTTAACCAATTGAAAAAATATCAAGTGCGCTTGGATAGGCCGAGTGAATATAATAAAGATGACAATACTACCTAAACTAATTATTATTTGGTACCAATCAGACTCCCAAAAAACTATTTTAATGACCTAGAAAAAATAATAACAAAGTTCATATGGAAAAACAAAAGGACAAGAATTTCAAAAGAATTAATGAAAAAAAAAATCAGTTGAAGGTGGCCTAGCAGTACCAGATCTAAAATTATATTACAAAGCAGCGGTTACCAAAATCATTTGGTATTGGCTAAGAAATAGACTAGTAGATCAGTGGAATAGGTTAGGTTCAAAGGACAAAATGGCCAATAACTTTAATAATCTAATGTTCTGACAAACCCAAAGACCCCAGCTTTGGGGATAAGAACTCACTGTTCGACAAAAATTGCTGGGAAAATTGGAAATCAGTATGGCAGAAATTAGGCATTGACCCACACTTAACACCATACACCAAGATAAGGTCAAAATAGGTTCATGATCTAGGCATAAAGAATGAGATTATAAATAAATTAGAAGAACATAGGATAGAGTTTACCTCTCAGACCTGTGGAATAGGAAGAAATTTATGACTTAAGAAGAACTAGAGATCATTACTGATCACAAAATAGAAAATTTCGATTATACCAAACTGAAAAGTTTTTGTACAAACAAAACTAATGCAGACAAGATTAGAAGGGAAGCAATAAACTGGGAAAATATTTTACAGTCAAAGGTTCTGATAAAGGCCTCATTTCCAAAATATATAGAGAATTAACTCTAATTTATAAAAAATCAAGCCATTCTCCAATTGAAAAATGGTCAAAGGATATGAACAGACAATTCTCAGATGAAGATATTGAAACTATTTCTAGTCATATGAAAAGATGCTCCAAGTCATTATTAATCAGAGAAATGCAAATTAAGACAACTCTAAGATACCACTACACACGTGTCAGATTGGCTAAGATGACAGGAAAAATTAATGATGATTGTTGGAGGGGATGCGGGAAAACTGGGACATTGATGCATTGTTGGTGGAGTTGTGAACAAATCTAACCATTTTGGAGAGTAGTTTGGAACTATGCTCAAAAAGTTATCAAACTGTGCATACCCTTTGATCCAGCAGTGTTACTACTGGGCTTATATCCCAAAGAGATTATAAAGAAGGGAAAGGGACCTGTATGTGCACAAATGTTTGTGGCAGCCCTTTTTGTAGTGGCTAAAAACTGGAAACTGAATGGATGTCCATCAGTTGGAAAATGGCTGAATAAATTGTGGTATATGAATATTATGGAATATTACTGTTCTGTAAGAAATGACCAACAGGATGATTTCAGAAAGGCCTGGAGATACTTACACGAACTGATGCTGAGTGAAATGAGCAGGACCAGGAAATCGTTATATACTTCAACAACAATACTATATGATGACCAGTTCTGATGGACCAGGCCATCCTCAGCAATGAGATCAACCAAATAATTTCTAATGGAGCAGTAATGAACTGAACTAGCTATGCCCAGAAAAAGAACTCTGGGAGATGACTAAAAACCATTACATTGAATTCCCAATCCCTATATTTATGCACACCTGCATTTTTGATTTCCTTCACAAGCTAATTGTACAATAGTTCAGAGTCTGATTCTTTTTGTACAGCAAAATAACGTTTTGGTCAGGTATACTTATTGTGTATCTAATTTATATTTTAACATATTTAACATCTACGGGTCATCCTGCCATCTAGGGGAGGGGGTGGGGGGGTAAGAGGTGAAAAACTGAAACAAGAGGTTTTGCAATTGTTAATGCTGTAAAGTTACCCATGTATATATCCTGTAAATAAAAGGCTATTAAATAAAAAAAAATAGTCGAAGCAAATATACTAAAGCCAAAGTCACATCTTGAAATAATTCTTTAATTATTTTTCATTTACAAAAAAAAGTGTTTATTAATTGAAAATAATAAAACTAAAAAATAGCATTTTAAGTTCATTAAAATAAATAAATAAATAAATAAACTACAAAAAAAAAAAAAAAAAAAAACACATTACATTGAATTCCCAATCCCTATATTTATGCACACCTGCATTTTTGATTTCCTTTCACAAGAAATGACCAGCAGGATGATTTCAGAAAGGCCTGGAGAGACTTACATGAACTGATGGTGAGTGAAATGAACAGGAGCAAGAGATCATTATATACATCAACAACAATACAACAAAAAACAATACAACAAGAACAATACAACATGATGATGAATTCTGATGGACATGGCCCTCTTCAACAATGAAATGAACCAAATCAGTTCTGATAGAACAGTAATGAATTGAACTAGCTATACCCCGCGAAAGAACTCTGGGAGATGACTATGAACCACTTCATAGAATTCCCAATCCCTCTATTTTTGTCTGACTGCATTTTTGATTTCTTTCACAGGCTAATTGTATATTATTTCAAAGTCCGATTCTTTTTGTATAGCAAAATAACTGTTTGGACATGTATACATATATTGTATTTAACTTATACTTCAACATATTTAACATGTATTGGTCAACCTGCTATCTGGGGAAGGGATAGGGGGGAAAAGTTGGACCGAAAGGCTTTGCAATTGTCAATGCTGAAAAAATACCATGCATCTATCTTGTAAATAAAAAGCTATAATATAATAAAAAAGGAGAAAACACACTACTTTTGATCTGGAAAAAATTAAGGATTTCAAAAAGGGTTGCACCCTTTTTGGGGCTACATCATCTTATGTTAAGATGTTACTAGATAATATGTCTTATGAAATCCTAACTCCTAGTAACTAAAAATCCATAGCAAGGACATGTTTAGAACCTGGATAAAACTTGTTGTGGCTTTTGGAGTATCATGAATTATGTAGGATTCAAGCCAGACACAATAGGCAAACAGGAGTTAATGTACAAATCACTTTTGACCAACTAGCTGGTGAAGGTCAGTATGGAGAGAATCTGGAATAGATTAATCATCCCACAACAGCTTATGAACAGATTGCTACTGCTGTTATAAAAGCTTGGGGTTCCCTCCCAGGGAAAGATGAAGGTAAAGCCTTCACAAAAATAAAGCAAGATCCCAATGAACCCTTTGCGGATTTTGTGGGACGTTTGCCAACAGCTGTCACAAGAACCATTGGAGAAAATGCAACTACAGAAATAATGACCAGACATCTGGCTAAGGAAAATGCTAATGAGGTTTGCAGAAGAATTATATAGGGACTACACAAAGATTCTCCTTTAGAGGAGATCATAAGACGCTGTGGATACAAATGCTTATTATACCCAGCCTATGATAAACATGAGAAGACAGGGGCCCTCTTGGTCCCTAGAGAAAATCAACGATGGTTTCAGTGTGGAAAAATAGGACATCTGAAAGCCCACTGTAGATATGGAGATAGAGTGAGAAGACAGGGTGAGAAAAGACCTAAAATCCTATATCCAAAATGCCACAAGGGTTTCCACTGGGCCTCAGAATGTAGATTGACCCAGGGAAATGAGAGGCAGGGCCCAACTCTAAGATATCATACAAAAGACAGGTAAGGCATGATGGCAGCTGAGTTTACACCCAGATAGTCTTTAGAAGGTCAGGACTCTGATGTGATCTATCAGCCAAAAAGCAATCACATGGCAGAAAGGGATTACATGACCAGTCAGCCAAAAAGCAATCAGCAGAAAGGGATTACAATTGAGGAGGCTTTTTAAACCAACAGAGCAGGGTCCAGTGCAAGCAGCACCAATGTAATTGCCAGATGAGGAGAGATTTAGAAAGTGTTAAATAGAAGGGAATTAGCTAGGTTAACTGCCTGGGAGAGGGGGGTTGCTTGTATTCCTACAGACAGAGAAGGAAATAGATGGAGAAGGAATCAGATGGGTACCAACAAACCGTAATCACTTTGTCCATCAGAGAGAGACAGAAAAAGAGAAAAATCTAGAAACAAAGGAGAAGACCTAAGAACAAAATCTGCAGTAATCATTGGATTCCCTAACACAAGATGAGACTGTTACAGGCCTTGAAATCCAGCAGGAATCATTGGATTCCTTGAGATAAAAAAAAAATTTGTTTGTTTTTGTTTTTATTATAATAATTTTTATTGACAGAACCCATGCCAGGGTAATTTTTTTTACATTATCCCTTTGCTCTCACTTCTGTTCCGATTTTTCCCTCCCACCCTCCACCCCCTCCCCTAGATGGCAAGCAGTCCTATATATGTTGAATAGTTGAATATGTCGTAGTATATCCTAGATACAATGTATGTGTACAGAACCAAACAGTCTTCTTGTTGCACAGGGAGAACTGGATTCAGAAGGTAAAAATAACCCGGAAGAAAAAAAAAGTACAAACAGTTTACATTCATTTCCCAGTGTTTTTCCTTTGGGTGTAGCTGCTTCTGTCCATCATTGATCAATTGAAACTGAATTAGGTCTCTTTGTCAAAGAAATCTACTTCCGAGATGAAAAATTGTTGATGAGACTATTGCAGGACTTCAAAGCTTGCAGGAATTATTGGATTCCTGGCACATGAACTAATGGACAATAGATTGGTTTTGGACTATTTCTAGGACTTATGGACATGTATAATTCTTCATGTTGATTCATAATATTTATTACATCACTACTAGCCTGTGTTATATTGCTATGTGCTTATGTAATTATGTGTAATACCTCCCATATTGATGATATATGTATACCTGTTTTGAGCCCTTTCAGAAACCCACTAATCTGATTTGATATCCCATTTCCTTTGGTGTTTTCATCTCCCTTCCTGAGAAGTCAGGGAGGGCGTGATCACCTCTTTTTATGGTGTTTTCATTCCTTTTTTAAGCAGTCAGGGAAGGCAGGATCACCTTCTTTTTGGGGGTTCTCACCTCCTTGAGAAGTCAGGGAGGTCATGACCACCTATGTTCTAAATTAAAAGAAAGTGGAGATGTTAGGATTCTTACAAGATGCTAAGTAAGTGGAATTGAGGAGACAGTGATTAAATCTAGTTTAGTATTGATTTAATCCTACAACAAATAATAGTTTCCTAGTGATATAATGATTGGTGTGTACTCAGTGTACAGCACATAAACAAGAACCTCTCAGGGCCAGACACATAAGTCCACTCTCAGAGGCAGAGACAGATTCATTCCATTTTCCACCCCTGTGCTGGCTGGAGACATTTGGAGGGAGCTAGAGACAGAAGCTGGAAGAGATTTAGGATTAACCGCAAGAGCTCTCAGAACCAAGGAGAGAGACAGGCTTCTAAGAAAGCTAATTGGGCTATTTTGAAGGAGACAATAAAGGATTTGTACTTTAACTCCTAACTGCATCTGAGGTAATTATTACATTGAACTGAAACTAAGGATGCCTCCAGAAGCTCCCCAAGAAATCTGCTCCCAGAGAACATTATATTTTAGAGAAGAGAATATTACAAAAACTGGGCTTGCAACTAAAAAAGCTAGGAAAAAAAGCAAATTAAAAGCCCCCAGTCAAACACTAAACTTGAAATTCTAAAAATAAAAGGAGAGATTAATAAAACTGAAAGTAAAAAAACTATTGAATTAATAAATAAAACTAAGAGTTAGTTCTATGAAAAAACCAACAAAATAGATAAATCCTCAGTAAATTTAATTAGAAAAAGGAAAGAGGAAAATCAAATTGTTAGTCTTAAAAATTAAAAGGGAAAACTTACCACTAATGAAGAGGAAATGACAGCAATAATTAGAAGTCACTATGGCTAACTTTATGCCAATAAATTCGATAACTTAAATGAAATGGAAGAATACCTTCAAAAATAAAACTTGCCCAGATTAACAGAGGAAGAAGTAAATTTTTTAAACAGTCCCATTTTAGAAAAAGAAATAGAACAAGCTATTAATCAACTCCCTAAGAAAAAATCCCCAGGACCAGATGGATTTACATGTGAATTCTACCAAACATTTAAAGAACAACTGACTCCAATACTTCCTTCCAATATTTCCTTTTATGACACAGACGTGGTACTGATACCTAAACCAGGAAGGTTGAAAACAGATAAAGAAAATTATAGACCAATCTCCCTAATGAATGTTAATGCTAAAATCTTAAATAAAATATTAGCAAAAAGATTACAGATAATCATCCCCAGGATAATACACCATGACCAAGTAGGATTTATACCGGAATGAATTGATTCAATAAGAAAATTATTAAATATTTGACTATATAATAACCAAAATGAAATAAACCATATGATCATCCAATAGATCAGAAAAGCATTTATAAAATCCAACATCCATTCCTATTAAAAACACTTGAGAGTATAAGAATAAATGGACTTTTCCTTAAAATAGTCAGGAGCACCTATTTAAAACCACGAAGCATAATTAATGGGAAAAGTGGAACCTTCCAAAAAAGATCAGAAAAACAAGGTTTACCACACATTACTTTTTATTTATTAGAAATGCTAGCTTCGGCAATAAGAGTTGAGAAAGAGATGGAAGGAATTAGAGTAGGTCATGAAGAAACCAAATTATCACTCTTTGTAGATGATATGATGGTATACTTAGAGAACCCCAGAGATTCTCCTAAAAGGCTATTAGAAATAATCCACAACTTTAGCAAAGTTGCAGGATACAAAATAAATCCGCATAAATCCTCAGCATTCTTATACATCATCAACAAAATCCAACAGCAAGAGATACAAGAGAAATTCCATTCAAAATAACTGTCAATGGTAAAAAATATTTGGGAATCTATCTATCAAAGGAAGCCAGGAACTATATGTGCAAAACTACAAAACACTTTCTACATCAATAAAGTCAGATTTAAACAATTGGAAAAATATTAAGTGCTCTTGCATAGGCTGAGCAAATATAATAAAGTTGACAATACTACTTAAACTAATCTATTTATTTAGCACTGTAACAATCAGACTCTCAAGAAACTATTTTAATGACCTAGAAATAATAACAATAAAAATCATATGGAAGAACAAAAGGTCAAGAATTTCAAGGGAACTAATGAAAAAAATCAAATGAAGGAGGCCTAGTTGTACCTGATCTAAAACTATATCATAAAGTAGCATTTATCCACTTGATATTGGCTAAGAAATAGAGTTGTCGATCTGAAGAATGGGTTAGGTTCACAGGACGAAACAGTCAATGATTACAGCAATCTAATGTTTGACAAACCTAAAGACTCCAGCTTTGGGGATAAGAATTCACTACTGGGAAAACTGGAAATTAGTATGGCAGAAACTATATTGATCCACACCTAACACCATACACCAAGATAAGATCAAAATGGGTTCATTATTTAGACATAAAGAATGAGATTATAAAGTAGAGGAACATAGGATAGCTTACCTCTCAGACTTGTGAAGGAGGAAGTAATTTGTTACCAAAGAAGAACTACAGAACATTATTCATCACAAAATAGAAAATTTAGATTATTTCAAGTTAAAAAGCTTGTGTATAAACAAAACTAATGCAAACAAGATTAGAAGGGAAGCAATAAACTGGGAAAACATTTTTACAGTTAAAGGTTGTGATAAAGGCTTCATTTCCAAAATATATAGAGAATTGACTCTAATTTATAAGAAATCAAGCCATTCTCCAATTGATATATGGTGAAAGGATATGGACAGACAATTCTCAGATGAAGAAATTGAAACTATTTCTACTCATATAAAAGGGGGTTCCAAATCACTATTAGTCAGAGAAATGCAAATTAAGAAACAACTCTGAGATACCACTATACACCTCTTAGATTGGCTAAGATGACAGGAAAAGATAATGCAAATGTTGGAGGGGATGTGGGAAAACTGGGACACTGATGCATTGTTAGGGGAATTGGGAACAGATCCCATTCTGGAGAATGAGTTGGAACTATGCTCAAAAAGTTATCAAACTGTGGATACCCGTTGATCCAGCAGTGTTACTACTGGGCTTATATCCCAAAGAGATACTGAAGAAATGGAAATGTTTGTGGCAGCCCTTTCTGTAGTGGCTAGAAATGGGAAACTGAATGGATGCCCATCAGTTGGGGAATGGTTAGGTAAATTGTGGTATATGGATATTATGGAACATTATTGTTCTATAAGAAATGACCAGCAGGATGAATACAGAGAGGCCTAGAGAGACTTACATGAACTGATGCTGAATGAAATGAGCAGGACTAGAAGATCATTATATATTTCAACAACAATACTGTATGAGGATGTATTCCGATGGAAGTGGATTTCCTCGACAAAGACAAGATCTAATTCAGTTCCAGTTGATCAATGATGGACAGAAGCAGCTACACCCAGAGAAGGAACAATGAAATGAGTGTAAACTATTTGCATTTTTGTTTTTCTTCCCAGGTTATTTTTACCTTCTAAATCTAATATTTCTTGTGCAACAAAAGAACTGTACGGATCTGCATACATATATTCTATCTGAGATATGCTTTAACATGTTTAGCATGTGAGACTGCCTGTCAAGTAGGGGAGGGGGTGAAGGGAGGGAAGGGAAAAGTTGCAACAGAAGTGAGTGCAAGGGACAATGTTAAAAAATTACCCATGCATATGTTCTGTCAATAAAACCGTATAATTAAAAAAAGAAGGTTATATGGGGAGTTTGAAGCAAAAGCAGCAGTCAATTTTCTTCAATGCTTTTCTAAGACAAGGAAAAGAGGAAGGGAGAAGGGAGAAGGGAGAGGGTGGAGAATGAAAGAGAAGAATCATTTATTATATACCTCTTAAGTGTCAGTAACTCTGCTACAAATCTTATTTCATGCGATCCAAAAAAATGTCTAGGTCCAGGGAGGTGGAAATTATGCTTACACATAGAAGTATTAAGTTCTGGATGCCATATTTTAAGACAGATACCTATTAAATTGGAGATAATCCACCACTGGATGATAAAGATAATAAAGTCTTGAGTTCAAGGGAAAAAAAACGCATCTCTTTCTCTGTGTTGTCTTAGACTCTGATATCTCTCGGAGGTCTCTGACCTTCATCTCCATGGGAATTCTCGGCCTTGATCTTCACTGAGGGACTCTACCCCTTGGGATATTGGAACCATTCTTCCAGGGGGGTACTGCCTTTGATATCCACAGGGGTTCTGCCTCTCATCTCCACAAGGGGCCTGTCTCTGATCTCCACAGAGGTTCTGCTCTGATCTCCACAGTGGGTCTGCATGTGATCTCCACAAGGGTTCTGCCTCTGATCTATACATGGGGTCTGTCTCTGATATCCATTGGGGGTCTGTCACCCAGATCTCCATGGGAAGTGTCTAATCAGGTTCTCCATCTGCAGCGTCTCTAACCTAGATACCTATGGGGGGGGGGGTGTCACTCACCTTCATCTCCATGGGAGGGAGGTCTCTGACACAGATCTCTACGGGAGTTCTCTAACCCCTTTTTCCATGGGGGGGGGGGGGGGACTGCCAGTGATCTCCATGGGGGTGTACCACTGAACTCCATGAGTCATTTCTCCCCCTGATTTCCATAGATGGCTTACCTTCTCTCTCCATAGGGGTCTCTCAGCCTGGTCTCCATGGGGGACTACCTGTGTTATCCAAGGGCAATTTTTGACCCAGATCTCCATGGGGGGGGGGGTCAGTCTCTTCCAGGGGAATCTCCCCCTGATCTACATGGAGGGTCTCCCTCCTGTCTCCATGTAGTGTCTCTAACCCTGACCTCCATAGAGGGCTCTGTGATCTCCATTGGGGGACTGCCTGTGTTCTCTATGGGGGTCCTTGATCTGGATCTCCATGGGGTCCTTCCCTGATCTGCATGGCATGTCTTTGACCCTAAAATCCAGAGCATGTTCTACATGTGTCTTCCATGGGGTGGGGGTGGGGTTTGCTTGTGATCTCCTGGGGACGCCATTCACCCAGATCTCCATGGAGGGCTCTGCCCAAATACCCTTGCCATCTTTTTTTCCTTCCACATTTCCCTTTTCTTCCTCGTGACCTCGTCTTTCCCCCCACCCCATATTTCCCTGGAACCTTTTTTCCCACATCTCCATATGCCTTACTGCCCCCTTACACCTTCTCTTCTCATCCCTGAGTCTACCACTATCTATCAATCATGTCTTCTTCAATCACATGCCAGGAACTTGCCCCACATCTTCACACATGAGAATGCCCCCTTGCATGTTCTCTTGCCTTCCCTGGGTCTACAGCTCTCTATCTCTCATATGCTCCTCCATCTCATCCCATGATTTCCATGGGGGGTTTGTACTTGATGCCCATGGGGTGTCTCTGACCCTGATGACCATGGCGCATCTGTTTCTGCTCTCCATGGAGGTCTCAAACTCTGATCTCAGTGTGTGGGGGGGTGTCCTAATCCCTGCTTCTCTATGGAGGTTGTTTCTCACCCCAATCTTCATGGGTGGACTGCCAGTTATATCCATTGGAGGTCTCCGACCCGGATCTCTCTGAGGGATTCTCTCGCCCTGATCTCCACGGAAGGGAGTCATTGATCCAGATCTCCATGGAAGCCTCTCTCCCCAAATACCCTTGCCAACTTTTCTTCTTTCCACATTTTCCTTCCCTTCTTCATGACCTCATTTCCACCCCCCCAATATTTCCCTGCACACTTTGCCCCATGTCTCCATACCTCTCTACAGCCCCCTTGCACTTTATCTTCTCTTTTCTGGGTCTACCACCGTCTATCACTCATGTTTTCCATGATCGCACCTCAGGAAGTCCATGGTGGGGGGTCTACCTCTGAGCTCCATGGGGGGGGTTTCTCTGCACTAACTTCCATTTTAGGAGGGGTCTCTGACCATGATGTCTATGGGGGAGATCCACCTTTAATTTGCATGAAGGGTACTTGCCATGAACCTGGCCATGGAGACCATGGAGAATCTCTTCCCCGACCTTCATAGTAGGTCTTGACCCTTAGGGATATGTGACCTGGTTCTCCATGAATGATGAGAAAGAAAATTTGGCAAGGTTATTTAGGCATATGGAGATCTGGGAGAGACTCCCTTGGAGATCACAGATCGACCCTGCCATGGAGATCTGGGTGAAAGATCCCTAAGGGTAGAGACCCCTATGGAGATCAGAGAGAGACCCCCATTGAGATCAGTGTCAGACCCCTCCATGGAGAACTGAGGAAGACTCCCCGAGAAATCATGGTCAGAGACCCCTCATGGAGAATAATGGGAGATTGTGCTGGAAGACTGGGAAGACACCCACTGAGATCAGGAGGAGGCCCCCCTGGAAATCAGGGTCTGAGATGCCTCATGGCATTTAGTTGCATACTCCCCATGGAGATCAGGAAGAGAGGCCCCCAATGGAGATCAGAGACAGACCCCCTGTGGAGATTAGAGGCAAATCTCCTATGAAGACTGGGTCCAGTCTCCCAAGAGGTAGAGTCCCTCACTGAAAATTGGAGCTGAGCATCCCCATGGAGATGAAGGTCAGAGATCCCCAAAGATATCAGGGTCCAAGACAACCTAGGGAAAGAGATTCTTTATGTAGAACGGGACAGAGATTTTCTACATAGAGCAGTATTTGAGATACCCCATGGACATCATCTCTTGGACCCTCATGTATACAGAAGGATTGCTTAGGATCTCCAAGGGAAGTCTTTGGCCCTGATGTCTATTGGGGATCTCTGATTTGACCTCCTTCAAGGTTTTGACCATCATCTCTATGGGGGTCTCTGCCTGTAATCTCAAATGAGGGTAACTGCCTCTGATCTCCATTAGGGGCCTCTGACTTTACCCTCCATAGGAGGTCACCCTCTGATCTCTATGGATGATTTTGGACCCTGACCTACATGACAATCCCGTGATCTCCATGGGGGCTCTTTACCCCTAGGAATCTTTCACCCAAATCTCCATGGGGGTTCCCTAACTATGATCTCTAAGGGGGAATCTGTCTCTGATCTATACTGGGGTCCTCCCCCGGATCTCTATGTTGGGGCTCTGACCCTTATCTCCATGGAGGGGGCCTTCCTTGATCCCCATGGTGTGTCTTTAACCCTCACATCCATAGGGCAATCTGCATGTGTTCTCTATGGGGGGAGGGTCTGTTTGTGATCTCATGGGGGTATTCTGATCTCCAGGTGAGGTCTTTGACCCAGATCTCCATGGAGGGCTCTCTGCCCAAATACCCTTGCCATCTTTTCTTCCTTCCACACTTCCCTTCCCTTCCTTGTGACCTCCTCTTTTTCCCCATAATTCCCTGGAAACATTTTTTCTCACATCTCCATATGCCCTATTGCCCCCTTGCAGTTTCTCTTCTCTTTTCTGGGAATACCATTGTCTATCATTCATGTCTTCCTTGATCACACCCCAAGAACTTCACAGGAGGATGCACCTTTGATCTCCATGGGGAGGTCTCTGACCCTTAACTCCATGGAAAGTCTACTCCCTGACTCAGGGGTAGAGAAGGTCTCTACCACTAGGAACATTTGACCCAGATCTCCATGGGGAAATCTGCCTCCTATCTCCATAGGGTAGCTCTGACCTTGACCTCCATAGGAGTCAACCTCGATTTCCATAGGAAGGGTCTACCTCTGATGTCCATTGAGAGTCTCCCACTGATCTTCATGTGGTGTTACTGACCCAGATCTCAAATGGGGGTTTCTAAATTTGATTTCCAAGGAGGGATCTGCTTGTGTTCTCCATGGGGGTCTCTGACCCTGATTTGCACAGAGGTTTGCTTAGGATCTCCAAGGGAAGAGGTGTAGCTCCAAGGGAGAATCTCCATGGAAGATTTTTGGCCCTGGTATCTATGGGAGAATCTCTAATCTTGAACTCCTTGATGGACTTTGACCTCCATCTTCATGGGCGTTTTTGCCTATAACCTCAACTGAGGGTCACTACATCTGGTCTCCATGTGGGGTCTACCCATGATCTCCACTGGGGGCCTCTGACCCTAATCTCCATAGGAGGTCACCCTCTGATCTCTATGGAGGGCTTCAGACCCTGAGCTACATGACATTCCATAATCTCCAAGGGGCTCTCTACTCCTAGCAAACTTTCACCCAGATCTCCTCCTTGCACATTTCTCTTCCCTTCCGTGCACCTCCTGATCTTTCCTCACATATTTCCCTGAACATCCTTGCCCCACATTTCCACTCACGTGGGTGCCCCCTTCTGCCTTCTCTTTACTTCCCTGCTTCTACACCTCTCTATCACTCATGAATTCCTCAATCTCATCCTGTGATCTATATGCAGGATCTCTCTCATCTCCATGGGGGCATCTCTATCCCTGATTTCAATAGGGGGGGTCTTTATCTTTGATTTCAAATGGGGGGGTTCATGTCTGATCTCCATGGGTTCTTCCCTGATCTGCAAGGCCTGTCTTTGACCTTGACATTCACAGGGGCTTCTGCATATGATCTGTGTGTGGGGGGGAGGGGGGATCTGCTCTAATCACCATGGGGATCTGCTTGTGATCCCATGGGGGAATTCTCCTGATCTCCTGGGGAGGTCATTGACCTGGATCTCCATGGAGGGCTCCCTTCCCAAATACACTTGCCAATTCTTTTTTTCACATTTCCTTCCCCTTTCTCGTGAGCTTCTCATCTTTTCTCCTGGAAACTTGTGCCCCACATCTCCATACAGCCTACTGCCCCCTTGCACCTTCTCTTCTGTTACCTGGATCTACCACTATCACTCATCTCTTCCTTAATCTCATCCCAAGAACTTCACAGGGGGAATACCTCTGATCTCCATGGGATGGAATTCTGTACTTTTTGATCTCCATGGGGGCCTGCCTGAGTTCTCCCTGGGGGGATCTTTGACCCAGATCTCCATGGGGAGTCTATCTATTCTTCATCAGGTGTCACTGACCCTGACTTCCAAGGGAATCTCCCCCTGATCTCCATGGAGGGTCTGCCTCCTCTCTCCATGGGTTATCTCTCACCCTGATCTCCATAGAAAGTCTCTGCCCTTGATCTCCATGGGGGTTCCATCTTTGATTTGCATGGAGGGTATTTGGCCCTGTCCTTGATCTCCATGGGGAGACTCTTTCCTGACCTATATTGAAGGTCTCTACCTCTAGGGAATTTGACCGGATCTCCATGGGGGATCTGTGCCCCTGATGTCCACGGAGTATCTCCCACAATGATCTACATGGGGAATCTCCACCCCAATCTACATAAAGAACCTCTTTTCCTGATCTTGGTCTTGGACCCTGATCCAAGGGGTCTCTTTGGAGGGTCTCTGACCTTCATCTCCATGGGCATTCTTGGCCCCCATCTTCATGAAGGACTCTACCCCTTGGGACATTGGACCTGGTTTTCCTAGGTGTTCTGCCTCTGATCTCCACAGGGTGTTTGTCTCTGATCTCCATTGCAGGGTCTCTCCCAGATCTCAATGGGACTTTGTGACCCGAATCTCCATGGGGGTTTTCTTACTCCTTATCGCCATGGTGGAGTCTCTCATAGGACCTCAATAGGAGAAATCTCCATTGGAGGGACTAGCAGTGAACTTCATGGGGGGTCTGCCACTAACCGCAAATGACGTATCTCTGACCCTGATATCCAAGGTGGGTCTCACACTGATCACCATGGGGGCTCTCTAACTGAATTCTCCATGGAGTGGCTCTGACCTTGACTTCAATAGGGGTCTCCCTTGATCTACATTGGGGGGTCCACCTCTAATGATCACTGAGGGTCTCCCTTTGATATTCATGTGGTGTTTCTAAGATGGATCTCAAATGGTGGTCTTTAAATTTGATTTCCATGGAGGGATATGCCTGTGATTGTAATGGGCTGAGGCTTGAGTTGATGCACTGAGGTCCCAAGTACATGAGGCTAAATAGTAATTGGACTATACTCTATACATGATTGGATAAGGAATGGTCCCTGCCCACTCTCTGTGCAAGTCCTGATGTGTTGTACAGGAAATGACGATTTTGGTGGGTGGAGGCAGACAGAGGAACAGGAAGAGAAGCTGGGAGAGATTGGGCCTGGGTCCATTCTCTGCTGCTGGTCCTGTGGCTGTTGGGTCTGCTTCTTCTTGACTCAGCTGCACACATTGCTATCCAATTCTCTTCCCCTCCTTCCACTGAGAATAAGCAATTTTCCCTTGAACTCCGGACCCCTGATTTTAAAATGCGATCTTCATCGGCCCAACGTGGGAACCAAGGACTGAAGAAGTCTCCGTGACCAGGAACTTGGTGATTTTGTTCTTAAAAAATAAAAAATTCTTTTTTGGCTAAAATGGGACAAATCTGGCTAAAACTCTCCTCCCCGCCCCAACCCCTTCAACCCCACCCACTAGTGGTGCTATAGAAAGCATGCTGAAGCGATAGAAGGAAAAGGGCTACTTATAACTTAGGAACAGGTAGCTAGACTTGGGTACATTAAACCATCTCCCCTTGGTTCAAGGGGGCAGATCTCTCAGATAACTGGTCCCTGGTTGGACAGAATTCCACGTATTACAGTGAAAACTCCTCATTCAATTTCCATCAAGCATTTTATTTATACAATATAATTCATTAGCACTAAAAACCCCTATCCTAGAAGAAAAAAAAACCCTTTTGCTCCCCTCCTTTCAAATGCCATGATAAAGGAGAAGACAATGAAGAATTAATGACCATATCCCCGGGCATGGAGACTTAAGTAGCAAGGGTGTGGTGACTTTCCACCTCAGGAGGCGCCAGCCCACCTCAGAACAAGTGATTGAATCTCCTCCATCAACTCCACCCTCTGGATGGGTGGGGCAGTAAACTTTTCCCTCCCCAACCCAATATGAATAATTACAAAGAGGACTTAATGAAGGCCAAAAGAAAAGTTGGACATCAGAACTCCACCACATATCTTTCCTGTCATTTCCCATTTAATGCCTCATCCAAAAGTCGAAGATCGCCCCTTTTTAAATGAAAATTAAAAGACCTAAAAAAGGCTTTCTTTTGGGCTATACATGTTAAGATCTGTAAAAATTTACTTTTGAAATCTTGACTCTAATGACTGAAATCTATAGCAAGGTACCTAGAACCTGGACAAAATTATGGGCTTTCTGATAAGCGAGCTCATGGGATACAAACTCCAAAATAGAAAGCTGTTCATGCTGGTCACCTTGACCTACTAAAGGTATGGTCCATATAACGTCACCCAAGATTAATTTCATGCAGCATATGGCAAATTGCTCTAATCTATCAAAATGGACTTCGATTCACAATAAAAATGACAAAATTGGGCCTTCCAAAAATAACCAACGGGCCACATGAACCCTTTTACTTTTGGGGACTTTGCAGACTCTATCACAAGCAATGGAAAAGATCAGATGTTTTAATAAAACAACATGGGAAAATCTAATAGGTGTGAGAATATACTAGGACTGCCAAGGATGCTCCTTTAGGAGTTCATAAGACGCTTCCCAATGGGCACAAATCCATAGCCAGACTATGATGGACTTCCCAAAGATCCCAAATGGGTAACAGGGGTCCCTTCTGGCAAGGGACTTCTAGAGAACACGTCAATGCTTTTAGTATGGTAAAGTAGGGATCTAGCTCAATGTTGGTATAAACAGAGTGAAAGCAGGGTGGAGAACGACCAGTACCCCATGTCAAAATCAACAGACTTCATTGGGCCTCAGAATGGGTTCAGGGAAACGGATAGGGGCCCACCCCAGGGCCAAAAAACACAGGGCATGATGGCAGCCAATGGTCACCCAAAAATTGCCTAAAGTCAATACCAGACATGACCAATCAAGGGAAGCCATATGTTGGGAGAAAAGGGTTAAATTAGGAAAATGATTGGGCTGGGGACAACTGAGATACCCCTGGAAGGTAAATCTGTTCCTCTCCAGCCTTGGATCCTTGCCTCCAGGCCAGTACACCATTTCACCTCCTAAGTACTACCAAAAGTGTCCATCCCACACTGATGTGGAAACTAGAATTGTAATAATATCCAGTCACCAATACAGGCAACAATGTGTGACTTATCACTCAGGAGAAATAGTAGCATCAGGTTTTACTCATGAATCTAAAACACTTGGTGATAAGTCACCCCAATTCATTTCAGATCACAAAAATCCAGCAATATATTGGACCGCTGTAACAATGAAACCCCATTACGATCTATATAAATGGCCTTCCATTGGAAGATTTAACAATTGGGAGGTCGGACGGTCATTAAATTCCAATTAGCCCATCACTGGCCAAAATTAAAACAACACCTACATTGGGGGAGGATCAATACGCTGATTGGGTTTGCCCCTAGAATGGACTTTTGAAAGGCAAAAAGGAGTTTTACTCCTTTTAAATTGAAAAAATCCCCATCAATCTGGGGAAGAACTTTTACAGCAATTGGGTTAAAAATAGTACTTCGTTTTTAACGGGGCTGCTTTGAAAGCCTCCAACCTTTCACCTTTCCTATCAATAAAACTGAAACACCAATTTGGATAGAATGTGGCCCTTAAAATGATAAAATTCATTTTAAAATATAGTACAGGGCAACTTGACCAAGGACACTTAAAACCTTCTCTAAGTCCTTGGAATTTTAATTTGTCGTCAAAAGAAATCGGAAAATGGAGGATTTAATGGATTTAAAAAAGTAATAAATAAATATGAACTCTTCAGCCTGGACTTCCATCTCCTATAGTTCCTAGAAGGCCTCTTTGGTCATAGATATTAAATTTTTCTATTTATCCCTCTGGATAAGGAGGATATGAAAGATTTCCTTTTCAATTTAGCTTAACAGCTGAGCCTTATAAAAAATATAATGGACAGTTTTGCCCGGGATGAAAAACGCCCTACTATTGTCAAATGTACTTGCTTTCTTCTCCATAAGAAAAAGCATTCCCAAAGTTATTATTACATTACATGGATGACATTTTTGGGATGTACCCTGAGGAACAAATTTAAACATGTTCAAAGACCATGAAACACTAAAGGAATTACAAATTATACATGCACCAGAAAAATTCAAAACACTCCTTTTAATATTTAGGATATGAAGTATACCTAAATTTACATACAAAAACTGTCCCAAAGAACGAAAACTAAACACATTGAATGATTTTCGAAATTGATAGGAATATCAATGGATCGAAATGTTAGGTTTGACTACCATCAATTACAACCTTATATGACATTTTAAGGGGAGACAATTACCAAAACCCACCCCCGTGCTTGTGGTAGAATTTTATTAAAAGGCCACTAAGTGAGCAGTACAATTATCTGGGAAAGACCTGACAAGATATAACCTTTTATCCAATAACAAATTAATTGTGTTGTGGACCATCCAAATTGTTTTATAATGGCTCCAAAATTTTTACATGGTTCTCCATTAAAGATAATAGACTATTACATAATTGGCAATGGTTTTGAAAAAGTTTCTAAGTTCCTCTTAAAGGACCAACTACTTCCGAATGCATCAAACATAATTTTGTGCTTGTCTCTCATGTCTAACTATAAAAAGTAGTAGAACTCCTTTTCAGTCCCTCAGCAGAATGTTGTACGAGATCATTCTGCTCTTATTTATTATCCAGGAGACATAAATATAATATCTATTCAGCCTATCCATGGTGTGGTCAAAAATTCCCGCCCAAATAAAATTTCAGCCTCTTAATATCAAGCTCTTTAAGAAACTTCGAGCAAGTGGAAAACATCCAGGTAAAATCTACATATTACATGTCCCTCTCATAGTGGCTTCCAGGTTCCACATTTGTGGCAATTCAAAGGCAGATGCCTTCTAACTATGTTGGTCAATACCCCGTTCCCCAGGAGCATCTCATTCTAAATATCATCAGGCTGCTCAGGCTTTACGTTTACAATTTGGAATAACAAGAGGGCTAGGACCATAGTAAAAGCCTGTACGGCTTGCCTTCCTTTCCACCTCCCTACTTGCCTCCAGGGAAACCCTTGTGGTTTGAACCCAATGAAATCTGGCAAATGGATGTGACCCATTATAAATCTTTTGGTCTTCTTCTTTCATCAAGTTGTGGTAGACACCTTTTTGGGATTCACTTTTGCAAGCCAAAAAGAGACAGCCAGTGGTCACTGAATTCCTCAACGCTTTGCCATTTAGGGGTGCCACAAGCAATAAAACAGACAATGGTCCTCTTATACTTCCAAAATTTTGCACTTTTTGCCAGTATAATTTTACACGCCACGGGCAACCTTTTAATCCTCAAAGGACAGGCAATAGTAGAGGAGAAACAGAATATTAAGACCTCCTCAAAAAACAAAAAAGGGGGAGCCACAGGTAACCTAGAACTTCTAAATCTAGCTCTTTATAGTATTAACTTCTTGATTTTTTAACAAAGATGCCTGGTTCCGAAAGGTTTTTATAACCCACCAGAAGGGGCAGTGTCCAGTAGGGCAGCTCCCTATCTTTAGATAATCGCCAGGTGATTAGAACCCCAGAAAATGGAAAGGACAGATAGGCTAACTGCTTGGGGGAGGGTTTCTTTTCTCTACAGGTAGAAAGAATCAGATGGGTGCCAACAGCCAATTTCACCTTGTCCATCCGAGAACGGGCAGACCCAAACAAAGAGACGACCAAAAATATAAAGTTCTTTTTGCTGTTTGCTCACCTTTGAAAGAGCGTGGCAGTTATGGCATTTGACTCATGGACATCAAAGATTGTTGGACTTCAACACCCTCAGGAATCATTGGATTCTCTGAGATATAGGACTTGAAAACTCTCAGGAATCATTGGATTCTCTGAGAAATGATAAGACCGTTACAGGACTTCAAAATCTGCTGGAATCATTGCATTCCCTAACACATAAAAAGACTTTTGCAGGAATTCAAAAACTCAGGGAGATCATTGGATTCCCTGACATGTGAAGCAATGGACAATAGATTGGTTTTGGACTATCTCTTGGCTGCTGAAGAAGGTGTATGTGTGACTGTTGTTTACATACCCACCTTCTAGGACTTCTGGTGATCTTTTCCAACACCATGTTGATTTATATTGTTTGCTATTCTGCTACTTGCATGTACAATTCATGTTTGTTACACCACATCGAGCCTGCACTGACTGTGGGGAGAGGCTATCCCTAATAGCCTCTGCGTTATTGCTATGTGCTTGTGTAATACCTCCCATGCTGATGGGTTTGTGCATAATAAGACCCTTCAGCCCAGGAACCTGCTAGCAACCCCCACTTCCCTTTGGTGCTTTTCATCTCCCTTCCTGAGATGTCAGGGAGGGCGTGATCATCTCCTTTTTAGTGCTTTCACCACCTTTCCTGGGAAGTCAGGGAGGCTGTGATCACCTCCTTTTCGGTGCTTTCACCTCCTTCCCTGAGAAGTTAGGGAGGCTGTGATCACTTCCCCTTGGGGGCTCTGAACTCCCTGAGGAGTCGGGGATGGCATGACCACCCGTGTTCTAAAATAAAAGAAAGCGGGAGATGTAATGGGCTGAGGCTTGAGTTGATGCACTGAGGGCCCAAGTACATGAGGCTAAATAGTAATTGGACTATACTCTATTAATATACATGATTGGATAAAGAATGGTCCCTGCCCACTCTCTGTGCAAGTCCTGATGTGTTGTACAGGAAATGACGATTTTGGTGGGTGGAGGCAGACAGAGGAACAGGAAGAGAAGCTGGGAGAGATTGGGCCTGGAGTCCATACTCCTAGCTGCTGGTTGTGTGGCTGCTGATCTAGCTAGCTTCTTGACTCAGATGCACACATTGCTATCGCCGATTCTCTTCCACCTCAAGACTGACGATTTTCCCCTAACCTGAACTCCGGACTCCTGCTGATTTTAAAATACCCAATCTTCACATGTGATCTGATGGGGAGGGCTCTCCCCTGATCTCCACAGGTCGTCTATGCCCCACATCTTTATGAAGGGGTCTCACACACTAATTTTCATGGGTGGACTACCAGTGATATCCAAGGAGGTCTACCTCTGATCTCCATGGTTCATCTCCCGGTCTTGACAGGAGTCTTTCAAGTCTCTCAGGGGGGACCTCCCACTATTCTCCATGAGGCGTCTCTGACCATGATTTCTCTGGGAGTTTCCCTCAGTTCTCCATGGAAAAGTATGACCTTGATCTCCAAGGAGGTCTTCCCAGTTTCCCAGGGGGATCTCCCACTAATCTTCATGAGCCTTCTCTGACCATGGTTTCTTGGGGAACTCTCCCCTTGTTCTCCATGGAGGGATCTGCCTCTTATCTCCATGGGGATCTACCTCTGATGCCCATGGGGTTTCTATGATCCTGATCTCCATGGAACATCTGCATGGAAGATATTTGGCCCAGACTTTGATCTCCACAGGGAATCTCTTCACCCGACCTACATTGAAGGTCTCTACCCCTAGGGACATTTGACTCATCTCCATGGCGGATCTGTGCCCCCAATATCCTGGGATATCTCCCACATTGCTCTACAATCTCACCCGATTCTACATAAAGAAGCTCCATCCCTGGGTAGTCTTTGACACTGTTTTCTTTGGGGGGTCTCTAACCCTCATCTCCATGGGGATTCTCAGCCCTGATCTTCACTGAGGGACTCTACCCCTTGGGATACTGCACCCAGGTCTTCTTGGGGGTTCTGCCTCTGACCTTCATAGGGCATGTCTCTGATCTCCATGGGGGTCCAACCCATGTCTCTATGAGAAGTCTCTCACCTCTATTTCCATGGGGGGGACTGCCAGTGATCCCCATGAGGGTCTACCACTAAACTCCTTGAAGCATTTCTGACCCTGATTTCCAAGGGGTTCTCCCCCTGATCACCATGTGGGAGTCTGCCTCTAACCTCCATGGGATGGCTCTGACCTTGACCTTCATAGAGACCTATCTCAATTTCCACTGGGGGGAGGTCTACCTCTAACTCTACACATGGTTACCACAGAGATCTCTATGTGGGCCTCCCCAGCTCTCCATGGGGGGGTCACTTGTAATGTTGGGGCTAGCTTTCTGGAGGACCTTGGGACCAGTCTTGATCTTAGTGGAGAAGTGCAGGAGGCAGGAGAGCTACCAGCAGGATGGTCAAAGATGGAATGTCTCATTTCCAGTCCTCTCAGCCCTTAAAAACCCTATTACAATTACATCATTACAGCACACTGAGCATGTGTGAACTTGAGAACCATGGCATTACCACGCTAAGCACTAAGTATATGCGAACCAGAGGACCACCATCTCATTAATTCCACTGAGTTAACACCTTGTTGTAAGCATCCTTGTTTCCAGTATACTTCTCCAGAGTTCCGGCCCTCTACAGTCTCTACCCATGATCTCCTTGGGCGGGGGTTGGGGGGAGAGAAGAGGCGTCCTATGCTCTTTGGAGAAGTCTCTCACCCCAATCTTCATGAGAGGAGTGCAAGTTATATCCATGTTATATTTACTAATCTCTATGATGTCTCTCTAACCATGACTTCCTGGGGAGTTTCCTCCTGTTCTTCATGTGAATCTACCTCTGATGTCCATAGGGTTTCTCTGACCATGACGTTCATGGGGGGAGGGGGGTGGTCTCTGACCCGGATGTCCATGTAGGTCTCTCAAAATGATCTCTGTGGGGGGAGGGCCTATGCACCTCACCTCCACAGAAGTGTCACTCTTCAAATACCCTTGCCAAATTGTCTTCCTTACACATTTCCCTTCCCTTCCAGGTGACCTCCTGTTCTTCCCCTTCATATTTCCCTGAACATCTTTGCACCACATCGCCACATACACGGGTGCCCCCTTGCACTTTTTCTTGTCTTCCCCGAGTCTACAGACCTCTATCTCTCATGTGTTCCTCCATCTCATTCTGTGATCTCCTTGGGGGTCTCTGACCATAACCTCCATATGGGGACTGCCTGTGTTCCGCATGAAGGGGTTTTGACCCAGATCTCAATGGGGCATCTATCTCTGCTTCATGAGGGGTCACTGATCCTGATTTCCAGGGGAATCTCCACCCTGATCTCCATGAAGGGTCTGCCTCCTCTCTCCATGGGGCGTCCCTAACTCTAATCTCCATGGAAAGTCTCTGCCCCTGATCTCAATGGGTTATCTCTGACACTGTGCTCCATAGAGGGTCTCCAGCTGATGTACATGGAGGATCTCTGACCCTAATCTGCACAGAGATTTCCTTAGGATCTCCAAGAGAAGTCGACCTCTAATCTCTATGGGAAGTCTTGGGCCCTGATGACTGTGGGATATCTCTGATCTTGACCTCTTTCACGGTCTTTTTACCCTGATCTTCATGAGGGTCTCTCACCCTGACATTCATGGGGGGGGTCTCTGACCTGCATCTATATGGGGGGGTCTCTCATCTCTCTATCTCTGGGGGAGGGACTGCCAGTGTTCTCCACAGGGCTCAATCACTAAACACCATGAGGCATCTCCCCCTGCTTTCCATGGGGCATCTGCTTCTGATCTCTATGGGGTATCTCTGACCTTGACCTCCATAGGGGTCTACCTCAATTTCCACTGAGCATCTCTCTGATCTTCATGTGGTGTTTCTGACCCTGATCTCTATGGGTGTTTCCCTCCGATGTCAATGAGGTGTCTCCCCCGATCTCTGTAGAAAGTCTACTCGTCTCTATGGAGATCTACCTCTGATGTCCATGGAGGTCTCTCCCAAAGATCTTGTGCGGGAAGGGGGGGGAGTCTAATATCCAAAGAGGTGTCACTCCTAAAATAACCTTGTCAAAGTGTTTTCCTTTCTCTTCCCTTTCTGGTGACCTCCTATTCTTTCCCCCCATATTTCCCTGAGCATCTTTGTGCCACATCGCCACACACACAGGTGTCCTCTTGCACCTTCTCTTGCCTTCCCTGGCTCTACAGCTCTCTATCCCTCATGTCTCTTGATCTCATCTTGTGATCTCCATACAGGGTCTGACTCTGATCTCCCTGAAGGGACTGCCTGTGTTCTCTATGGGGAGAGGGGAGGTGTCTTTGATCTAGATATCCCTGGTGGATCTCTTTCTTCTCCATTACAAGTCACTGACCTTGATTTCCAAGGGAATCTCCCCCTGAGCTCCATGGAAGGAGTCAAAAAAACATCATGGGGATGAAGGAAGGCCGCTCATGGACATAAGGGTCAGAGCCCCACCATGGAGATCAAAAGGAGGCCCCCAGTATAGTTCACAGTCAGACAAGCCCCATGGAGATCTGGGTGAAAGATCCCTAGGAGAAGAGTGTCCCCATGGAGATCACAGTCTGATACCCTCCATGGAGATCAGCGTGTGACCTCCTATAGAGATAATGGTCACAGGCCCCAATGGAGATCACAGGAAGAATCTACCTGAAGACAGAAGGTAGTGACCGACCCTCAGTTCAGATTACAGGCAGAGAGCCCCATGGAAAAGGGGGTCAAAAACCGTAAGAGGTCAAGAGTAAAGATCACCCATAGATATCATGGTCAAAGGCCTTCCATGGAGATCAGAGGTCAACCTCCCTTGGAAATCCTAACCACACCTTCTGGACAGATCAGGCTCTGTTAGGGCATCTCTGCCCCGTTCTAGATAAAGAATCTTTCCCTGGCTTGTCCTGGACCCTGATCTCTTCGAGTGGGGTCTGTGAATTTCATCTCCGGGGTTTCTCAGCCCTGATGTTCATTGAAGGACTCTACCCCAGGGATTATTGGAGCCGGCTTTCCTGCGGGCTCTGTTTCTGATCTCCACTGGGACTCTCTTCCTGATTTCCATGGGGGGAGGGGGTCTCTAACTCTGCATCTCTATGGAGTGGTCTCTTACCCCAATCTTAATGGGGATCCACCTCTGATCTCCATGAGGTTTCTCTCACCCTGATCTCCATAGAGGGTCCACATTTGATTTGCATAGATGGTATTTGCCCCTGACCTTGATATCCATGGGGAGTCTCTTTCCTGACCGTCTCCACACTTGGGGATATCTGACCGGGGAGGGGACTGTGTCCCTGATGTCTAGGGGGTATCTCCCACACTGTTCTTTGTGGGGAATCTCTGCCCTGATCTACATAAAAAAATCTCTTTCCTGGGAATATTTTGGACCCTGTTCTTTTTGGGGGGGTCACTGACCTTCATCTCCATGGGGATTCTCAGCCCTGATTTTCATTGAGGGACTCTAGTCCTTGGAAAATTGTATCCAGTCTTCCTGGGGGTTCTGCCTCTGATATCCACAGATATCAGATGCAGATCTCCATCGTGTGATCTCCATTGAGGAGTCTCTCCCTGATCTCCATGGAGGTCTCTAACCCAGATCTCTATGGATTCTCTCACCCCTACTTCCATGGGGGGGGGTTGCCAGTGATCACTGAGGGTCTACCACTAAACACCTAGGGACATTTTTAACCCTGATTTCCAGGGGGGTTGTCCCCCGATCTCCATGGGGGAAATGTGCCTGTAATCTCCATGGGGTAGCTGTGAATTTGACCTCCACAGGGGCCTACCTTGATTTCCATTGAGGGGGGGTCTACTTCTGATGTCCATTAAGGGTCTCTCTCTGATCTTCATGTGGTGTTTCTGACCCATATCTCAATAGGGGGCATCTAAATTTGAGTTCCATGGAGGGATCAGCCTGTGATCTCAATGGGTGTCTCCCCGGATCTCCATGGGGGGGGGGTCTATTCCTTACATCTCTATGTAGGTGTCTCACCCCAATCTTCATGGTGGAGTGCCAGTAACATCCATGAGGGATCTACCTCTGATTTCCATGGAAAGTCTTTGGCCCTGATGTTTATGGGGGACCTCTGATCTTGACCTCCTTGATGGTCTTTGAGCCCGATCCCCATGGGGGGGTCTCTGCCTGTAATCTCAACTGAGGGTCACTGCCTCTGGTCTCCATGTGGGGTCTTCCCATGATCGTCATTAGGGGCCTCTGACCCTGATCTCTATAGGAGGTCCCCCTCTGATCTCCATGGAGGGTGTTGGACTCTAACCTACATGGTGTTCCTATGATCTCCTAAGAGCTCTCTGCCCCTAGCGATCTTTCACCCAGATCTCCATGGGGCTTGTCTGACTGTGATCTCTATGGGAGGGTGGTCTGCCTCTGATCTACACTGGGAGCTACCCGCTGATCTCTATGGTGGGGATCTGACTTTTATCACCATGGGGGCTTGATCTGTGATCTCCATTGGGGGGGGGGAGGTTCTCTCCTGCATCTCCATGGCGGGGGAATGCCAGTGACCTCTATGGGAGTCTACCACTAAACGCCTTAAGGAATCTCTGACCCTGATTTGCAGGTTGTTCTCCACCTGACCTCCATGAGGGTGTCTGCCTCTAATCTCCATGAGGTTGCTCTGACCTTGACCTCCATAGGGATCTACCTCTGATGTTGACTGAGGATCTCCCTCTGCTCTTCACGTGGTGTTTCTGACCTGGATCTCAAATGGGCATCTCTAAACTTGATTTTCATGGGGGAGTCTACCTCTTATATCCATGGGGTTTCTCTGAACCTCATCTCCATGGGAGGTCTACCTCTGATGACCATGGGGTGGTCTCTCATTGGGCACTGCATGCTAGTCTCTCCCAATGTTCTCTATGGGGGGGGGTTGTCTATGTCCCTCATCTCTGTGAAGGCGTCACTTCTCAAATAACGTGGCCAACATTTTTTTCCTTTCTCTTCCCTTCCTGGTGACCTCTTGTTCTTCCCTCCCATATTTCCCTGAGCATCTTTGCACCACATCGCCACATACACAGGTGCCCCCTTGCACCTTTCTCTTGCCTTTCCTGGGTCTACAGCTCTCGATAGAGAGCCCTCATGTGCTCCTCCATCTCATCCTGTGATCTCCATGCAAGTATCTAAATCTGATAACCACGGGGGGGGGGGAGGGGGACTGCCTGTGTTCTCCATAGGGGGTTTTTGACCCAGATCTCCATGTCAGGTCTACCTCTTCTCCATGAGGGGTCACTGACACTGACTTCCAGGACAATTTCCTCCTGATCTCCATGGAGGGTCTGCCTCCTCTCTCCATGGGTGTCTCTCACCCTGATCTGCATGGGGAATCTCTGCCCCTGATCTCAATGGGCTATCTCCCACACTGCCCTCTATGGGGGGTCAGCAGCTGATTGATGTACATGGAGGGTCTCTTACCCTGATCTACCCGGAAGGTTTACTTAGGACTTCCAAGGCAGGTCAACCTCTGATCTCCATGGAAGCTCTTTGGCCCTGATGTCTATGGGGAATCTCTGATCTTAAGCTCCTTGACGTTTTTGACCCCAATCTCCTTTTTTTTTTTTAATCTGATAGCCTTTTATTTACAGGTTATATGTATGGGTAACTTTACAGCATTAACAATTGCCAAACCTCTTGTTCCAATTTTTCACCTCTTACCCCCCACCCCCTCCCCCAGATGGCAGGATGACCAGTAGATGTTAAATATATTAAAATATATACATAAGTATACATGACCAAACCGTTATTTTGCTGTACAAAAAGAATCAGACTCTGAAATATTGTACAATTAGCTTGTGAAGGAAATCAAAAGTGCAGGTGGGCATGAATATAGGGATTGGGAATTCAATGTAATGGTTTTTAGTTTGACCCCAATCTCAATGAGGTTCTTTGTTAGTAACCTCAACTGGGGATCATTGCCTCTGGTGTCCATGTGGGGATCTTCCAGTGAGCTCCTCTGGAGGTCTCTGGCCTTGATCTCCATAGAAGGTCACCTTGATCTCCAGGGAGTGTCTGGGACCCTGATCTCCATGGTGTTACTGTGATCTCCATAGAGGCTTTCTACCCCTAGGGATCTTTTACCCAGATCTCCATGGGGCTTGTCTTACTGTGATCTCTATTGTGTGGGGGCTCTGTCTCTGATCTACACTGGGAGCTTCCCCTAATCTCCATGCTGGGGCTCAGACCCTTATCTGCATGGGGTGTCGATCTGTGATCTGCAGCGGTGGAGTTCTCTCCTGCATCTCCATGTGGGGACTATGCCCGAATCCTCATGGAGGGCTCTCTGCCCAAATACCCTTGCCAAATTTTCTTCCTTTCACATTTCCCTTCCCTTCCTTGTGACTTCCTGTTCTTTCCCCCCATATTTCCCTGAACATCTTTGCCCCACAACTCCACACAAGTGAGTGCCCCCTTGCACCTTCTCTTCTCTTCCCTGGGTCTAACACTATCACTCATGTCTTCCTTGATTGTAGCACAGGAATTGTACAGGGGGTCTACCTCTGATCTCCGTGGGGTGAGGTCTCTGCTCTGATCACCATGAAGGGTGTACCTTTGATTTGCATTGGGGGTATTTGCCCCTGATTTTTATGGAGTTCTCTAACCTTGATCTCCATGGAGAGTCTCTTCACTGACCTTCATTGAAGGTTTCCATCCCTAGAGATATTTGACCCGGATCTCCGTGGGGGTCTGTGCCCTTCCTATCCATGGGATATCTCCCTTACTGCTCTATATGGGCCACCTCAGTCCCCTTCTACATAAAGAATCTCTTTCCCTGGGTTGTCTTGGACCCTAATCTGTGGGGGGAGGTGTCTCTGAACTTCATCTCCATGGAGAAGAACTCTAGCAGTCTTCCTGGGGGTTATGCCTCTGCTCTCCACAGGGGGTCTTCTTTCATCTCCACTGAGAATCTGTGATCTAGATCTCTATGGGGGGGCGTCTCTTACCCCCTATCTCCACTGGTGTTCTCTTACCTGAATTACCATGGGGGTCTCTTCCAATGATTTCTAAGGGGGGGATTCTATGTACCTCATCTCCATGGAGGTGTCGCTCCTCAAATTACATTGCCAACTTTTCTTCCTTTCACATTTCTCTTCCCTTCCTGCTGACCTTCTGATCTTTTACCTCATAATTTTGGTCCCACACCTCCACATACATGGGTGCCCCCTTCCACCTTCTCTTTACTTTCCTGGGTCTACAGCTCTCTATCCCTGTTGTGCTCCTCCATCTCATCCCATGACCTCCATGCAAAGTCTAACTCTAATCTCTATGGTGGTCTCCCCACTGATTTCCATGGGTACATCTCTCTCCTTGATTTCAGTGAGGGTCTCTAAACTTCATTTCTATGGAGGTTTACCTCTGATGACCATGGGGCATCTTCCACTTATCTCCATGGGGATCTATCTCTGATCTCCATGGAGAGGGGGGTCTGTGAGCCAGATCTCCATACAGGTCTCTCTCAATCATCTCTATGGGGGGGGGGGTCTATGTCCCTCATCTCTGTGAAGGCGTCACTTCTCAAATAACATGACCAACTTTTTTTCCCTTCTCTTCCCTTCCTGGTGACCTCCTGTTCTTTTCTCCCATATTTCCCTGAACATCTTTGCGCCACATCGCCACACACATAGGTGCCTCCTTCCACCTTCCCTGCCAAGGGGCAGTACATGCTATGGGCGAAATTTGAACCCAGCTACACGAGTCCATACGATATGAAGTCTTTGCTCTAGCATGCTCTGGCATGACTGGCAGACCTCTCATGGAGATCACTGGCAGCCTGTCTCATGGAGATGGGGTGAGAGGCTCCCCATAGAGATCCAGGTCAAAGACTCCCAATGGAGATCAGAGGTAGAACCTCTAGAAAGACTGAGACACATATCCCAAGAGGTAGAGTCCCTCAACAAAGATCAACTCCCCGGAGATGAAGGTCAGAGAACCTATGAGTCTTTGCTCACAGATTCTTTGACCTGTACCACTATCCTGGTTAGTACCATTAAATCTGGGCTTTCTCACTTCTGCCTCTTAACTTTCATGGCTGCCCTCAGACTCAATTCACATCTTGCCTTCTTCAGAAGGTCTTTTCCACTTCCTCCCCTACTGCCCCCTTCCCCATACCTGCTTTCAGTCTGAGAACCCATGCCATTTACACTGTGCAGATCTAATTAGTAAGTAATGATTTAGATGCCATATCATAGGCTCTTGGAGCACAGGTTTTTTTTTAACTTTTCTTTGTATTTTCGGCACTTAGCATGGTGTCCTGGTACACAGTAGGAGCTTATTATATGATTGTTTACTTACACAGAGGTAGAAGTACACATATGGATGATCTAACCCTTTCATTGCTTTCTGAGGTCATATGTTCAGATTAATCATTCTTTCCCAACACTGTTGCTGAGCTTATGGCATACATAGGACCATGTTCCAGGTTGCGCAAGGCGTACCTCCTTAACCCTGATCTACCCATATTTCTGCAGCCTTCAGACTCAGGGATTGTGAGACGCAGGAGTGAGACTCTGAGAAAGGCAGGAAAAGAGAGGGGGAAGTGAGGGTGAGTCCTCTAGAGGCCAGAAAAGCTCCTAGGTGAGAGCTAACTCTTGCTAACTTGAACAACATTCATCGTTCTTATCACCCTCCATCAAAAATGCCTCCTCACTATGACTACTGCAGATTCTCTTCAGATTAAAATGAGGCAAGAGACAGATAGGAACCATGTCATTGACGCTATTTGGATAAACAGGGCTGTGGGAAGCACAGGATTCAGTCCAGCCAGCCATTTCAGCTTGGGATGGGAGGGGAAAGTTTGTATTCCAATGGGTTCCTGACCCACAGTCCGCGCACAAATACCCAAAGGCCACGCCATGCCTGGTGGAACAAACAGACCCCATGCAGTCAGCACCTAGCTGTTTTGTCCCTGGTCCAAGTCCCGTGTCCCCCACACAACAGTATCACAGGCTTTAGCGCCATAGACCGGGCCCGGACACATCCTAGTCTAGAGCACCTTAGGGAGCGGGCCTCTCTTTCCACGTACAGCTTCATGTTCTTCAATTCTCGTCAACTAATATTGAGTTCAACTTTAAATACTATAACACAGCTAGAGAGATTAAAGGAGAGCAGCTGGATCAGCGTCTATATCTTTTCAAGCTTGTTTTCTTGACTCTCTTGAGAGTCTATTGAGCCAGGCACGGATTCTTTCCCCCACCATCTGGGCCGCTCCAGCGCTAATACACTTTGTCCCCATGCTGAGAAGCATAGTTTCCAATCCAGGATCTGGGTGGCCAATTGTTCCGCCCTCTCCTCTCTGGCCTTGGCACCGCTCACTAAGGCACAGACCTCTCTGCCCCTCCACGTGGCTGACTCCCTCTCAGAGGCTTCAATGTAGGTGAACGGCTAATTTATGCAATGCTGTCATCTGTATAGAAAATCACTCTAATTGTGGTTTATTTAAACTGCACTGGTGTCTGTGCTTTTGAGGCACCCAAATGAATAGTGCTGGGGGAAGCAGCTGCTACATCGGAGCTTTTGGTGATCACTGAGTTAGCCCCATACTTGAATTCATTTGTTCTATTATGTTAGCCAAGCAATGATTGGGGAAAGGCCACGTGGAGCCCTCTGACCCACAAGAGAGTCTCACGCATTTGCAGTAAGCGTGCGGGAACTGGGAAATCAAAGACCCTACCTCATGCTGGCCTGGAGGGGTTCGCAATCGAGAGGCCCACCCTCTTTTTGCCTTGGAAAGGCGCCTCCCCCCAAGTTTTCTGCCTTCCACAAAGCTGCCCAAGCTCTGGGCCTGCACAGGGTGAGGATGGGCCGAGGAGGGGAGGATTCAGACAGGCAATTTTATGCTTCCTGACCATTACACTTTTTCCTCTTTTTCTCCCTCCCTTTAATGACCTGAACACTGGCTGTATTCAGCAATGCAATTTGAACAGGGGAATATTTTTCCGAATGTCCTTGCTCATTAGACCAGCTGCAAGCGTGTGGATAGGAGGCGACTGTCCACACCCACTAAGCGAAAATGGCAGAGAATGTTGTTGTTGTTGGTGCTTTATGGTGTGCTAGATAGGAGCTCTCAGGAGATCTCTGCCTGGGAGGCCAGCAGGAGGGTAATTAAACTGGGAAAGATTGTTGTCTTCTGAGGAAAAGATTTTTGCAAGGGGAGAGGGGTTATGGGGTCAGATATTATTCCTCACGAAGCATTAACTTGTTATTCTAGTTCATTCTGAAGACTCAGAGATGTTTGCAAAAGAGTCAGCCTAATGCTAAAATCCACAGGCCTTCGGTAGGGCCTGTTTTCACCTCAGCAAGGGTGGGAAACAAAGGAAGGGCACAACTCCAGAGAGTGGGGATTCAGGGAGAGTCCCTTAGAGAGGCCATTCCTCAACCTCAGTTCTTCCAGCCTAACTGACCAATCCTGGATCTGCTGATCCAGATCATTGAGGTCTCGTGACCCCTAGGGTGGTAGCCCAGTGATGCCTCCAAAAGCAGGCTGCAAACCAGCCACCCCAGGAAACTCCATAGGCAAGAGGGTTTGGGACATTTCTCTTCTTGTGCCAATAGGGAAACAGGGAAAGGGGAAAAGGTCAGAGTAAAGAAGAGAAGTCTTACTTGATCACCTCTCATGTCTGGGTAAGTCTCATGTGGGACATGGCAATTTCTAGCTGGGAAGATTTCAGAAAAAAGAGAGGGGCTACTATCATACAGTAACCTGTCACAAGCCCGTCACTAGCGAGGGGAGGACAGCACTGAGAGCAGAAGTGTGGCATGGAAAGGGGAACAGGGATAGTATCTACATACCTGTCTGCACTGCCTAGTTCAGGGCCTCAGCCTCTCCTCTGTAGTACTGGAGTAACTTAGAAAGTTACTCTTGGTAACTGGTAGAAGAAAGTTCTAATTGGTCAGCCTGCCTCAGGCCCCTCTCCTTTCCAATCCATCATGCAACCTGCTGCCCAGTGATATCCCATAAGCCCACACCTGACCACATAACTGCCCTGGTCAGACTACTAGCAGCCTCTCTTTGAGACATTTAAAGCTCTTGCCAGTCTGGCTCCAGATTGCCTTTTAATTCATCTGCCCAACACACCTCTTGCTATGCCCCGTATACAACATGGTACCTTTGTACTGGCAGTCCCCCATCCTAGGAACACTCCCCACCCTGGCCTGCCCCTTTTAGAATCCCTGGCTTCCTTCAGATCTCAGTTCAAGTGCCACTGTTTACACAAGACCTCAACTCATCCACCTAGTTGCTAATCAGTCAATAAGCATTTATTAAGCACTTACTGTGAGTCGGGCACTATTCTAAATGCTAAGATACGAAGAAAGGTAAAAGACAGAACCTGCCTTGGTCCAATAGTCCAGCACACTTGGCCCCTTGTACTTCATATCTTATGTACTTGCGTAGCCAGGTTCAAATTTCACGCATAGCATATACTGCCCCTTGACCCTAAACAAACCACTTAACCAATTGTCTAAGAGTATGACTTGGAGAGAAGGGGACAAACTGCCTCGTTGCAGAGTTCTCTATCACATGTTCAGATCCGAGCTCTATCTGTGTACCTGAGTTATCCCCCAAGCAGAACTGCAGCTTTTGCTTGAAGCTCTGGGCCCTCTCACTGCAGTATTGAGCCTGGTGCACAGTAGGTACTTACTAAGTGCTTGTGGTAGAATAACCAACTCTAATACAGGTCTGGCAGCAATTCTGATCTTAGGGAGCAACTGACAGGAAGCTCAGCTTCCTGGGTACTGAAAAGGCTCCTGGTAGACTAGGGAAGTACAGGAGCAGAATGGAGGGCTGCTGAGGCTTCCCAGGGCCACTGAGGAGCCCATCCCACTCACTGTGGAGACTGGGTGCAGGCTGACAAAAATTAGGGAGGCTCCACAGCCCAAGACCCCCACGTGAGAGCCAATCAGGGCTTAATAGAGAAAGGCGGCTATTTCATATTACATGACACATTTATCTTTCTGTATATCCTGTAGAAAGTGCTTCCCAAAGACGCAAGTCCCAGAAAACACTATCGATTCTAAAGTCGACTGCCGCAGTGTGTTAGTCTCATTAGTCTGGCATCTGGGACGTGGAGGGCTGCAGGAGTGATGGGGAGGGGGAGAGAAATAACCAGCAATAGATAACCATATTCTCATTGCGTCCTTCCTGGCTCCAGTTTCTCCCAAGATCTGGCCCAAAGGGGCCTGGGCTCTGGCCTATGCTAACCAACTCTTGGGAGCCTTAGGCCAATTCCAGACAGAAGCTTAACAGAGAGGAAATCCTCTGGCCACTGGGTAGCTTCCCTGATCTCCCTATTCTGGGCTGCTCTTCCCATGGTGGCTCACTGGCTGCTGATGCTTCCGGGGTTAGGCCAGGCCACGAGGGGGAGACTGGCTTTGTGGCAGGCTGCGGTTCTCCCTGTCGTGGAAGATAGCTCTGCTGCTGCCTAGGAGGGAACAAAAACTCTCAAAGAGGAACGGCATCTCTGGGAGCCTCAGTTTCTCCCCTGGTCTCTAAAATGAGGGGATTGGGACTAGGGGATCCATTTCAACTCTGACTCGGCTTTTATTTCTCTGAAACAGTCCAGAATATATCTCTAGATGGGAGACAGAATATCTGGGCTCAAATCCCAGCTTTTGTATATACTGCCTTAATAGGCCAAGTCCCTTCCTTTCTGTGGGGTGCAGTTGGACAAGAGACCCTAGGACAAGACTGCAGGGGGACCTCTCTCCAAAGTACTTGCGTTGGAAAGGGAAGTGTAGGGTGATTCATGGCCACGGCCAAGGTCATAGACGTTAGGTAACTTCTGACTTCAAATGCAGGGACTTTTCCACTCCTGTTAGATGGCCCCTCTCCTTCTTCCCTCCCTTCCTTCCCCACCAAGACACTCTCTAGCTCTAAATATGGGATTATGACAAAAGGAATATTCGTTGAGTTGGAGGCCATAGCCCCTTGATTCAAATCCCAGCTCTCCCATGTAACTTTTAAGGGAGCTTGGGAATTACTTCTTAGTTTTAGATTTTTCTTCTGTAAAATGGATCAATGTCAATAAGAATATTCTCAGGTTTCTTCCACATTGAAACATATTCCTCTAAACGAGGGCTAGCCCTGGGGTCCCTAGCCGATAGCTCTAAATCTGACAGCAGATGGCCAAGATCCTTGCCTGTACCCGCTCCAGAGCCTCTACTCCCCAATTTCCTAGGATTCCCAGTGGGGTGCCAAAGAGAGCCAGTTGGGATGTTCCTCTCTCCAATCCCCAGGCCTCTCTTCTATATTGTCTCTCCTTCCCTTCTCCAAGGACTCAACTGGCACCGTGCCAGTGGTATTCCTTCCTATCCATCCCCAAGATTTCAGGGAAGCCACAAGTATCTTCTTGAAAAGTTGGGGTCCCCTCTGCTTCTAGGTGGTGCTAAGGGGAACAATCAGCTCCTTGCCTTTTTTATCTGCCTGCTTGGTCTCCATTTTACAGACATGTTTTCTGCAGAGCATTAGGATGTCAGACATGGGGAGCCTTTAATACCAAGAGATGGCACTAGACTTCAGACTATAACAGCACAAAGCTTACTCAGGCCGAGTTCTTCCAGATAATCAGGGATGCAAGAAGATAGCCCCTTATCCAAGACCTTCACTTCCTTAGTCCCACATGCTTTCTTGTTCCTTTCCCAACCCCATCTTCCCTTTGCCTGCTTTGGAGTGCACGGTATAACTTGAGAGAGCCCAGCTATGAAACAATTCTCATTCTCTTTCTTATTCCCCTACACACACACACACACACACACACACACTCACACACACACACACACACACACACACTCTCTCTCTCTCTCTCTCCGTCTGTCTGTCTGTCTCCCTCCCTCCTTAGATATTAGGTTCCAGTGTTTGTACTAGCCCAATGCTTCCCCTCCCTAAAAATAAGTCAGGGATGGAGGTGGGCAAGCAAAGGAGTGGTGGGGAGAAGCAGGGGCTGATTTCCTGGGGAGAGGGTGAGATCTCCATCTCCAACTTCTAATGGCACAAGCAGACATTTGGATGAGAGAGGTTGCATGGGGCACAGAAATTTCTAACATGAAACAAGCCGGGTTCCTGCCTGGTACCAGCCCGACAAATGTCACTTGAGGAGGGAGTGCAACAGGCATTGGGGTGGGTGAGTTGTACTCCACAGTCTGACTGGAGTTACCTACATCTCTAAGCTGAAAGGTTCCTTCTGGCTCAGAATAATTTTTGACAGAACACTAGTTAAATATCCCGAGTTCAGTTATGGCTTCCCAACTCCCTTTCCAGGCCTCATCTTTCAATCTTCTGTGGTTCTGTCTGCAAACTACATTTTTTCCCTGAGAATCATTCTTTTCTTTGACTACAACCCAGAGAGAGGTCAGAATGACTTCCCTGGTTTTACAAATGAGAAAACTAAAAAGGTCAGACACCTTGGTCAAGGTCAAAAAGCAAGTTAGTATCTGAACTCACAGAGGAGCCCCCCAGACTCTCCCCATACATTCGGTTATATAAGCCCACAGAGACATCAACTTTAGGCTACAAGATGGGACTCTTAGACATAAATAAGTTTAAGGCTTCAAGGGGAGCTCAATCAATCAACAACCCATTCATTTTATGTGGCTCACAATGGTTCCCTCTTCAGTTCTGTGACAAGAAAAAAATAAATCAATCACTCAATTGCACTGAGCTAGCTGGTTAAATCTACATACCACCAAGATAAGTAGTTGAAAAGTAAAGGATCCAGTCAAAGGTAGCTATTTGGAACTGGGTCCAAACTTTTACCCATGGAAATGGAATCCTCCCTTGGATACAAGTGAGTCGTAGGGCCTCAGGACAGCCCTCTAGTCCAGTGGTCCTCCATTCTCATCTATATAAGCATTCCCCTGGGGTGATGATCACATCCTATGAGGGCCTGCCTAGCCTTTGCGACTTGTCTCTATCTTCTCATAAGTCTGCCACAACAAGACAACCTAAAAAACCAAGAGATTTTCCTTGCCATGTCCTGATAATCATGAAAGCAAAGCACTTTGATTATGTCTTCTCTTCCCAGTCAATCATTTTTATTTCATGAGATATTTCTCTTACGCTCCTAGCCCTCAGAGGCTCTCTAATCCAGATATCACATTTTACAGAGAAGGAAATTGAGGCCCAGAGAGGGCAGGAGAATTCCTATGATCACACAGGCATTATCAGTTGTGAAACTTGCAAACCAGGTCACCTGTCAGAGAAGGTAGTGTTCAATGGAAGTAAAAAACAGAAGTGATTTTGTCATCATGGTACACTTTAGACCAGCTAGGCACCTCAACTGCAGAGTGGATAAAGCATGATGACATCTATTTCACAGGGTTATTGTGGGAATCACTTGGGTAAAATGACTTGGCAACTCTTGACATATAATAGGTCTTTCCTCCCTTCCTTCCCTCCCTTCCTCTTTTCTTCCTTTTTCCCTTCCTGAAATATAGCAACCAAGAAATCGGATTCAATCTTACACCTTGTATATTGGCCTAGCAAGGCAGTCACAGGATACTCTAGTCTAGCTGGAAAATGATCAGAAAGGTGGGCGGCATGGTAACAATCCTGACAACTCATATGAGGGTCAGCTGAAGAAACTACAGATGTTTCACTTAGGGAGGACAACCGAGGGAAATCATGAGAGATTAGAAATAACAATAATTGGATGGAAATAGCAAAGATGGAGAACACACCAAAAAAGCCCTTTGTGATCACTGCTATCCCAAACAGCAATGACTTCCCCCTGGGACATTGGCGGGTCCATTTTTTCACCCAAATTCATCAAGCTAATGAACAAACAAATGAATGTTTCTTAAGCACTTTCCATGAGTCAAGCCTTGGGCTAAGTATTTGGGTTGAAAGAGAAAAAGCAAAGTAATCCCTTCTCTTAAGGAGCTCTAATTGAGGGAGGCAACACATAGAAGCAAGTTGGGCTCGCAATTGGGCTAGGATGGACAACAACAATGTCCAGCAGGCCTAAGGGTAGAACGGTGGCTCTGATGGCAATGCCCAAGGCTCCTCAGGCGACACAAGGAGTTACGCTTGTTGGGGCGAGTGGAGACTGGCTTTTTATTCAGACACAGTCTGGACTCATTGCCCCCTGAGGTTTCTTCTAATACTGAAATTCTGTGATCCTGACCTCATCAATGTCTCTTACTTCCCTCTTGTTTCGGTACCTTCTCTTTGACCTTTCTTCAGAATCCTTCCTCTCAAGAACCTCTTCTCCTCCTGCCTGAAGACACCCACCTCCAGTTTGCTGAATCACCTTCTACAGCCCAGTCAAGTTCTGAGGAGATTCTTGGAGACCCCGAGTTCAGCTTCTCAGGCAAGAAGCTAAAGGGTCCACCCAAAAGGCAAGGGATTTTCTTATGGTCTCATAGGGAATAAATGACAAAACTGGCACTAAAACCAAAGCCCCTTGGTTCCTGTTATGCCATGGTTTCTGCCCTACACTCTATCAGCCTCTCTAACATTTTGCTCCCTCCACCAAGCTTTTGCTGGCAAAGTGAAATATGGGAACAGATTGCCATCTTCCTCAATTAGAATGCCTTCATACCCTACCAAGAGAGAGAACTCACTAAATAACCCATAAAAAGGGGCTCATCATTACCTGTCCATTTTGCCTACTTACACTGTAAAGCCTAAGCATTTCTTTGTACTCAGAAGCCGGTTGATATTATTACAGCTGTCAGGAGCTGGGGGCTGGTGGTGATAAGGATGTGTATTTAATATCCAACTCTGAAATATATGACTCGGGTACTTAGGGAATAGACTCGCCCTTTCACAAACTGTCAGAGTTTCCCTTTATGCTTAGTTAGGCAACAGGCATTTACAAGGAGAGGAGTTGGTGCTTGGTGAGCTGAGAATTCAGAAGAATTAAAAAGCACAACTTTTGACTTTGAAGAAGCTGAGAGAGTCTGGCTACACACACATACATGACTTGAGAACAAATTACATATATGCTGTCAACAGGAACACAGTGATCTGCTTACCAGGAAGGCCAGAGGATCCCAGGGCCTTCTCATTTCTCTCTCTTCCCAATGCTCGGCTTGGCTCGGTATTTGCCGAGTCCTCGTCCTCAGTGACACAGATGTCCAGAATAGGCAGGCACCGGCAGTGGCCCTGGGGATACAAACAAGGATACAATAAGGGTGCCCGGCCTTCAAGAGACTACCGATCCAACCCAGAGGACAAGACAGACAGTAAGGTCAATGAGAACGCAACTCGGTATGCACCGAGATCCCAATGAGTAGTTTAGGCCACAGACAGGTAGAATCCAGATCAATCCTAGTGAACCATCAGAGACAACAGGCAGTGCAGCAGGAAAATCTGAGTTCAAATCCTCAGGCAGATCCTATCTATGTGACTGAGGTGACAATGTGGTGTATGTGACGATGATCAGCCCACTCACGTAACAGAGAAAGGTGCTGAGGCTCAGATCAGGGTGTGATTAGGGTGGAGTATCCAAAGGGCAGAATCGGGAGAAATGGGGGAATGCTCCAAAGTCAGGTCAGTAAAAATAAACAACTTTAGAGAGTCATCTTACATAGGAATGGCTTTTCTCTTTGTGAGCCTCTTCTGTGACCTCTTAGCATTTGGCACTGAATCAAGGCCTCCTAGATGCTCTATATTTATTTTGTGGAACCCTCTCTCTTGTGGTTCTCCATCTTGCATGGCCTGTACTACTCCCTCACTTTCTCCTCCTAAGAACAGACTGTCCTGTGCAGAGACCTACAAGAACTGATGCTAAGTAAGTGAGCAAAACCAGGAGATCATTTATACACGACAACAACAAGATTATACGATGATCATTTCTGATGGACGTGGCCCTCTTCAACAATGAGATGATTTAAACCAGTTCCAATTGTGCAGTGATGGAGAGGGCCATCTGCATCCAGAGAGAGGACTGTGGGAAATGAATGTGATTCACAACATAGCATTTTCACTTTTTGTTGTTGATTGCTTGCATTTTATTCTGCTGCTGATTTTTCTTATGCAGCACAATAATTGTATAAAGATGTATGCACACATTAAGTTTAACATATATTTCTACCATGTTTAACATATATTGGATGACTTGCCATCTAGGGGAGGGCGTGGGGGAAGGGAGGGAAAATTGTAACACAAGATTTTGCAAGGGCTAATGTTGAAGAATTGTCCACGCATAAGTTTTGAAAAAAAAAAAAGCTTTAATTAAAAAAAGGAAGGAAAAAAAAAACCAATCCAAATACAAAAAAAGAACAGGCTATGCTACAGCACTTAGTGCTGGATCCTTTTCTACTTTCTGGACATCCTCTCCCTTGGCACTCCTGTCTACTCCCATGAGCTCTATGCAGAGGACACCCTGGATGCAGTGGGAGACCAGGGCCTTTTTAAGTTGAGATCTTCAATTTAACTGAAGCTGGACCCATTTAGTGATTAAAACTGGGTAGCAATTGAGGCAAAGAATTTCCTTTTTCACTTAGTTCAACAAAATCTCCCCTCATATTTAACAGACCCAACCATGTTAGTTCCCTCCTCAAGAGTTTTCTGTGGCTCCCTATAGCTCTTAAGAGAAACTGATAATTCCATAGTTGAACATTTATATCCCTCTACAACAACTTTGCATGCCTCATCCCACTTCCTGTACCATGCATTCTAACTAGACTAAACTACAAGGTGCTCCCTAACCTCACTTTCTGCTTTCTACAGTCATTTATTCACTCAAGCCATCCCCTATGCACCAAATACATTCCCTCATCTCTACCTATGAAGCTGTTCTTAATTCTCCCCATCTCCTTAAAATATCTCCAGGTAGTTCTCTGTATTATTCTCGCTATTCCCTGCCATATCTTCCCTACCCCCCCCCCCGCCCCGTGCCAACTAACCAGGAAGCTCCTTAAAGGCAAGAATTGGGTTTTCCTTTTAACATTCTCAGTGCCTTCTCCCAAGAACCTCTGTCCTCTTCTCCATCATCATTCCCCTGACCCCACTTGTCTCGGGCACACTGGGGCTGGTGCTTAATAAATGCTTATATAATTAAAGTGAATAGCCTTGGTAGGTATCAACTTATTCCTCACAACAGAAGCACTATAAGCAGGTATGGTAGAGTTTAGACTAGATGGCAGCTCAGGTTCCTCCCTAACTCTTCCAAATTTTAGGATTTTTTGAGGTTGTCTAGATAGTCTTGTTGGCCTCCCGCCTAAGGAACAGAGAGCCTTTGGGGAGACGTTTGCAACTTGGCCTTGGGGATGTGTGGAAGGACATGGGGAGGCGGGAACCTTATCTGAGAGCACCATATGAGATGGATCAAAACGAGATAAAATGAAAAAAAAAAACCCAAAAAACAAAACCCAGTCTTGTAAATTGTATACATGCAACCAGAGGCCTGAGGATGTGAACTTTATGAACGGAAAATGACTAACATTATAGCAACTGGCTAAAGAGAGGTTTTAGTAGAAAAACAAAAATACTACATCTGAAAACAAAGATCACAGGATGGAGTTTATTCAAAATCAATAGCCAAGTCTGCGATGATTTGGTATATTTGACCTCTTCCTCCAATTTCATGTTTTCAAGGAAATAAAAGAACAAGGTGAGCATTGATTGTTTGCCTTTAATTATGCATGACCAAGAACCAGCAAGGGCCTGGCATGTTTCAAATCTATTCTCGAAGGGGCCAGAGCAAAGAGCTAGAAACAGTTTTAAAACAAAACCAGACCAAAGGAAAGGAAAAGGAAAATGGGGGGCCCACAGCACACTGAAAAAGCCACATAGAAAAGTGTCAGATTCTATCCCTTGTATAGATGGCCACTGGCCACTTGCCATCTGGATATCCTCTAGACAACACAGCTCAGCAGATGGATGTGTCCACGTATGTATGCACATGCCAGTTCATATAACTAGAGCTCCTTAAAGTTTACTATATACTTTAGTTATATTATTTTGTTTGACTCGCAACAACACTGTAAGGCGGTGCCATTATTATTCCCATTTCAGAGATGAAGAAACTGAGGCTCAGAAATGTGAAGTGACTTGTCTGTGATCGCAGAGCCAGAATGAATTAGAGTAGGAACCTGAATTCAGATCTTCCAATTTCCAATAGCGTGTGCTCCCCAAATTCATGTACCACACACAAGATGCTATGACACTTTTCTGATGTTTATACTGAAAAACAGAACAGTGTTTACAAGGCACAGAAGACTCAAAAATCATCTCTAGAAGTTGTGTGGCTGAGTAGAAAGAGCCGGCTTTGGCTTTGGAGGCAGCAAAACCTGGGTTTGAATGCCACTTCTGCCATGCTGGATGTATGACCCTGGGTAAGTAAGTCACTTATGTCAGTTTTCTCAGCTGTTCTATCAGGAAAATAACAAGAGCTCTCCCAGAGTCGTTGTGATGTTGAAATGAAATCTTTACAGTGTTCTGCAAACTGCACAACCCTACATAAATGCCAAATATCACTTCACCTTCTTGGTATCTCAAGCAACTCTAAGACCAAATCGGGGCTGAGCTGCTAACGTGTATCAGTGGAGGAGTTCTCCATACTTCCCTTCCCTCCTTCCCTCCCCCCACTCATAGCATTCTTAAAACCTCCCTTAGAAGTCAAAATCAGAATTCTATTGGTAGAAATAGCACCAGGCTCAAACTGCTCTGTAACGTGGAGAAAGCTATTTCATTTCTCTGGCTCTCGATTTCCCCATTTGTACTAGCACAGTTATGACAAGGAAGAGCGTCCTCCAAACTGTTGTTCCCCTGCTGTCTGCCGCCGCCGCCGCCCCCACCATGTCCTGGAACACACATGTTCTTGGGTTGGTGGTGAGAATTTCATGCCCTCTGAGCTCCTGGGGAGGTACAGATAGGTCTGGGAAGAAGCCCGCGGCTGGAATAGCTTTGATCCAAATGTTACCTCTGGTAGAAGCTACTGACAATTTTGGACACGCATATCCCAGGACCCCAGGAAGGGAACTGGCTGGCCATCCAGTCCCAGCTCTCCCTAAAATGAAATCCTTCTAAGAGAAACTGACAATAAGGGTCCAGACTGCTGGACTGGGTGAGGGTGGGGGGCTCCCAACGCAATCAGAAAAGCTCCTTGTTCTCTCAAATAAGATAAGGTTCAGAAAGGACTTGGCAAACATCTCAGCCTCACAGACTCTTAATATCTGTGAATCTCATTCTTAAGAGCGATTCGGAGGGATGAGGTCAAGCTGAGACCCCACTTCCACCCACCCGCAGCTATACCACTGATCTGTCCACTGGCATGGAGACAGTACACACGCCCCTCATGGAAATGGGTGCTCTGTGTCAACAGGGAGAGAACTGAGCTAAGTATGGAAGCCGGGAGAGGAGGGGCCTTTCATCTTCCAAAGCTTTCTACCAACAACAAATTCCGTCATCTGCTTTTCCCAAGGTCTCGGTCAACTCGACTCTGAAAAATAGTGTGGGAGGCAAACTTTATCAACACTAGGCAGAAGAACAGTGGGATTACAAGGCAGTCACACCAGAAGGAAGCAAGATGCTGTAGCAGCAGGGTACTGGACCTGGAGTCAGGAAGACCCCAGCTTAAAATGTTACCTCAGATTTACATAGGCAAGCCATTCAATTTCTCTGGGCCTCAGTTTCCTCTTCTGTAAAAAGAAAAACCCGAAAGTCCTTTCTAGCCCTAAAATTGTGATCCCACAATCAATCCAACAAACACATACTGGGAATACAGACCCCCAAATTTTATTCCTTTAGAGCATCTTAAAGGAAACATGCCTCAAAATGGTGCTCTTGGCACCCTCTCATTTTTCCAACTTGGGACCAAGCCCCATTCATCTCGCTTAGTTACACTTCTGGGTAAGCTCAAGGAGCTTATATTCTGTGTAATAAAATATCATTTGAGGAGGAGGAAAGTGAATCAGAAAGCAGAACTACTGTGGTCAGGAAAGGCCAAGTGAAGGCCTCAAGTTCTCAAGGTGAATACCTTGAAACATGACATTTGCCAATTCTTACTCTTCCAGAAAATAATTAAGTCCAAGTATTTTTTCTGAGCCCTTTCAAAAAAAACAGTCATGAAAATATTAGGTTAGATGTGTCTACCTGTCGAGCCTTCACAATCAATTATCTTTATCCTTCCCTTGTCTTCCTGCTTGTTGACAGCTGGTATTAAATTCTGGTATGTGAGTGTCTCTGTCTCTCATTTCATCATAAAATGTGCAGGTGTCTTGTGTGCATGTGTACACACACACACACACACACACACACACAAGGAGGGGAAGAGGAGGACAGAGAGGGAAGAAAGAGAAAGAGACAGAGAGAGACAGAGACCGACCCAGACACAATGGTGTTTCTCCAGTGTATCAGAAACCAGTGTCAATTTAAATTTTTCTTCCAGCTGGCTGTAGACAGTTGCCCAAGCAGAACTAGTCTCCAAGAGTTGCTCCAGCTAGTGCCAGATGCCATTCCTTAGGCCTGTTAAGTGTGGAGGGACTGAGCAGATCCATCTCTGCAGGCTGGACTTCTCAATTAGCCTCCCCTCAGCCTCTGGTATTGCTCTGACAGACTCCTGTGAAGCAGGAGGCCTTATTTATTTGGTCTCAGAGCCAGCCCATTTCCCATTCCTGATCTGCAGGCCACATTTTATAGTTATATTTCTTTCCCTTCTGAGACTCCAGCAAAGATTTGCTACTGGGTAAATAAAAAAAAGAAAGATTGCCTTCTCTAGTTAGGAGGCAATAAGGCCTTTCTAGTTAGGAAATGTAGCTTGCTTCTTTCTCATGCCTGCACATACAAGTGATCTGGTAGCATTTTTTTCCTAGTCAAGACTCTCTTTAGGGGCTGGGGGACATGATGTTGGATGCAAACCCAGCCACTTTCTGCACCAGCGGTTAACTGGTCTGTATAAGCCATACAACATAGCCATTAAGGTGGCAAAAACATCTCCTGACCCCTTCCCTGCACTCCCCACACACCCCCAGCTCCTGCTGCCGCTGACACACACACACACACACACACACACACACACATACACAAAGATCCACCATTGGGGGAATCTGTTTTTTCCTTATCATATATACATGGCTACCCAGTGTAAAATTTAAAGTTAAAAACCAATTTTACAGTTCCTTCTCCTTCATTTCGTTTTGTCCTATCACCAAAAGACAGACCTAAGTGAAATCTTCATATTCCTAGGGCTCAGCCTTTCTTCTTATCACAGATCCAGCCTTAGCTCTGCGTGCTTTATTTTTATTTTTATTTTATTTTATTTTAAATAGGCAATTACCCTCATGGCTTAGTGTCCTCTGGGGTATTACACAATATGTGTCAGCACAGTCTCCCTCCTGCTCCCCCAAGCTCCAAGAATGATAGACTTTAAAAGGCCTAGAGAATCCTCTTGAAAGAGTCTCCTACTCCCAGCTCTCAGACTTCCAGACCCTCATGCATTGCACTCAGTGGCCTGGCCCTTCCTGGGATGGCTCAGCCTGAGGAAGGGACCATGGTGGCCACAGGTCTGAGACAGAAGTCCGTGGGGGGAGTTAACTTAGCAACCAGTAGTCATGTCTTCTGTACATGGGACAGTAGAGATGGTCTAGAGCAATTAGAAATGCTGGGAGCAAAAGAAAGAAAATCCTCCAAGCTTTCCTCAATAATCAATAGTACTATTACACACACACAACAATAAATTCAACACAGTTTACCTCTAGATCATTTCTAAAATAAAGTTATAAAATTAATTTTGCAAAGTTGCAACTGCAAAGATTACAACATATAATTGGTTAAAAGGGGACTTCCACCATAGCAAGAGGGAGGACACGAGCTCAGGACTTCCGGCTCTCAGGCCAGCTCCCTATTCACCAGACCCCCTGCACTCTTAACCAACAGTTCACATTTATATCGAGGTTTCCAAAGCCCTTTCAACCCCCTTATATGGTGTTTTATAAAGCTCATCGGAGAAAAGATCTCTTCATTTTTATTACTGTATTTGTCTAAATCTTCATGAGCCCCTTTGGGGTTTTCTTAAAGTGCGTTGCCACATCCCTCTCCAGCTCATTTTACATATAAGGAAACTGAGGCAAACAGAGTGAAGTGACTTGCCCAGGGTCACAGAATTAGTGAGTGCCTGAGGCTGTATTTGAATTCATAAGGATGTCTTTCTGATTTCAAGCCTAGTGCTCTATCTACTGTGTTACCAGGAACTGTATGACCATTTAAGAAAGGGATAATGCATCAGGAAGGGCTTCCCATATAAGGTGATAATAGAGCTAAGCTTTGAAGAAAGGAAAAAAGTCAAGATGACATGAGCTAAGGACAGAGATGGGGAAAGAACACCGAGTTTGGGGAAGAGAAAATAGGCTTGTTTAGCTTAATGGTAAATGTGTGAAGGAATAACAAGCAATTACTCTGGAAATGGAGGCTGGGGCTACACTGGAAAGGGCTTTAAATGCCAATTTGCAGATTGTTATTTTTAATATAGAGGCAATAGGGAGTTATTAGCAGGCAGAGGAGTGACATGGCTAATCCTGTGTTGGAGGAATGTCAATTTGCAATTCAAGAGTAGAGAAGCCAGTCAGGAAATCATCTCAGTAGTCAAGGCAAGCAGTAATGACAGCCTGACCTAGGACAGTGGCCATGTTGTAGTGGGAAAGGGACAGCCAGGAGGGATGGAAGAGAGGCGACGGACAGTACTTCAGGTCTGCTTCCACATGGACATCCAGAGAGATATCCAGGGAGATCTCAGAGGCTGGGGATTGAAGACCTGTCTCCCTGCTGTGCCCATCTCAGGTTTGAAATCTTCATGAAAGAATGCAAAGTACTTAACTCAGAGTCCATGAATTTAGTTTTTAATACAGGAATTCCAATAGAATGAACTTCCTTTGTAATCCTAGGTCTTTTGTTTTACGCACTTAAAAACATGATTCTGAAATCTATAGGATTCCTCAGACAAGGGGTCCAGGACACACCCCATGGGAATGCCCAAGGACTCCAGAGCACCCCCCCCCCAAAGTTCAGAACCTTTTAGTCTAGAACTTAAATTAAGTTCCGTGTAGGTTGGGACTCAGTTTGATTTATACTTCTCATCTCACCAATCAATCAATGAGCATACAGTAGGCACTAGATAAGTGTTGCTGAATCGAATTCTGCCCTAACATTGAACATGGGCAAAAAAAAAAAATACAAAACAGCAGCCCACATTTGGTTTTCCCATCTCTCCCCTCCTGTCTTCCTCAACTGCCCCTTGTCCTTTCTGTCCTAAAGCTTTTCTGTCTATGCTGTTTATATGGGAACTTCAATCTTGAAACCCTCCAGAGAAGAACTAGCCGACAGCACCTTGAGATAAAAGGAAGACTCAAATGGGAGCTGATCTCTGCCACTAAAAAACAATCTCACAGACTGTTAGTGTTGGAAAGGACCTTAAGAGTTACACTAGCCTGGGGGTCCTCAAAGCATGCTCAGGGGTGCTTCTGAGTATTCTGGAACAAGGTCATAATGGTTCAATTTCTAGTAGGGTCAATATTAATACATATAACCTACATGAACAAAAACTCTTGGAGGGGGGACCTCAATAATTTAAAGAATCTTGAAGGGTCCTGAGATCTAAAAGTTTGGGAATCATTGTGCTACGTCAGGGGTTTCTAAATATTTTGTGTGTCCTAGACCCCATGGGAAGACTCTCTGATAGAGCCTATGGGAATTCTTCTGAGAATGACGCTTTAAAATGCATAAAACACAACATATAGAATTACAAAGGAAATAAATCCCACTGAGATACATTATCAAAAAAAAAAAAAAAAAAAACTTTTAGCTTCACAGACTCCAGGTTAAGAAGCCCTTTTCTAGGAAACCATTTCTGTTTACAGGAAGGAAAAAGGGAGGCACACAGCAAGGGAACGGCAGGGCTGGGAAAGAGACAAGCTTTCCCAGCTGCTGTCTCATGCACTTGCTACTCTCACACAAACAATTGAATGATCAAGAAAGGCAAGAGGTACAGCCCTTCCTCCCTACCCCTCAGTTTCCTTCTTTGTGAAAGGAAGGGGTAGACTAGACAATCTCAAAGGGCCCTCTCAGCTGTGACATTCTGACATTCTAATATTCTTCTCTTCAACAACTCCAAACAGCAGTTCCTGATGCTGCCACAGCTGCAGTTGGGCCCCAGTGATTCATTACATGATTTTCCTCTCTCCCACTGCCAAGGAGAAGAGAGCCGGCTGGTTATCTAGACCACGGTATTAAGGAAACAATGGGGTTTCTTCTTGCCATTTGGGCTGCAATAGATCAGTGAGCTTGGTCTCCACATGCCCACTCCAAGCACAGCCAGCCTGTTGTTTTCACAGGTTCCACGATGGTCCCCGACTAGGAAGACATTGAGTTAACCACCAACCTCTCTGCTCCCAGGGCACTTTGCTTCTCTTTCCTTCTGAGTTTTAGACCTACTTTAATAAGAAAAGGGCAGCTTTCTTGAGCCCGCAAGCCCGTTATCCAATAATACCTCACTAAAGTGATTAAAATTGATTAAAATGAAGAGGCAAACTGCTCTTTAAAAAAAAAAAAAAGAAAGAAAGAAAATGATTGGATTTTGGTGCTTTAGGTTACACTTAAGCGAAAATTGAATTAGCTAAAGCTTGATTGGATAAAGTGCACTCTACAAACAATTTCCAACTTCCTGAAAGTCCAAACATCATCCCGCCCCCCCCCACCAGATCCTTTTGCTTCTGGGTTTTCTAAGGACTAGTTGTTATGGTGGGCTTGCTAAGGACCCACTGATGATGACTTAGATAAGGCTTTCGCATATGTATATGTATAACTGCTCTAGTCAAAAAGGACCAGGGAAGGGTGCATTGGTTTATCCCCAGTCTTAAACATTAAAGCAGCATCCCAGTCTGAAAATATCCAAGTAGCATGCACTGCAGAATCTCTTATTTACATAACCAAGAGGTGGCAGTATAACATCCAGAATGCCTCTGCTACATACCTCCAGTATCATTCCACCACACAAACCTGTTAAAAAATTATATGTATATATGTATATATATATATATATATATATATATATATATATATATACACACACACACACACACACACACATAAAGCCGCATGCATATATATCCAACCCTTTGGTTTTGTTTTTTTTTTTTTTTTCTAAATGACTGCAGTAGAGAAGACTTCTTGTCAACAAAGGAAAAGTAATGCTGAGTAACAAGAGCCACTCTGACAAGGGAACATCTTGGAATTATCTGCAGCTGGTGGCTTCCTTTTCTTGCCCTGGACTCCCACCCCTCTCCTGTTTTCTAGCATCCCCTTAAGCAGACAGCTTTACTGGAGCAGTCGCTCTCTTGCTATCTCTGTTCCTGAGAAAACCCATAAGGCATTTTTTAAAAACAAATTTGAGTGTTTAAAAATATATCTGTTTGAAAAATATACATAAGAAAGCCAAATAGTTGAATTTAATCAAAGGCAGGGGTTCCTAAGCTGGGGTCTGTGGATTTGTTGTTTTCAAGCATATCTGATATATGCCTTCCAATAAAACTGCTTTCCCTTGTAATGTTCTAGTTTTGGGTTTTATGTATTTAAAAAGATGATTCTAAGAAGGGTCCATCGGCTTCAGCAGACTGTCAAAGATTTGAGACATATCAGAAAAGATTAAAACTCCTTGGTCTGAGGAGCAGTTATTACGCAGTTCTTTGCAGGTTGTTTTCTGTTCTCGGTAGCTTTATTGCTATTGCTCAAGCTATCTTTTTCAACTGCGTACTTCTCCCTCATGCAGTTCACGTCTCACTCAGACTGGGCTGCTTGCTGTTCCACTCACAAGCCATTCCTTCCTCAATGCTTTTGCACAAGCTGTCCCCTCTGCCTGGAATGCCCTCCCTCCTCACCTTGGAATCTCTAGCATCCTTCAAAGCTCAAGTCCAATATCACCTCCAGGCAGAGACCTTTCCCCATTTCCCAGGTTGATACTGTAGCACACAGTATCTTTCTATCCTCCAGATACTGTGTATTACCTTACCAGTATTATGTGTCTTTTCCCCTCCAACAGAAAGTAAGCTCCGGAGAGGCCGAGGGGAGAATGTCTCCTTGTTTCTTTGTATCCCCAGTGCTTCTCCAAGAGTCCGGCACATAATATGTGCTTAATAAAAAAAATAAACAAATCCCAAACCAGTTGAATTCAAGAGAATCAGGACCTACCAGCTTATTTGAAGGTGAAAAAGCCCAACAACAACAACGAACACATATCCCAAAATAGCTTTCCTAAAGAAGGCATGTTGTGGAAGACTGCCCAGTGCAAAGTGAAAGCCATTTTGGACTTTCCCCACAGCCTAGCTACTGGACAGCAGGCTAGCCCTGGTTTCTAGACTCCAGAATTCAGGATGATTATTCCAGGGTACACATCATTACAAACACAAGACTGAGGGAGGCCCAGGTGCAGAGGATTCTTTCATTTATAATGTTCCAGGAAAATAGCAGCTGTCATTCAGACATTGCATGCAATGTCTTAAGTTCTCTCATAAGAGATGGCTAATGTTCAGATGCTTTGTAAAGGATTTATACTCATTAAGACATAATTCATCACATTCAGAGCCTACTCAGGTTACCTTTATTTCCTCCTTTTTGGGATATCTTGGTCCAAGTTACTGGATTTCAGAAATGGGATGCAATTTTTGGACCCATCAGATTTTCCAATTAAGTATCTGTCTGCATTCCACCCTTGACTCCTGTCCATCTGCCTCAGGTTCGTCAACATGTTTATATTAAGACACGATCTGAAATCGACCCATGTTTTTGCCTGTCGTCAAGATTTTCATCTAGTTTTAAGGGAACTCCAGATACTCTCTTCGTTTCATTTAGGGCTAGAATTTAATCTGTGTCTTATCAGTAAGGAATGTTGACCTGCTGGTCCATCAGTTTTATGACATTCTTTTCTTAAGGGGAATCAAAATCATAATTGCATTTGAAATGCTAGTTTAAATAGAAATTCAATAGGTTTGCAGAAAGCAGGGGAGAACAGTGAAAAGGATTGGTGAAGTGGGAGGCAGGCCACCTGAGTCCTGGTTTCAGCTTTACTGCCCACTCACTGTGATCTCAGTTAGATCCTTTTCCTGTGTGGGTCTAGAGCAGAGGAAGGCACTGAATGCTATGATTCCCAAAGTCCCTTCCAGTTCGAAAATCCCACAATCCCTTAGGTTCCATAGCCTAGGTCTCATCATATTACACTGTCAGGTGTATGGCATTATAATACTCCCTTACAAAAAGTGGACTGTATTCCATAGAATAAGAATTCTTCACAGAGCCAATAACTGTGCTAGGTGCTAAGGCACTCAAAGTTAGCAGTGCTTTGCAAACCTTCTCATTTGACTTTCATGACAATGCTATGAGGATGGTACTATTATTCCAATTTTGCAGATGATAAAACTGAGGCTGCTTAAACAAGGTTAAGTGGCTTACTCAGGCACACAGGTCTAGGAAGTATCTGAGGCAAGATTCAAATGGGGCTATTCCTGAATCCAAGTCCAGGCCTCCTTCCGTTATGTCACCATCCTTAAGAATAAGCAACAGGAGGATTTCAATGAGTGTCTAAATCAGGGGTCCTCAAACTTTTTAAATAGGGGGCCAGTTCACTGTCCTTCAGACTGTTGGAGGGCCAGACTATAGTAAAAACAAAAACTTTGTTTTGTGGGCCTTTGAATAAAGAAACTTCATAGCCCTGGGTGAGGGGGATAAACGTCCTCAGCTACCGCATCTGGCCCACGGGCCGTAGTCTGAGGACCCCTGCTAGATTCATGTCTCTGATCATGGGGAGAGCCTAATAATGTGACCTTGGCACAGTGTGAGCTGACCAAAATGCGACAGAAGTCACACGAGATATCTAGCTTATCACAGGTCCAAATTACTTCTTTTGTTTTTAACCATAAAAATTTCATCTCAAGACCAAGGCAAAGGCTGATTACAGAAATTAAATCAACTCTTGTTTCATTTTACATTACAAGCTTTGCTTCTACTTAAAAGGGTTAGTGACTCTTCACCTTAGCCCCATTTCGGATCCAAACAGTAGAGTCTCCATTTAGATTTGGCAGCTCATTTGGGGAAAATAAGATTCAGCGCCTTTCATATTCAAAGATAAGACATAAAGACTCTATAGTTAAATAAGAGTAGGATAGCTAGAAGTCGGGGACCATAGAAACTAATGAAGTTTGCCCTTCCCTTAACCTCAACCTACGTATTTCCAATCTTAAAAATGTGGGAAGGTATGCCATTTATTGATTACTTTCAGAGTGATTTTCTGTTCCCATGAGATGGATAATTATCATCCCGACACTGTGAAATTCTCATCTTCCTTTATCAAATCACATGCTACAAGCTCATATCTCTAAAGGTAAGCAACAAGAATTGTATTTTAATCTGTATGAAAATGGAGTAGGAATCTTCATGTATACTAAAGCAGCAGTACTTTTTAGAGAAGCAAAAATCTGGAGCTAGAGAGAGTACCCAGTTCTGAGGTGGCTGAGCAATACTAAGCCTTAAAAAGGAATTGGGCAGCTAGGTGGCACATAGGAAACAGTGCTGAGTCTAGAGTGAGGAGAACTCATTCCCCACCCTGGCCCCACCAGTTCAAATTTGGCCTCAGACACTTATTGGCCAGGCAAGTCATTTGACTCCGCCAGTCTCAGTTTCCTCGTCTGTAAAATGAGTTGGAGAATGAAACGGCAGTCCGCTCCAGTATCTCTGCCAAGACATCACATATGGATGGGGTCACAAAAGCAGGACACAACTAAACAACCCAACAAAAAGAAATGGCCAGAATTTGAAGCAAGAACTTCAGAGAAATCAGGGAAGATAATAAATAATAAGAGTAGTATAAAGAAACCAGAAGAGCACATCCACATTAAGGTAAATCAAAATACAAAAGCTGATTGGCTTCGTGGCCAGGCACCAGCCAATATGGAATCCCTAAATTGGGTTACTGAGAACATTGACCGAGCAGAAGAGACAGACGCAGCCACTGCAGTGGTTAGTTATGAGGGAAGGGTATGACTAAGGGTGAGGGAGGAAAGGCCATAGAAGGAAATCACTCATTATAAACCACAAAGACATTTTTTTTAAAAGCTTATATTCACTTACTTATGTGATTCCTCAATCTCTAATTGGCTTCTTTTTGAAAAAAAGATTGCCAATGACAAATGCAAATGGACCTAACTCGGTCCAGCTTACTTTCTGGGCTGGCCCTAAATTCTGCCTCCACCAAGGCAAGGGAAGGAGGCAGGGAGCCAAGATTCTCCTTGTCAATTCTCTTGTGTTCCTCCACTGTCCCCTTCTAGCAAAGAACTCCATCTCCTGTGACCTGTATTACTCTAACAGTCTTGGTCTCTCTCGTTTCCAATTTCTTGCCCACCCACTGCATCCCGAAAGGGCTGGCATGTAGAAGCTCTTGGTTTCCCATTTCCCCAGCCCCCACCCCCAAATCAAGAAGCTAAGCATCAGAAAGATTTTTATTTGCATTAAGGTAAAAAAGACTTTAAACAATTAGCCTTGGGAATAGAAAGGTAAATACACAATTCATGAATTTGCTAATTGCTCTTCCATACTGTGATTCTAACAGAGACAAGGAGAAAGAAAACAATGAGTGATTTTGAATAATTTTCATCTAATTTTCTGTTCCACACTTGATATTGTGATAATTAAAATATGATTTCTTCTTCTATTGCATGTGCATGCATACAAACATAATGTTCTATCATCAGTAAAACATGAAGAGTGATGGATTAAACAAGAACAAAGCCTCTGACATTAGCCCACGTAAGGGAGTCTGGAACAAAGCCCATGGGCATACTTAAGAGATAATAACTCAATGCAAGCTACAATTCTTGCACCTTCTTCACAACTGCCCAATGACTAAAGCATCAGGATCCCCATGAACAGATAAAGAAATGGAAGCCCAGAGCATCCCTACTACAGGATTTCATGCATACACAAAGAATGTATATTATAAAGTTCGGCTGAATTGAATTAAAAGGTGAGAAGTCTTGTTTGAAGTCACCTGACTAACAGACAGTAGCACTGAAAATCAAACTGACGGATCCTCACCTTACATTCAATGCCCTCACCTTACGTTCAATGCCCACACCCGCTGGGCCATGCACTATCCAGGGATCAACTAAAGAGGTCGGGGTTCTAGATCAGGAGATGCAGAACAATCTGTTCCCTTTGTCTACATATAGAGGTTGACATTCTTTCAGCCATGTCAAGGGGGTACTCCCAAATTTCTCATTGGGTACTGCTGTTTCCACTAAACTTGGAGCCAGAGGAAATCTACTAGAAAGCATTATTCAAATGAAAAAAATCAAGTCTTTGGCCTGGTTCTTATATAGTATTGGGCACACTAGAAGCTTAGTAGATACAGAAGTACAAGATATGAACGCTTAATAACAATAAATTACTATATTCAAACAACTTATAAAAGATTTGGAGGGATTTCACACGATTTCATATGATTTTTCCAGAATGACCAATTTATCACAAGTACATTTAAAATGCTTGTGGTCCTTGTAAATAAATTTATTCATATTAAAATGTAATTTTAATGGCTACTATGCTACCTAAATTATTCCTAAAACTCAAGGCACTTAAACTCATTTCACCAGACACATATAGACCTGATGCCCATACCGGGGATGAATAAAGCAGAGAAAGAACAATGAACATAATTAATCACATAAAGAAAGGATAAAAATATTGCTAACAAAATGCCTAAAAGACCTTTGACAAAACATAGCACATATTTAAGCTAAAGATGCTAAAAAGCACAGCAGACTGATAACACTAATGAGCACATAAATGAGTACTCCAATGATCTGTGATTTCACCAGTGATGAGAAACTCTGGGCATGGTACTTTCCTTCCATCTACACAGATCAACTCATTTTTTACTTAATTGACTAAAACCTAGGCAATGGCCTGGAGAAACAGAGGTTAAGTGACCAGCTCAGAGTCACACAGCAACTAAGCATTCACTGACTCTGAGCTGAGCATTTTACTCATTAAGCCAGGCTGCTATTCACTAATGAATATTGATGCAAACACTTTAAATGTAATTTTAGCCAAGAGACTCTAGTGATATATCCAAAAAATTATTCATTATGACCAAATTGGATTTATACCAGGGAATGGATGGTTCAACATTAGGAAAACAACTAGCATAATTAATCAAATAAAGCAACAACAACAAAAAAAAACAAATTTTTAGCAATAGATGCATAAGAGGCTTCCAAAAAGTACAGTACTTGTTTATATTAAGTCCGTTAAAAAGCAGAGGTACCAGCTCTCTTTTCATAGAAACAACATTATTTCTTTCAAATCAAGGGCAAGCATTTTTAGGTAATGAAGAACTCTGGAAGCTTTCCCAATTCTAGGATGAAGCAAGGATGCTCCCATCTCTCTCCACTATCACTGGCCACAGAGTTAGGGATGTTAACTTCGGCAATAAGACAAGAAAAAGAAATGGAAGAGGCAAAATTATCTCTATTTGCAGACAATATGATGGAGAACCCTAGAGAATCAATAGGGAAAACTAATAGAGATGATTAATAGCTTGCAGCAAAGTAGGAGAATACAAACTAAACACCCAGAAATCATCAGCATTTCTGTATATTACTAACAATTACCAGGAGGGAAAAAAGAAAGAAATTCGATTTACAATATCTACCAAAAGGCACAAGATAGCTGGGATTTAACGGGACATATAAATGCTGCTTCAAAACAATTCTCATCAAATAAAAGAAGATCTATTTGGACTAGAGAAGGCTTTCAATATATGTCTGGAAAGTCATTCTAATACTTAACTCATATCCTCCAATAGAAAGTATGCTAATTATCTATATTTATTCTTTCTTCTGTATATATAATAAACATTAATGTACAAGTGGTCTCCCATGTGAGGAAAAGGAAACAAGCATAATTAAGTGCCTACTGTGTTCCAGACAATGGGCTATTCTCACAACCATCCTGGGAGATGGGTACTTTTATGTTTCCCATTTTATGGTGGAAGAAACTACAAAAGACAAAGATTAAGTAACTTGGCCAGGGTCACTGAGCTAGAAATGTCTAAGCCAAATTTAAATTTAGGGCTTCTTGACTTCAGGTCCAGTTCTCTAACCACTGTTCTGCCTAGTTGCCTTTCTACTCAAGTTCCTCAAAAGAAGAGATTGTTTCATTCTTTGGAATCCTTACGTTTGTAGGTTTGTAGCAGATGCTTAACAAATACTTCCTGACTGACTGAACTCTCCATACCTTCGAACTAGAGATTTGATGACTATCCATATACCCTAAAAATGCCAATGACTAAAAGAAAGGCCATGTATAAATCAAACTATTTACAGCAGCACTTTTTGAAGTAGTAAAGCAACAACTAAGTCTAACTCAAACCCACAAAACCCACAAAAAAAGCCACTCACTGTTAAACTACTATAACTATTATAGGATATTATAGGGTATTATAATAAACACCTAACTGCCCTATAAACTAGGCATACTAGGAAACAAAGTAGATTGTTCATCTGTGGGGGAATGACTAAAAAATCTGTGGCATATAAATGTCACAAAATATTCCTTGTGGTATTACAAATAATGAACATAATTAGTACAGAGAAGCATGGAAAGATTTCAATGAACTGATTGAAAAGAGAAGGAAGCCAACTCAGAAAACAAGATAAACAATGATGTGAGTATAAATGGAAAGAAACAATAACATCAAAACAATCCTAAGTCAAGGTCATGCGACTTGGATGACTGAGCTAGACCTCCATGATTATAACAATCATACCACCATCACATGACTTGAAGTGGGGAACTAGGTATATAAAATAATGAATATGATGTGGGACTTTGTAATTGTGTTAGGTTAGTTTCAAATCTGTGTCTCTCTGTCACACACAAAAATACACACTCTCTTCCTCTCATCATTTGTCATTTACCATCTGGGTGACACTGGGCAAGTCACATAACTTATGTCTCCCTCAGTTTCCTCATTTGTAAACTGGGGATTATAGCACTTCCTTCCTAGGGATGTTTTGAGGATCAAATGAGATCAAAGAAAGGACTTTGCAATCATTTTAGTACACTATATAAATACTACTTTTACTACCACCCCCATTATTATCAGTTAAGAAATTGATTCTCCAGGAAGTGAAAGGGCAAAGGGATATATCTGGAAATACAGGTGATATAAAACAAAAGATCATTAACACTTCTTTTTGAAGTTTGCCTCTTATCTTCATTTCGTGGGAGTGGGAAGAGTCTGCTGAGCTTGATTCAGATTCTATGTAAATACAGACAAGTGACTTGCTTTCACATCTGTATGTAAAATTAACTAGTGGGACACTAGAGTCCTCCTTCCAGCTCTAATCTAATGATCTCAGGAAAGCATTTGTGCTCTACCTAGGGCCTATGTACAACCTGGGGAAAGCTCTGACACTGGCCTGGCTCAGGAGATGGATGGATGGGAGAATAAGGGACCAAAACTGGACAGCAGCATCAGAACCCTTAGACTGCCAAAACCAGTTTTGGTTGTTGTGATCTGGTCCAATCAGAGCACTCACTTAGCTCAATACTTGATATGCTGTTTCTCTCCAGAATTAAATACAGAATCTTCAGCCTGGCTTTGAAAGAACCCTTCATGTACGTAATGGAATATTACTGTGCTGCAAGAAATGACAAACGTGATTTTCAGCATGGAAAGTATAAAGTGACATAAAGTGAAGTAAACAGAACTGGGAAGATAATACACAACTGTGTAACTTAATAACAATTTAAGTGGCAAGAAAAATCAGCCCCAACCAAGGCAAAATGAGAATGCTGCAAAAGCATTTTAAAGGAAGAGAGATAGGAAAGAAAATGGGCCATTTCACCCACCCACCCTAGGGGGTCCTTTGCAAAGATAGGAGACAGTATATTGCAGATGATGTCCGATTTGTTTGTCTGTTTTATGAGTTGGTTTTTGGGCTGCATTTTTTTCCTCTTCTGCTTTAAAAAATGTCTTTATTATGAGAGATGGTTGTCTGGGTATGGAAGCAGAAGAAAAGGATTACAAATAGAAACCTCTGCGATATAAAAACAAAAGGCACCAATAAAAATCTATTTTTTAAACAAAGGCTTACTGACATCTCACCTTCCCCCAACACTTTCAAAGATGGAGGTACAGCTTATAGGTAAAGAAAACTCCAAATAATGCTTAGATTTATATACATATTAATTTGGCTATACTGTGGCATCCCTCCCCCACTTTTATTCTTTTTTTCTGATAGGACAAATACTCTGAAGTGGGAAGGCATGTTAGTAAAGGCAAATCATTTCAAAACAAAAGATATCAATACAAATGAATTAAAAAATAAAAAGAAAAATCTCCCCCATTCCCATCCCACTTCCACTATTTGGCTGACAAATGTCCTTAATTCACTAAGGGACAAAAGAACCTTGCCAAGAAGGACAAGGAATGGCTAGGGAGAAATCTTAAATTGTCCACAAGACTCCTGCTTTCCTTTGTATATGAGGCTCCCTAAAATCACAGAGCCTTCCAAAGATTATTCTGTCTTTTCTCCCTTACTGTTAGAAAGGTTGTAGGCTAACATCTTAGACCAGCACTGCTTCCATTTCCAACCAACTTTTTCTTGTCCAGATATATGGGTATATAAAATATGTATACAAATCAAACATTTACTGATAATAAATCATATTTTGTGACCCCCCCCACATTCAGTTATGAGATCGCATAGGAGATGTTGAACCACAGTGTAAGAAGCTGGGTTCAAGACAATCACATATTTATATATTTTCTATGTTAGATCCACATTAATTTTCTTTTGGTGAGATAAATTCTAAGAAAACTGACCTAACTGTTCCCTGAATGAACATTCCACATCCTGGCCTGGCTAAGAAGTAGATTCCTCTGCTCAAAAAGTTACCAAACTATGTATATCCTTTGATCCTGCAAGGTTACTGCTGAGCTTATATCCAAATAGATCTTAAAGAAAGAAAAGGGTTCAAGATTGAAAAAATGTTTGTGGCAGCCCTTTATGTAGTGGCAAGAAACTGGAAATGAAATGAATGCCCATCAGTTATAGAATGGCTGAATAAATTGTGGTATATGAATGGTATGGAATGTTATTATTCTGTAAGAAACGATCAGGAGGATGATTGCAGGAAGGCCAGGAGAGACTTACATGAATTGATGCTAAGTGAAATGAGAGGAACCAGATCATTTATATATGGCAATTACAAGATTATACGACGATCAACTCTGATGAAGGTGGCTCTCTTCAACAATGAGATGATCCAAACCAGTTCCAATGGTTCAATAAAGAAGAAAATCAGCTACACTCAGAAAGAGAACGATGGGAAATGAGTGTGGACACAACATAGCATTTTCACTCTTTCTGTTATTGTTGGCTTGCATTTTTGTTTTCTTTTGTTCTAGATGTGATTTTCCTTACACAGCAAGGTAACAGTATAAATATGTATACTTATTTTGGATTTACCAGATATTTTAATATTTTTAACAAATATGGACTACCTGCCATCTACTGGAAAGGGTGACAGGAGGAGGAGAAAAGTTGGAACAGAAGGTTTTGCATGGTTCAATGTAGAAAAATTAACAGTGCATATATTTTGTAAATGAAAAGCTATAAAAATAACAATGACAATAATAATAAGAAGAAGAAGAAACTTTGGTTCTAGACAATCACGATCATAAATTTTCCATGTCAATTTCACATTTATTTCCCTTTCGTGAGATAAATTCTAAGCAAACTGACCTAACTGTTCCCTGAATGAACATTACAAATCCTGACCTAAGAAGCTGGATTCCTATGTTCAAAGAGTTATCAAACTATGCATACCCTTTGATCCAGCAGTGTTACTACTGGGCTATTATCCCAAAGAGACTTTAAAGGAGGGAAAGGGACCCACGTGTGCAAAAATATTGTGGAAGCCCTTCCTATAGTGGCGAGAAACTGGAAATGGAATGGATACCCATCAACTGGAGAATGGCTGAATGAGTTATAATATAAGAATAATACGGAATATTATTGTTCTTTAAGAAAGGATCAGCAGGATGATTTCAGAGAGGGCCGGAGAGGTCTACATGAACTGATGGCTCAGTGCAATGAGCAGGACCAGGAAATAATTATACACAGCAACAACAAGATTATATGATGAACAATTCTGATAAATGTGGCTATCATAAACATTGAGATGATTCAGGCCAGATCCAATTGTTCAGTAAAAAAGAGCTATTCCCTGAGAGAGGACTATGGGAAATGAGTGTGGACTACAACATAACATTACAACGCAGTTACTGCTTTCTTGCATTCATGTTTTCCTTTTCAGTATTTTTTCTTTCTTTCTAAATTCTATTTTTCTTGTACAGCAAGATAACTGAATAAATGTGTATATGTATGTTGGATTTAACATATACTTTGAGACAATTAACATGTATTGGACTAGCTGCAATCTGGGGAGGCAGGGGAGGGAAGGAAGGCAAAAGTTGGAACAAAAGGTTTTGCAAAAGTCATTACTGAAAAATTACCCATACATATATTTTATGAATCAAAAGTTATATTAGAAAAAACAAAGATGCTGGGTTTTAGACAATCACATATTTATAAATTTTCCATATCAGTTCACACATTAATCTCCTTTTGTTGAAAGAAATTCTAAGCCAACTGACCAGTACCATGAATGAACATTCCATGTCCTGGCCTGTCTAAGAAGCTGGATTCCTATGTTCAACGTAACAAACTGGGCATAACACCTACGATCCAGCAGTGTTACAATTGGGCTTATGTCCCAAAGAGACCTTAAAGGAGGGAAAGGGACACACCTGAGCAAAACTGTTTGTGGCAGCCCTTTGTGTAGTGGCGAGAAACAGGAAAATGAATGGATGCCCCTCAAATGGAGAATGGTTGAATAAACTGTGGTATGTGAATGGTAGCGAATATGATTTTTCTGTAAGAAATGACTAGAAGGATGATTTCAGAGAGGCCTGGAGAGACTTACAGGAATTGATGCAGAGTGAAATGAGAAGAACGAGAAGATAATGTATCCGAGGCAGCAACATTATAGGATGATTAAATCTGATGAAGGTGGCTCTCTTCCAAAATGAAATGATTAAAAAGGTTCTAACTGTTCAGTAAAGAAGAGAATAAGCTACACCGAGAGAGAGAACTAAGGGAAATGACTGTGGACCACAAAATAGCATTTCCAATCTTTCTGTTACTGTTTTCTTGCATTTTTGGTTTACTTCTCAATCTTGTTCTTTCTTTCTAGATCCGATTTTCCTCATGTAGCAAGATAACTGTAAAAATATGTAAACATGTATAGGATTTAACATATACTTCAACATATTTGACATGTATTGGACCACATGCCATCTAGGGGAGCCAGTGGGTGGAGGAGGGGAAAAGTTGGAACAGAAGGTTTGGCAAGGGTCAAGGAAGAAAAATTAGCCATGCATATGTTTTATAAATAAAAATAAATAATAATAATAATAAATGAACCTATGGTTCTAGAAAATCACATTTATGAATTTGCCATGTGAGATCCCCATTAATCTCCTTTTGGTGAGATAAATTCTAAGCAAACTGATTGGCTTCTGAATGAACAGTCCATGGCCTGGCCGATCTAAGAGCCTGGGTTCTAGACAATCCTATATTTATAAATTTTCTATATCATTTCTACATTAATCTCCTTTTGTTGAGAGAAATTCTAAGCCAACTGACTAGTACCATGAATGAACATTCCATGTCCTGGCCTGTCTAAGAAGCTGGATTCCTATGTTCAACATAACAAACTGGGCATAACCTACGATCCAGCAGTGTTACTACTGGGCTTATATCCCAAAGAGACCTTAAAGGAGGGAAAGGGTCCCACATGTGCAAAAATGTTTGCCCTTTCTTTAGTGGCGAAAAACTGGAAAATGAGTGGATGTCCCTCAAATGGAGAATGGTTGAATAAATTGTAGGATCTGAATGGTATCAAATAGGATTTTTCTGTAAGAAATAAATAGAAGGATGATTTCAGAGAGGCCTGGAGAGACTTACAGAAACTGATACTGAGTGAAATGAGAAGAACCAGAAGATAATTTAGCTGAGGCAACAACATTATACAATGATGAACTCTGATCAAGGTGGCTCTCTTCCACAATGAGATGATTCAAACCATTCTAATTATTCAATAAAGAAGAAAATCAGTTACACCAAGAGAGAGAACTATGGGAAATGAGTGTTCACGCAAACATCAAATTTCCATTCTTTCTCTTACTGATTGCTTGCATTATTGTTTTACTTCTCCAGGATTTTTCTTTCTTATTAGATCTCATTTTCTTTATGTATCAAGATCAACGTATAAATACACATACATATACTGGATATAAGATATTCTTTAATATATTTGACTTGTATTGCACCACCTGCCAAATAGGAGAAGGGCAGAGTTGGGAGGTGAGAAGTTGGAAGAGAAGGTTTTGCAAGGGTCAATGTTCAAAAATTACACATGCATGTGTTCTGTAAATAAAAAGTTATAATAATACAAAAAGAAGCTGGGTACCAGACAATCACATTTAAAAATTTGCCATGTTAGTTCCATATTAATCTTTTTTTGCTGAGATGAATTCTAAACCAACTGACCAGTACCCTGAATGAACATTCCACGTCCTGGCCTGTCTAAGAAGCTGGGTTCCTACGATCAAAATGTTCTCAAACTGTGCATACCTTTTGACCCAGCAATGTTGCTACTGGGCTTATATGCCAAAGAGATTTTAAAGGAAGGAACAGGACCCACATTTACAAAAATGTTTCTGGCAGTCTATTCTATTATGGCAAGAAATTGGAAATTGAATGGATGCCCTTCCATTGGAGAATGGTTAAGTAAACTGCGGTATATAAATGGTTTGGAAGATTATGGTTCTTTAGGAAAAAATTACCAGGATGATTCCAGAGATACCCGAAGAAACTTAAAAGAAGCGAGGCTAAGTGAAATGAAAAGAACTAGGAGATCATTTATACATCACAACAACAAGATTATGAAATGATGAATGAACTATGATGAATGTGGCGCTCTTCATATATGAGATGATCTAAACCAGTTCCAATTGTTCAGCAAAGAAGAGAATCGGCTATACGCTGAGAGAGAACTTTGGGAAGTGAGTATGGACTATCACATAGAATTTCGACTCCCTGTTATTTCTTACTTGCGTTTTTATTTTCCTGCTCAATTATGTTCTTTCTTTCTAGATCCAATATTCCTTATGCAGCAAGATAACTATAAAAATATGTATACAAGTATTGCATTTAACATACACTTCAACATGTTAGACATGTATTGGCCTACCTGCTACCTAGGGGAGCAGGTGGAGGGAAGAGGGGAAAAGTTGGAACAGAAGGTTTGGCAAGGGTCAAAACAGAAAAATTACCCTTGCATATGTTTCCTAAATAAAAGCTATAATAGTAAAAAATATGAACCTGGCATGTAGACAATCAAATTGATAAATTTGCCATGTGAGATCCCCATTAATCTCCTTTTGGGAAGATAAATCCTAAGCAAACTGATGCACTTCTGAATGAACAGTCCATGCCCTGGCCTGTAGAAGAGCCTGGGTTTGAGACAATTCCATATTTATAAATTTTCCATCTCATTTCCCCATTAATCTTGTTTTGTTGAGATTAATTCTAAGGAAACTGATTTAACTGTTCCCTGAATGAACATTCCACATACTGGCCTGTCTAAAAAGCTGGGTTCCTTTAATAAAAATGTTAACACACTGTGCATACCCTTTGATCCAGCAGTATTATACTGGGCTTATATCCCAAAGAGATCGTAAAGGAGGGAAAGGGACCCACGTGTGCAAAAATGTTTCTGGCAGCCCTTTGTGTAGTGGCAAGAAACGAGAAAACAAATGGATGCCCTTCCATTGGAGAATGAATAAATTGTGCTGTGTGAATGGTACGGAATATGATTTTTCTGAAAGAAATGACCAGCAGGATCATTTCACAGAGGCCTCCAGAGACTTACATGAACTGATGCAGAGTGAAATGAGAAGAACCAGAAGATAATTTATCAGAGGCAAAACATTATACGATGATCAACTCTGATGAAGGAGGCTCTCTTCAACAATGAGATGATTCAAATCATTCCAATTGTTCAGTAAAGAGAACAATCACCTGTACCCGGAGTGAGAACCATGGGAAATGAGTGTGGACCACAACATAGCATTTCCACTCTTTCTCTTATTGCTTGCTTGCATTGTTGTTTTACTTCTCAGGTTTTTTCCTTCCTTTCCAGATACGATTTTACTCATGAAGCAGGAAAAATATATAAATATCTAAACATATATTGGATTTATCTTATACTTTCATGCATTTCACATATATTGGACTGTCTGCTATCTGGGGAGGGGTGGAGGGCAATAGGGGAAAAGTGGGAATAGAATGTTTTCCAAGGATCAATGTAGAAAAAGTATCCAAGGATATTTTTTTAATTATAAAAAGAAGTTGGGTTCTAGACAATCACACATTTATAAATTTTCCACGTCAGATCCACCTCAAAGTCCTTCTGTTGAGAGACATTCTAAGCCAACAGAACAGTACCCTGAATGAACATTCCATGTCCTGGCCTGTCTAACAAGCTGGGTTCCTATGATCAAAATGTTATCAAACTGTGCATACCCTTTGATCCAGCAGTGTTACTACTGGGCTTCTACCCCAAACAGACCTGAAAGGAGGGAAAGGGATCCACGTGTGCAAAATTGTTTCTGGCAGCCCTTTGTGTAGTGGTGAGAAACAAGAAAACCAATGGAAAACCCTTCCATTGGAGAATGTTTGAATAAATTATGCTGTGTGGATGGTATGGAATATAATTTTTCTGTAAGAAAAGACTAGCAGGATCATTTCACAGAGGCCTCCAGAGACTTACATGAACTGATGCAGAGTGAAATGAGAAGAACCAGAAGATAATTTATCAGAGGCAAAACATTATACGATGATCAACTCTGATGAAGGAGGCTCTCTTCAACAATGAGATGATTCAAATCATTCCAATTGTTCAGTAAAGAGAACAATCACCTGTACCCGGAGTGAGAACCATGGGAAATGAGTGTGGACCACAACATAGCATTTCCACTCTTTCTCTTATTGCTTGCTTGCATTGTTGTTTTACTTCTCAGGTTTTTTCCTTCCTTTCCAGATACGATTTTACTCATGAAGCAGGAAAAATATATAAATATCTAAACATATATTGGATTTATCTTATACTTTCATGCATTTCACATATATTGGACTGTCTGCTATCTGGGGAGGGGTGGAGGGCAATAGGGGAAAAGTGGGAATAGAATGTTTTCCAAGGATCAATGTAGAAAAAGTATCCAAGGATATTTTTTTAATTATAAAAAGAAGTTGGGTTCTAGACAATCACACATTTATAAATTTTCCACGTCAGATCCACCTCAAAGTCCTTCTGTTGAGAGACATTCTAAGCCAACAGAACAGTACCCTGAATGAACATTCCATGTCCTGGCCTGTCTAACAAGCTGGGTTCCTATGATCAAAATGTTATCAAACTGTGCATACCCTTTGATCCAGCAGTGTTACTACTGGGCTTCTACCCCAAACAGACCTGAAAGGAGGGAAAGGGATCCACATGTGCAAAATTGTTTCTGGCAGCCCTTTGTGTAGTGGTGAGAAACAAGAAAACCAATGGAAAACCCTTCCATTGGAGAATGTTTGAATAAATTATGCTGTGTGGATGGTATGGAATATAATTTTTCTGTAAGAAAAGACTAGCAGGATCATTTCACAGAGGCCTCCAGAGACTTACATGAACTAATGCAGAGTGAAACGAGAAGAACCAGAAGATAATTTATCCAAGGCAACAACATTATACGATGATCAACTCTGATGAAGAAGGCTCTCTTCCACAATGAGATAATTCAAAGCGTTCCAATTTTTCAGTAAAGAAGAGAATCACCTGTACCCGGACAGGTGTGGGACATGAGTGTGGACCACAACAAAGCATTTCCACTCTTTTTCTTATTGCTTGCTTGCATTGTTGTTTTACTTATCAGGTTTTTTCCTTCCTTTCTAGATACGATTTTCCTCATGAAGCAGGAAAAATGAATAAATATCTAAACATATATTGGATTTAACTTATACTTTGACATATTTCACATCTACTAGACGGTCTGCCATTTGGGGAGGGGAGAGGGGATATAGGGAAAAAGGTGGAATAGAATATTTTCCAAGGCCCAAAGGTGAAAAAGTATCCAAGCATATTTTTTGAACTAAAAAGCTATAATAATTAGAAAAAAGAAGCTGGGTTCTAGATAATCACATATTTATAAATTTTCCATGCCAGTTCCATATTAATCTTTTTTTGCTGAGATGAATTCTAAGCCAACTGACCAGTACCCTGAATGAACATTCCATGGCCTGGCCTGTCTAAGAAGCTGGATTCCTATGTTCAAAGCGTACCAAACTGGGCATACCCTATGACCCAGCAGTGTTACTACTAGGGCTTATATGCCAAAGAGATCTTAAAGGAGGGAAAGGGACCTACAGGTACAAAAATGTTTGTGGTAGCCCTTTGTGTAGTGGCGAGAAACTGGAAATTAAATGGATGCCCTTCCACTGGAGAATGGTTGAATACATGTCAAATATGTTGAAGTATATGTTAAATCCTATACATGTTTACATATTTTTACAGTTATCTTGCTACATGAGGAAAATCGGATCTAGAAAGAAAGAACAAGATTGAGAAGTAAACCAAAAATGCAAGAAAACAGTAACAGAAAGATTGGAAATACTATTTTGTGGTCCACAGTCATTTCCCTTAGTTCTCTCTCTCGGTGTAGCTTATTCTCTTCTTTACTGAACAGTTAGAACCTTTTTAATCATCTCATTTTGGAAGAGAGCCACCTTCATCAGATTTAATCATCCTATAATGTTGCTGCCTCAGATACATTATCTTCTCGTTCTTCTCATTTCACTCTGCATCAATTCCTGTAAGTCTCTCCAGGCCTCTCTGAAATCATCCTTCTAGTCATTTCTTACAGAAAAATCATATTCGCTACCATTCACATACCACAGTTTATTCAACCATTCTCCATTTGAGGGACATCCACTCATTTTCCAGTTTTTCGCCACTAAACAAAGGGCAAACATTTTTGCACATGTGGGACCCTGTCCCTCCTTTAAGGTCTCTTTGGGACATAAGCCCAATTGTAACACTGCTGGATCGTAGGTTATGCCCAGTTTGTTATGTTGAACATAGGAATCCAGCTTCTTAGACAGGCCAGGACATGGAATGTTCATTCATGGTACTAGTCAGTTGGCTTAGAATTTCTCTCAACAAAAGGAGATTAATGTAGAAATGATATAGAAAATTTATAAATATAGGATTGTCTAGAACCCAGGCTCTTAGATCGGCCAGGCCATGGACTGTTCATTCAGAAGCCAATCAGTTTGCTTAGAATTTATCTCACCAAAAGGAGATTAATGGGGATCTCACATGGCAAATTCATAAATGTGATTTTCTAGAACCGTAGGTTCATTTATTATTATTATTATTATTATTTCTTTTTATTTATAAAACATATACATGGCTAATTTTTCTACCTTGACCCTTGGCAAACCTTCTGTTCCAACTTTTCCCCTCTTCCACCCACCGGCTCCCCTAGATGGCATGTGGTCCAATACATGTCAAATATGTTGAAGTATATGTTAAATCCTATACATGTTTACATATTTTTACAATTATCTTGCTACATGAGGAAAATCGGATCTAGAAAGAAAGAACAAAATTGAGAAGTAAACCAAAAATGCAAGAAAACAGTAACAGAAAGATTGCTCTATAAGAAATGACCAGCAGGATAATTTCAGAGAGACCTGGAGAGACTTTTTTTTTTAATAGCCTTTTATTTACAGGTTATATGCATGGATAACTTTACAGCATTAACAATTGCCAAACCTCTTGTTCTAATTTTTCACCTCTTACCCCCACCCCCTCCCCCAGATGGCAGGATGACCAGTAGATGTTAAATATATTAAAATATAAATTAGATACACAATAAGTATACATGACCAAACCGTTATTTTGCTGTACAAAAAGAATCAGACTCTGAAATATTGTACAATTAGCTTGTGAAGGAAATCAAAAATGCAGGTGGGCATAAATATAGGGATTGGGAGTTCAATGTAATAGTTTTTAGTCATCTCCCAGAGTTCTTTCTCTGGGCGTAGCTGGTTCAGTTCATTACTGCTCCTTTGGAAATGATTTGGTTGATCTCGTTGCTGAGGATGTCCAGGTCCATCAGAACTGGTCATCATATAGTATTGTTGTTGAAGTATATAATGATCTCCTGGTCCTGCTCATTTCACTCAGCATCAGTTCGTGTAAGTGAGGCCTGGAGAGACTTACAGGAACTGATGCTGAGTGAAATGAGCAGGATCAGAAGATAATTTATCCAAGGCAACAACATTATAGGATGCTCAACTCTGACGAAGGAAACTCTCTTCCACAATGGGATGACTCAAACCATTCATTACAAGTGTTCAAAAAAGAAGAGAATCTTCTCTTCTTTACCCAGAGAGAGTTACACCCAGAGAGAGAACTATGGGAAATGAATGTTCACCCAAACATTTAATTTCCACTCTTTCTCTTATTGCTTCTTGCATTTTTGTTTTCCTTCTCTGGTTTTTTCTTTCATTCTAGATCTTATTTGCTTTATGCATCAAGATTAACGGATAAATATACATACATATATTGGATTTAAGATATTCTTTAACATATTTGACATGTATTGGACCACCTGCCAACTAGAAGAGGGGCGGGGTTGGGAGGTGAGAAGTTGGAAGACAAGGTTTTGCAATGGTCAGTGTTCAAATATTATCCATGAATATATTTTTTCAATAAAAAGTTATAATACAAAAAGAAGTTGGGTTCCAGATAATCGCATTTATAAATTTTCCTTGTCAGTTCCACATTAATCTTTTTTTGCTGAGATGAAATCCAGGTAAACTGACCTGTACCCTGAATGAACATTCCACATCTTGGCCTGTCAAAGAAGCTAGCTTCCTATGATCAAAATGGTACCAACTGTGCATACCTTTTGACCCAGCAATGTTACTACTGGGCTTATGGCCCAAAGAGAGTTTAAAGGAGGGAAAAAACCCACGTGTGCAAAAATGTTTGTGGAAGCCTGCTCTATAATGGCAACAAACAGGAAATTGAATGGATGCCCATCAATTGGCGAATGGCTGAGTAACCTGTGGTATATGAATGGCATGGAAGATTATTGTTCTTTAGGAAAAAATTAGCAAGATGATTCCAGAGATTCCCATAGAGACGTACAAGAAGCAACACTAAGTGAAATGAGAACCAGAAGCTCATTTACACATCGCAACAAGATTACGAAATGATGAATGAACTATGATGAATGTGGTGCAATTTATCTGTGAGATGATCTAAACCAGTTCCAATTGTTTAGTAAAGAAGAGAATCGGCTATATGCAGAGAGAGAACTTTGGGAAATGAGGGTGGACCACCACGGAGCATTTCCACACTTCTGTTATTGCTTTCTTGTATTTTTGTTTTCCTGCTCAATTTTGTTCTTTCTTTCTAGATCTGATATTCCTTATGCAGCAAGATAACTATGAAAATAAGTATACAAGTATTGGATTTAACATACACTTCAACATATTAGACATGTATTGGCCTACCTGCTACCTAGAGGAGCAGGTGGAGGGAAGAGGGGAAAAGTTGGAACAGAAGGTTTGGCAAGGGTCAAGGTAGAAAAATTAGCCTTGCATATATATATAAATGCATATAAATAAAAGCTATAATAGTAAAATAAAATAGTAAAAAAACATGAACCCGGCATGTAGACAATCAAATTGATAAATTTGCCATGTGAGATCCCCATTAATCTCCTTTTGGGAAGATAAATTCTAAGCAAACTGATGCACTTCTAAATGAACACTCCATGGCCTGGCCTGTATAAGAGCCTGGGTTCCAGATAATCCCATATTTATAAATTTTCTATATCATTTCCCCATTAATCTCGTTTTGTTGAGATTAATTCTAAGGAAACTGATCTAACTGTTCCCTGAATGAACATTCCACATACTGGCCTGTCTAAGAAGCTGGGTTCTTTTGATAAAAATGTTATCACACTGGGTATACACTTTAATCCAGCAGTATTATACTGAGCTTATGTCCCAAAGAGACCTTAAAGGAGGGAAATGGACCCACATGTGCAAAAAATGTTTCTGGCAGCCCTTTGTGTAGTGGCAAGAAACGAGAAAACCAATGGATGCCTTTCCATTGGAGAATGCTTGAATAAATTGTGCTGTGTCGATGGTATGCAATATGATTTTTCTGTTAAGAAATGATCAGCAAGATCATTTCACAGAGGCCTGGAAAGACTTACATGAACTGATGCAGAGTGAAATGAGAAGAACCAGAAGATAATTTATCCCAGGCAACAATATTATTCGATGACCAACTCTGATGAAGGAGGCTCTCTTCCACAATGAGAAGATTGAAACCGTTCCAATTGTTCAGTAAAGAAGAGAATCAGTTACATCCAGAGAGAGAACTATGGGAAATAAGTATGGACCACAACATAGAATTTCTACTCTTTCTGTTATTGCTGGCTTGCATTGTTGTTTACTTCTCAGGTTTTTTTGTTCCTCTATAGATTCTATTATCCTCATGAAGCAGGAAAAATGTATAAATATCTAAACATATATTAGATTTAACTGATACTTTCATATATTTCACATATATTGGACTGTCTGCCATCTGGGGAGGGGCGGAAGGTGGAATTAGGGGAAAAGGTGGAATAGAATGTTTTCCAAGGGTCAATGTTGAAAAAGTATCCAAGCATATTTTTTGAAATAAAAACCTATAATAATTATAAAAAGAACCTGGGTTCTAGACAATCACATATTTATAAATTTTCCATGTCAGATCCACCTCAATCTCTTCTGTTGAGAGACATTCTAAGCCAACAGACCAGTACCTTGAATGAACATTCCACGTCCTGGCCTGTCTAAGAAGCTGGGTTCCTATGAACAAAATGTTATCAAACAGTGCATACCCTTTGATGCAGCAGTGTTACTACTGGCCTTATATGCCAAAGAGACCTTAAAGGAGGGAAAGGGACCCACATGTGCAAAAATGTTTGTGGCAGCCCTTTCTATAATGGCGAGAAACTGAAAACTGAGTGGATGCCCATCAATTGGGGAATGGCTAAGTAAACTGTGGTATATGAATGGTATGGAAGATTATTGTTCTTTAAGAAAGAATTAGCAGGATGATTCTAGAGATCCCCAGAGAGACTTACAAGAAGCAAGGCTAAGTGAAATGAGAAGAACTAGCAGATCATTTATACATAGCAACAAGATTACAAAATGATGAATGCAGTATGATGGATGTGGTGCTCTTCATCAAGGACATGATCCAAACCAGTTCCTATTGTTCAGTAAAGAAGACAATCAGCTACATATAGAGAGAGAACTACGGGAAATGAGTGTGGACCACAACATAGCATTTCCACTCTTTCTGTTATTGCTTGCTTGCATTTTTGTTTCACTTCTCATGTTTTTTCCTTCCTTTCTAGATAAGATTTTCCTCATGGAGCAGGAAAAATGTATAAATATCTAAACATATATTGAATTTAACTTATACTATCACGTATTTCACATCTATTGGACTGTCTGCTATCTGGGGAGAGGTGGAAGGTAATAGGGGAAAAGTTGGAATAGAATATTTCCCAAGGGTCAATGTTGAAAAAGTATGTAAGCATATTTTTTGAAATAAATACCTATAATAATTAGAAAAAAGAAGCTAGGTTCTAGACAATCACATAGTTGTAAATTTTCCATGTCAGATCCACCTCAATCTCTTTCTGTTGAGAGAAATTCTAAGCCAACTGACCAGTAACCTTGAATGAACATTCCATAACCTGGCCTCTCTAAGAAGTGGGTTCCTATGATTAAAATGTTATCAAACTGTGCATATCCTTTGATGCAGCAGTGTTACTACTGGGCTTATATCCCAAAGACAACTTAAAGGAGGAAAAGGGACCTACATGTGCAAAAATGTTTGTGGCAGCCCTTTCTATAGTGGCGAGAAACTGGAAACTGAGTGGATGCCCATCAATTGGAGAATGGCTGAGTAAACTGTGGTATATGAATGGTATGGAAGATTATTGTTCTTTAAGAAAGAATTATCAGGTTGATTCCAGAAAACCCCGAAGAGACTTAGATAAAGCGAGGTTAAGTGAAATGAGAAGAATTAGGAGTTCATTTATACATAGCAACAACAAGATTATGAGATGATGAATGAACTATGATGAATGTGGTGCTCTTCATAAATGAGATGATCCAAATCAGTTCCAACTGTTCAGTGAAGAATGTAACCACCTATACCCAGAGAGACAACTATGGGAAATGAGTGTGAACACAACATAGCATTTCCACTCTTTCGGTTATTGCTTGCCTGCATTTTTGTTTTCCTTCTCAGGTTTTTTCTTTCTTTCTAGATCTGGTTTTCTTTATGCATCAAGATCAACGTATAAATTGAATATACATATTGGATTTAAGATAGTCTTTAACATATTTGACATGTATTGGACCACCTGCCAAATAGGAGAGAGGTCGGTTTGGCAGGTGAGAAGTTGGAAGAGAAGGTTTTGCAAGAGTCAGTGTTCAAAAATTACCCAAGCATATATTTTGTAAATAAAAAGTTAGAATAATACATTAAGAAGCTGGCTTCCAGACAATCACATTTATAAATTTTCCATGTCAGTTCCATATTAATCTTTTTTTGCTGAGATGAATTCTAAGTAAACTGACCTGTACCCAGAATGAACATTCCACATCCTGGCCTGTGTAAGAAGCTGGGTTCCTATGATCAAAATGTTATCAAACTGGGCATACCCTTTGATCCAGCAGTGTTACTACTGGGTTTATATCCCAAAGAGACCTTAACGGAGGGAAAGGGACCCACGTGTGCAAAAATGTTTGCCCTTTGTGTAGTGGCAAGGAATGAGAAAATGAATGGATGCCCTTCGGGATTTTCTTGAATAAATTGTGGTGTGTGGATGGTATGGAATATGATTTTTCTGTAAGAAATTACCAACAGGATCATTTCACAGAGGCCTGCAGAAACTTACATGAACTGAGATAGAGTGAAATGAGCAGAACCAGGAGATCATTTATCTGAGGCAACAACATTATAGAATGATCAACTCTGATGAAGGAGGCTTTCTTCAACCATGAAATGATTCAAACCGTTCAAACTGTTCAGTAAAGAAGAGTCACCTATATGCAGAAAGAGAACCATGGGAAATGAGTGTGGACCACAACCTAGCATTTCCACTCTTTCTGTTATTGCTGGCTTGCAGCAGTTGTTTTGTTGTTTTACTTCTCAAGTTTTGTTTTTCCTTTCTAAATACAATTTTCCTCATGAAGCAGGAAAAATGTATAAATAAGTAAACGTATATTGGATTTATCTTATACTTTCACATATTTCACATATATTGGACTGTCTGCTATCTGCAGAGGGCAATAGGGGAAAAGTTGGAATAGAATGTTTTCCAAGAGTTTCCAAGAGTCCAAGACCCACAATTCCCAGGAATGTTTTCCAATTTGAAAAATTATCCCGGCATATAGTTTTAAATAAAAAGCTATGATAATTACAAAAAAGAAGCTGGGTTCTAGACAAACACATGTTTATAAATTTTCCATGTCAGATCCACCTCAATCTCCTTTTGCTGAGAGAAATTCTAAGCCAACTGACAAATATCCTGATTGAACATTCCATGTTCTGGCCTGTCTAAGAAGCTGGGTTCCTATGTTCAAAGCGTACCAAACTGGGCATACTCTTTGATCCCGCAGTGTTACTACTAGGGTTATATCCCAAAGAGACTTTAAAGGAGGGAAAGGGACTTTGTGTGCAAAAATGTTTGTGGTAGCTCTCTTTGTAGTGGCGAGCACCTTGAAAATGAATGGATGCCCTTCTACTGGGGAATGGTTGAATAAACTGTGGGGTGTGAATGGTATGGAATATGATTTTTTCTAAGAAATGACCAGCAGGATCATTTCAGAGAGGCCTGGAGAGACTTACATGAACTGATGCAGAATGAAATGAGAAGAACCAGAAGATAATTTATCTGTGGCAACAACATTATACAATCAATGATCAACTCTGACGAAGGAAGCTCTCTTCCACAATGAGATGATTCAAATCAGTTCAATTGTTCAGTAAAGAAGAGAAATCAGTTACACCCAGAGAGAGAACTATGGGAAATGAGTGTGCACCCAAACATTGAATTTCCACTCTTTCTCTTATTGCTTGCTTGCATTTTTGTTTTACTTCTCAGAGTTGTTTCTTTCAAGATATGATTTTCCTCAGGAAGCAGGACAAATGTATGAATATGTAAACATATCATGGATTTAACTTACACTTTAACATATTTCACATCTATTGGACTGTCTGCTATCTGGCGAGAGGGCAGGGGGGAAATAAGGTCAAAGTTGGAATAGAATGTTTTCCAATGTTCAATGTTGAAAAATTATCCAAGCATATATTTTTTAAATAAAAAGCTATAATAATTAGAAAAAAAGAAGCAGGGTTCTAGACAATCACATATTTATAAATTTTCCATGTTAGCTCCCCATCAATCTCCTTTTGTTGAGAGAAATTCTAAGCCAACTGACAAGTACTGTGAATGAACATTCCATGTCCTGGCCTGTCTAAGAAGCTGGATTCCTATGCTCAAAGCATACCAAACTGGGCATACCCTATGATCCAGGAGTGTTACTACTAGGGCTTATATGCCAAAGACATCTTGAAGGAGGGAAAGGGACCCACATGTGCAAAAATGTTTGTGGCAGCCCTTTCTATAGTGGCGAGAATCTAGAAACTGAATGGATACCCATCAATTGGAGAATGACTGAATGAGTTATAAGAATGAAATGGAATATTATTGTTCTTTAAGAAAGGATCAGCAGGATTATTTCAGAGAGGCCCAGAGAGATTTACATGAGCTGATGCTGAATGAAATGAGCAGAACCAGAAGATCATTTATACAAGATAACAACAAGATCATATAATATGAGCAACACTGATGAACATGGCTCTCTTCAACAATGAGATGATCCAAACCAGTTCCTATTGTTCAGCAGAGAATCAGCTACACCCAGAGAGAGAACTATGAAGAATGAGTGTGGACCACAACCTAGCATTTCCACTTTTTCTGTTATTGCTTACTTGCATTTTTGTTTTACTTCTCAGGTTTTTTACCTTCCTTTCTAGATCCGATTTTCCTCATGCAGCAAGATAACTATAAAACTACATATACATATGTTGTATTTACCACATACTTCAACATACTTGACATGTATTGGGCTATCTGCCATCTAGGGGAGCAGGTGGGGGGAGGAGTGGAAAAGCTGGAACAGAATGTTTGTCAATGGTCAAAGTAAAGAAATTACCCATTGATATGTTTTATAAATAAAAGCTATAATAATAATATAAAATGAACCTAGGCTCCAGACAATCAAATTGATAAATTTGCCATGTGAGATCCCCATTAATCTCCTTTTGGTGAGATAAATTCTAAGCAAACTGATCTGCTTCTGAATGAACAGTCCATGGCCTGGCCTGTCTTAGAGCCTGGGTTCTAGACAATCCCATATTTATTAATTTCCTTTTGTTGAGATAAATTCTAAGGAAACTGATCTAACTGTTCCCTGACCGAACATTCTACTTCCTGGCCTAAAAAGCTGGGTTCCTATGATCAAAATATTATCAAACTGTGCATAACCTTTGACCCAGCAGTGTTACTACTAGGCTTATGTCCCAAAGAGATCTTAAAGGAGGGAAAGGGACCCATGTGCGCAAAAACGTTTGTGGCAGTCCTTTCTATAATGGCGAGAAACTGGAAATTGAATGGATGCCCATCAATTCGAGAATGGCTGAGTAAATTGTCATATATGACTGGTATGGAAGATTATTGTTCTTTAAGAAAGAATTAGCAGGGTGATTCCAAAGATCCCCAGAGAGACTTACAAGAAGCAAACCTAAGTAAAATGAGAAGAACTAGGAGAGCATTTATACATAGTAACAACAAGATTACAAAATGATGAATGAACTATGATCAATGTGATGTTCTTTGTCAATGAAATGATCCAAACCAATTTCACTTGTTTAGTAAAGGAGAAAATCAGCTATATTCAGAGAGAGAACTATGGGAAATGAGTGTGGACCACGACATAGCATTTCCACTCTTTCTGTTATTGCTTGCTTGCATTTTTGTTTTACTTCTCAGGTTTTTTTCCTTCCTTTCTAGATACGATTTTCCTCATGAAGCAGGAAAAATGTATAAATATCTAAAAATATATTGGATTTAACTTATACTAGCAAATATTTCACATATATTATACTATCTGCCATCTGGGGAGGGGGCGGGGGGAAAGTTGGAATAGAATGTTTTGCAAGGGTCAGTGTTGAAAAGTTATCTAAGCTTATTTTTTTAAGTAACTTTTTATTGACAGAACCCATGCCAGGGTAATTTTTTACAATATTATCCCTTGCACTCACTTCTGTTCCGATTTTTCCCCTCCCTCCCTCCACCCCCTCCCCCAGATGGCAAGCAGTCCTATACATGTTAAATAGGTTACAGTAGATCTTGGATACAATATATGTTTGCAGAACTGAACAGTTCTCTTGTTGCACAGGGAGAATTGGATTTAGAAGGTATAAATAACCCAGGAAGAAGAACAAAAATGCAAGCAGTTTACATTCATTTCCTAGTGTTCTTTCTTTGGGTGTAGCTGCTTCTGTCCATCCTTGATCAATTAAAACTAAGTTAGATCTTCTCTTTGTCGAAGAAATCATTTTCATCAGAATACATGCTCATACAATATCATTGTTGAGGTATATAATGATCTCCTGGTTTTGCTCATTTCCCTCAGCATCAGTTCATGTAAGTCTCATCAATCCTCTCTGTATTCGTCCTGCTGGTCATTTCTTACAGAACAATAATATTCCGTAACATTCATGTACCGCAATTTACTCAACCATTCTCCAACTGATGGGCATCCATTCATTTTCCATAAGCTTATATTTTTTTAAATAAAAAGCTATAATAATTGGACAAAAGAACCTGGGTTCTAGACAATCACACATTTATAAATTTTCCATGTCAGATCCACCTCAATCTCTTCTGTTGAGAGACATTCTAAGCCAACTGACCAGTACCTTGAATGAACATTCCATGTCCTGGCCTGTCTAACAACCTGGGTTCCTATGATCAAAATGTTATCAAACTGTGCATACCCTTTGATCCAGCAGTGTTACTACTGGCCTTATATCCCAAAGAGAGCTTAAAGGAGGGAAAGGGACCCACATGTGCAAAAATGTCTGTGGCAGCCCTTTATATAATGGCGAGATAATGGAAATTGAATCTATTCCATTGGAGAATAGTTTAATAAATTTTGGTGTGTGAATGGCATCGAATATGATTTTTCTGTAAGAAATGACTGGCAGGATCATTTCAGGGAGGCCTGGAGAGACTTACTTGAACTGATGTAGAGTGAAATGAGAAGAACCAGAAGATAATTTATCTGAGAAAACAACATTATAGGGTGATCAACTCTGATGAAGGTGGCTCTCTTCCACAATGAGATGACTCAAATCATTCCAACTGTTCAGTAAAGAAGAGAATCAGTTACATCCAGAGAGAGAACTATGGGAAATGAGTGTGCACCCAAACATGAAATTTCCACTCTTTCTCTTATTGCTTGTTTGCATTACTGTTTTACTTCTCAGTTTTTTTTTTCTTTCTTGATTGCTCTGATTTTTTTTATTCATCAAGATCAAGGTATAAATATACAAATATATATTGGACTTAAGATATACTTTAACATATCTGAAATGTATTGGACCACCTGCCAACTAGGAGAGGGGCGGGGTTGGGAGGTGAGAAGTTGGGAGAGAAGGTTTTGCAACGGCCAATGTGCAAAAATTACCCATGCATATATCTTTTAAATAAAAAGTTATAATAATACAAGAAGAAGATGGGTTGTTCCAGACAATCACATTTATAAATTTTCCATGTCAGTTCCATATTAATCTTTTTTCCTGAGATAAAATCTAAGTAAACTGACCTGTACCCAGAATGAACATTCCAAGTCCTAGCCTGTGCAAGAAGATGGGTTCCTATGATCAAAATGTTATCAAAGTGTGTATACCTTTTGACCCAGCAATGTTACTACTGGGCTTATATGCTAAAGAGATCTTCAACGAGGGACCGGGACCTACGTGTGCAAAAAAGTTCGTGGCAGCCTTTTCTATAATTGTGAGAATCTGGAAACTGAATAGATTCCCATGAATTGGAAAATGGTTGAATGACATATTATAAGAATATTATGGAATATTATTGTTCTATAAGAAAGGATCAAGATGATTTCAGAGAGGCCCGGAGAGACTTAACATGAACTGATGCTGACTGAAGTGAGCAGAACCAGGAGATCATTTATACAAGGCAACAAGAAGATTATATAGTATGATCAACACTGATGAACATGGCTCTCTTCAACTATGAGATGATCCAAACCAACTCCAGTTGTTTACCAAATAAGAGAGTCAGATATACCCAGAGAAAGAACTATGGGAAATAGCATTTCCACACTTTCTGTTATTGCTTGCTTGCATTTTTGTTTTCCTGCTCAATTTTGTTCTTTCTTTCTAGATCCAATATTCCTTATACAGCAAGATAACTGTAAAAATATGTATACATGTATAGGATTTAACATATACTTCAACACATTTGACATGTATTGGTCTACCTGCCATCTAGGGGAACAGGTGGGGGGAGGAGGGAAAAAGTTGGAACAGAAGGTTTGGCAAGGATCAATTTAGAAAAATTACCCATGCATATGTTTTCTAAATAAATAGCTGTAATAATAAAAAATGAACTAGACAATCACATTTATAAATTTGCCATGTGAGCTCCCCATTAATCTCCTTTTGGTGAGATAAATTCTAAGCAAACTGACCTAACTGTTTCCTGAATGAACATTCCATGTCCTGGCATGTCTCTTCTTTTGTGAAGGCTGGATACTTCTGTTTGGAATGCCCTCTGATTTCCCCTTCCCTTCCCTTCTCCTTTCTCCTCTTCTTCCTCGCTTGTCTTTTCCCTCTTTCTTTTCTTCTTTTCCTCTTCCCTGCTTTTTCCCTTCTTTTCTCTTCTCCCCAGCTCCTTCCTTTTTTATTCCGCATCCTTCTCTCATTTTTCTTCATCTTTCCCTGTCCCTGCTCCTTCCTTTTATTCTCCTCTTCCTCCTTTCCCACCTCTTCCCTTTTTTCCTCCCTTCTCTACCTTTTTCTCATTTCTTCCTCTTCTCCTCCCCTGTTCTTTCTTATTTTTATCCCTTCTGTCCTTTTTTCTTTCCACTTTCCCTCCCTTTTTTCTTTTCCTCTTCCTCCCATTTTCCCTCTTTTTTTCTTTTCTCCTTTTCCTTTTCTATCTTCCCTTTCTTCAACTTCTCCTGATATAAGGAAAAATCCAGGCATAGTTGATATTCAGCTCAGAGCTCAGCTGCTAGCCCGAGCCACCCACACAAAACAGTTCAGGTTGTATAATGTGTCCAAATATACAACAAAAGGGGCAGATCTCCTCTTTCCACCTCCTCACTTTTAAACAAGTTTCTTTGCTCACTCAGGTATGTGCATTTCTAACCACATACATATATGTAATCATGTACATGAAGTGAAGCCAGTGCAAGCAAATCAATGACAAGGATCCTGGCTTTGTTATTTTAAAAACACTTAATACTTTTCCTAGTTTCCCTGGCCTCAAATGAGTTAATATTATATAAAGCACTTTGCAAACTTCACAAAGCAACAATAGACAAATGTTAGTTATTGCCATTATTGCTATAGCAACCTTTCTCCAAGCAGCCCTGGCAGGGCTGGAGATTCCTGGCAATTCAGGGACTAGGGGCTCATCATGGGAGATTCAAGCAGAGCTCACACTCAAACGTTAGAAGCCATTTACTTTAGTCTTCTCTTCCCCTTTTCTTTACCTCCTTTTTAGAGTTTACTGAAATTCTAAGGTCTAACTTTGGAAGCCCTTATAAAGAGCTTATAGTCTTAGATCCCACAGATGCAGTTTAAAAAAAAAAAAAAAAGGAAAATGAGGAACTCAAGACTAATGGCCTCTAGTAGGGTCCCTTTGAGCCCTGAATCCCATGATCCTTTGTAATGTAATCTACATCTTTCACAGGGCTGCATGATTCAGAAAGGTTTCTATAGCAATAGCAACAATAACTAACATTTGTAAATACGGCCTCAGAGTTAGCCGAATGTTTTAGGGCTAAGTAACACTCAAGGTCCCACAGGAAAATTAATTAGTATGTACAGCGAGAGGAGTTAAGTCAAAGGCCACAGTTTCGAGGACACCATGGTGCTTCTCTATGATGCCTAAGGCTAATGGGAGGGATAAAAGCACTAGAGCATCCAACCTTACTTTTCTTCCTCTAGCCCAAAGAATACGCTTGGTTTTCTTGTGGTTTACTAGCCATGGATAAATGCTTGAATATGTTTTTCACTAAGGTGGTCTGGGAGGAGTGGGAGGGGAGGTCAGAGGGAACCTACTCTTATTCTACTTCATTTTGAAATCCTCAAACCTGGAAAAAGCAGGCCCCTTCATATTCTGATGTTACAGATTTCTACCACACGGCGTTGACAAATAAAGACACAAAGAACCACATAAATCACTTCACACTCATTTTATTTTATGGTGTTGTGGACAAAAGGCACAGCATGTGCCAGACCTAGGTGGTCCAGCAAACAAAGAATACAGGTGTGATGAACTCTGGGCTGTTCCATTTGTGTTCGATGCAAGGACAGTCCCATTCGTGCCGGATGCTTGTGCTTGTGGTGGTGGTAACCTTTGGAAGCCTTGACTCGTGGCTACTTGTTCATGTTGTGAGAATGATCCTAGAGGTTCACGAATGATTTGTGAGTAGCCAGGGCTCCATCGCTGCCCTGGTCCCCTCCATGCGCTACGGTTTCTCTGTGGCCCCCTGAATGGCTGGCTTGAGATTGGCCAGGTAAGCTGGGAGACCCTTGAGATTGAGGAATCTTCTTTGGTTCCAAGTTCCAGCTGGTCAGTAGCTGAAACGTGCAGCTGCAAGCCCAGCATAGCAGGGCACATCGGCAGGCCAGAGCCTTAGCCCCAAACTTGGACAGGGACTGCAGGTGAGACAAAGGAACGAGCAGAGCCTTCTCCCAAAGTTTCTTAAAGAAGAAGAGGAATTGCTTCTTAGCCTCCTGCAGGTTGTTTTGCCACCGGTTGTGAAAGCCAGCAAAGAAGATGGAGAAAGAGTCTACCCCTGGCATGGAGGTCTGAAAGAGAATTGTGACTGTGACTTAGAAAGTTTGCAAAAAGAAAAAGAGTGGTGCCAGTCCAGGGGGCTCAGGTGACATTACTCTCTCAGCTGGCTCAATGGGAACCTGCTCCTTTGTACCTGGAGCCTCTAACAGTGAGGAGACTGAGCTCAGCACCTCTATTTATACCCCTCCAGCCCAGTGACTCCCATTACCTAACAAGGCGCTTCACTTGCCAACCAGTCACGGCATCACAAAGAGGCCGGTTAGCAACCTGAAGGAGGCAGCATGAGGATCCCAGAGGGTAAAACTGTTCAAGTACAAATGATATGCTTTCAGTGTTAATGATGTTCGATTACTTGGTGATTTCATCAAGATCCGAGACCGCTATCTCTTCCAACAATGCAGGCTAAGATCCACTGAGGCCTGCTCTTTCAGGGCCACTGTTTATGTCTGGGACCCATCAAAGGTCACCATGGGAATCCACATCTCTCACTTTTCCTGACAGTGAGAAGATGTCCACGAGGGGGGCAAGGTCTTTACCCATCATCTCTTGACCAAAACATGTGACCAATCGATCGCTTCTTCCTCAACACTTATTTCACTGTGCACATCTCTTAGAATTCCTCTTTGAACCTTCTTCCTTCTTAGTTTTATGCTCCAACATAATTCCTACCTCCCACAGACCCTTTCATGGGAGATTTCAACCCAAGAAAACAATAAAAACGTTGCTGGTAAGAGCAAATAACACAAACTCCTATCTGGGCTGGGTTCTGTGGTGGCAGTCAAAGTGTCATACAACAGGATCTCATTTGAACTTCCTGCCAATCCAGAGTCCTAGAGATTAGGAAGCTGGAGAAGGGGAATTCATAAGGTCATACCCCTTGTCCAGAGCTATGAACTGAGGCCAGATTCTCTGAAAGGCTGCCAACCTCACTCCAAGCCCAGTCCTTCAGGCACATGCCATTTGTTATGCTTAGCTCCAAAGTAGTCTCAGAGCATCAGGAAAGAATTTCAAAGAGATAAACTGTGGCTTGAGATCAGCAAAAACACCCCAGGGGGGCAGAAGTGAAGGGGGTCTCCTGGAACATAGTTGGCATCCTTCCCCCTGGAAGGCTTTGAGAAAAAGCCAAATGATAAACTTAAGATTCGGGAAGGGGGAGATTCTCAGTAAGACTGGACTGGCAATGTTAGAACATTCACTCAGCATTCCATATTTATAACTGTGTCACACCTGTCATTCTGAAAGCATCTTCTTCCTCACCTTCACATCCAGTCAACCATGGCAGTAGGGAACAGACACCCAACAAAACGTGCAGGCCATGAGGTCCCTCACTCTCCAGTAACCTCTAAGTGGTTCATGTTCATTATCAGCAGGGGAGGGGGGGTTGGACCCAGGGTTTTCTGACTTCAGGTTCAACACATAAGTATCTCCTCCTATGCATACCCTGCTTCTTCTCATGATGACCATGGCTAACTTCTGGGGGAAAAGTTTGGAAAAATCAGGATTCTCAGGTCTTATTAAATCTAGTGTGAATTGTAGAGCAGGAGTGGGGAGCACTAAAAGAGGAAGTCACATTAGACCAATCTCCTTTTTGGGCCCTAGAGACTGAATCTTTGTCAGCCTGCCCCATTGGCAAAAGCATTCTCTTTAGTAGAGAATATTATGTTTCATGAACAACAATTTAAAAGGAAAACAAACTTGCTGATATTAGTATAAGAGCTACATGTAGTTTAGAAACCTACTCATTTAAGAAATACTTGGGACCCTAGGGGATAGTAGAAAGAGAATTGGATCTGCAGTCAGAGATGCTCATTCCCTAGTTCAAGTCCTGGCTTTATCACCTCCTCTAGAGGATTTGGGGAAAACCACAATTTCTTTGGTCACTTTACCATTCTGGGGGTCGCTTATAAACAAAAACAAACCTTACGTCTTTAAAGCAGCTTTGCGTGCTGATAGCACTTACATGGAAAAGAGTTGTGAGTGAGATCTACTTTGCAAAGACCACCAGATGAGAGAGGAGAAGACTCAGGTTGAACTGACCTTTTCATATGCTGTTTATATGAGATGCTAGATTCTCAGCCAAAGGCCTGAGACATTAGATGCCCATGGTCATTCTCTACCGAATGGGAAATGAGTCAAACTTTTCTTACTAATATTATTATTATTATTTCCTTTAGTAAAATCTTCCCTCTCTTTACCCACTGCTGTCTTAACATGTTTATTCCAAATTGGCAAATCAGGCGATTCATGAAAATCTCTGACAGATCATTTTGATTATTCAAGCAATCAGCAAAGCTGATGGAGTGCTTGGCTACGTGCAGACCCTCGTACATTTAACAATCACAGGCAAACCAAGAACACAGACGAAATCTGTGAGGCTAAAAGATCACCAGGAGCTTGGTAGGAAGGCCTGAGAATGTCGTCAGTAACACCAAATCTGACATTCTCGTGAAAAGAGATGTCTTTGTTCAACACAAAAGTCACACTGGCCCCCATGACACAGGCCTCCCCATGTCTCTGATCACTGAGCGAACTGATTCATCTACTGATAATCAGCTCATTGTGTAGGGCTTCTATATATAGAAAAGGTTTAATAAACGTGCAACAGATTGCTTTTAAATCCTACAATGTTAGCAGTAATGGCCCCATGAGATTAGACTGGATTGGAATCACAGACAGTGAAAGATGGAGAAATCTTAAGCAATCATCAACCATTCATTTTACATACGCGTGTCATGTAGGACATCACTGGAGTCAAAAGCATTTATTAAGCACCTACTATGTGCCAGACACTGTGACAAGCACCGAGGACACAAAAAGAGGCAAAAAGCTTCAGAGTTAAGATCACAAAAGAGATCCTTTGAGTTTCACACACACTGATTGCACCTCACACAACCAGGCCTTGCCCCTTATAACCCTGCAAATATGCAAGAAAAATCTTCCAACTGCCTACTGGACAAGATGAAGAAAAAGGAAATATTGGTTAGCAGAATTAGACAGAGAGGGGCCTGGGTCCTCAACCCTTTAACAGTTTGAGAGCAATCTATTTTGATGGCTTTGAGAACTCAAAACAAAATTGCAATCTGGTCCTAAAAAATGGTAAGTAAAACAGACCTCTTCCACTCATCAGAGAAGCACACATCCTCACATGTGGCAATGAGGTAATTTTTTTTGCTTTAAATTGGACACCACTGAGAAAGCACCCATATTTTCTGAAGAGTTTGGGGAGGGGGTCTCTGATGGTATATGGAGCACTAAATATAAGATGAAGGGGGAATGTTGGTTTGCTCTACTGTTATTCGCTTTTTTTGTTTTGTTTTTTTATTTTTTTGCTTAGAGAAAACTCTCTGGAAGGGAGGGAATTTTAAAAAAAGATGTTAGTCTTTTTAGGTTTAAAAGTTTTAAAAAAACTTTACCAACCCAGGCTTCAGTTCACCTTTTCAGGCATTCCACATTCTAGGCAAATGGACCTGCTAACTGCTACCCAACCTCCACATTCTAGAACTTGCCAGTATCTATGTTTAGCCCAGAGGGTTCCTGGCTTTTGGACGGCCTGTTTTTTTCCCCAAAGCTCAGTAACTTCCTCTGGGAAGTCTTCCCACTCATTCCTCCCCACCCCAAGTTGTTAAGAATGGAGGGTTGCTGTTTAGTTGGGTATGAAATATTCAGTTTACCCCTGTTTTTTTCTTCTTCTAAATTTAATACTGCAGACATGCAGGAACACCCAAGTTCAAGCTCTGTTCTCTGACACACACTGGTTGTGACACTCTGGACAAATCAATTAACCTGAAGGTAATGGTTAGTGCTTGGGGTTAGGCTCTGTGATTACAAGTTGCAGAAAGAATTCACCTGCTAAATAGCATAAGGAATTTGCTCAGCAGGGAATTCTCTACACCCCTGAAATAACAGGGCTAGTTCCCACCCCCACCTAACAATCGATTCTCAATATTCATCATCTCTCCATCAGATTCATGCAGATCCCCAAACATTCCCAACAACCCCCCGGCCGGCACCCAAAACAAGGCCCCAAGTGGATCTGCATGAGTGCTACGCTTTGATATACTTTCTGGCTGCTAGTCTCATGCTGCAGGTGGGGGGGAAGGGGAGAAACCAGGAACTGGAGAGATGCCAGATCAGCCCATCCCTATCCCCAGTACCAACTGTAAAAATCTCATATGCCATGGAGACCTGGAATATTTGTCACTCTGTTCCTAAAGTATTCTTTTAGAAAAGAGAACATTGTGTTTCATTAGGAAATCATTTTAAATTGCTTAGATTCACATAAGCGCTAGAAATAATTTTAAATCCCATTAACTCTGAAGCCTACTCAGGGCCCCACCCCTCCCTGACAAAATAAAGGCCACAAGAGTTGTTTAAAGTTGTCTCATAGATACCATTGCTTTATTGTGCTAGATGACAAAAGCTGAGTCACCAAATTAGTATAATATCATTACAATAATACAGACAGTCTTCATCATCTTCTGAGTCAACGTATTCCTGGGAAGGGGCAGGAGGCCACTGATTCATCTCTCCTTCGCGAGGTGCTGCTGCTGGTGGCTCATCAACAGGCTGTTGAGGGGATCCAGATGGTACGACCAGGTTACATGCCTCAAAGGTACCTGCACAGAAAGGGGCCTGTATGTGGGCGCAGTCGTCAATGGGTAGAACGAATGGGCAGCTCGTTGGAAAGCGGTTATTCAGCGGGATGACGGTAGGAGGAAGAACAGCAGTGATGGTTTCTAGAGGGTCCTGCCCAGCAAGTTCATTGGCCAGGATGAGTTGAGCGGCTTTGCAGATTGCTGCCCAGAACACGTACAAAAAACCGATGAACAAGATGAACATTATGTGGTATTCAAGGGCTTGCCAGATGGCGTCACATGTGTTCTTCTGGCAGTAGATGATTAAGACACAGTACGACCATTGTGCCACGGTGAACAAAGCGAGGATGGGTCTTCGACGCAGGTACCGTAGATATTTCAGCAGTTTCAGGACAGCAACGTAGGCTTGATAGAATACAGCGAAGAAGGTGGTCAAAAGCCAGGCCGACAGCAGACACAGGATGCGTTTCAGGAAAAAAAACACGGGACTCAGTACCTTACTGTAGAGCAGTAAGGCCGGTATGAAAATCACATTACGATTTATCCTCAGGCCACGGGACCACAGGATAATGATGATGGAAAGGCTGTAGAAGGTCACAACTACCATGTTCGCAAGATGATCCAGGTGTGGCTTGAACATGGCTATCCAAAAGATCTTGAGGAAGCAGTAGACCACAAACACCAATAAATGGAACAGCCTCCAGTTCAGAGAACTCAGATGATACATCAGATCCTCTATCATCGTCTTGACCAGTGGAGAGGGTAGTGAATACTGCCCCAGTCCTTCAGTCAACAGGTTTGGCCATATGACTTGTTGACATCACAGTTACTAGTCTCATAGCGACAGCATCCTGAGGGGGAGGGGGCATCTGATGCTTTTAAAGTGATAGAACCTCAGTATTGGTCACACCCTCTGGGTAACTCTGGGCAGATTACTTCTCTGGGACTTGATTTCTGAATCTAAAACATGAGGAACATTATCTTTCTCACTCCAAATTTTGGTATAAGGGTCCTGTGATCCATTTAATAGAGTTTTAAGGATCATGTGAGATGTATAAAACCTAGAAGACCAGAGTGGAAAGCAGGAAATGCAGTAGGGTGGAAAGGGCCCTGGATCTGGAGTCAGAGAAGAGATATTCAGAAAATTCTTATGCTTTATTCTCTAGGACTTGGGCAAGTCAACTTAGAAGACACTTATATAACATGAGGGGTATATCTTTAAGGGGCTGTCTCCAACATTCTCATGATTTGAATCCATTCCAATGTCTAAGTAACCCCCATGTCAACATTCCCTGATTCTAATCCAGTCCAACTTACATTTTTAAAGAATCTATGTGTGTCTGTATGTGTGTGTATGTGTGTGTATGTGTACATATATATATATAATATATATGTATGTGTGTATATACACACACATATATATTATTATATATTATTATTACATATTATATATAATATATATTATATATATTAATAATATAATTATATATTATTATATATATATATATTTATATATGTTATGTTAAGTTGGCTATGAAAGTACTCTCCAACCATAAAGGACTAAATAAAGCTGAGGAAACATTAGGATAGTTAGAAACCTTCAGAATGTTAGGGGAGACTTTTGGTTAAGCTATGTCTAAGTATTATTCTCTGATACCAACCTATTATTCTCCACCATCTCTACTATGTCCCATTTAAATCTCTGGGTTTATTTAGGAAGCAGTAAAAAGGTAACAATGTCCCCAAATCCCAAGCTACTCCAACAGCCTCACATAGTAAAGGACACTGAGCTGCCATCAGGAAGCTTAGGTTTAAATCCTATCTCAAAAATTTACTAGTCTTGTGGGATGCCTGAGCAAATCACTTCCCCTCTGTGCCTCAGTTTGCCCATTGATAAAACAAAAGACAAACTCAACATTTTCAAGGGTCTCTTTCAGCTCTACATACCATTTTCCTTTGCTGGCCAAGAATTTTGGGGGTGATTTTTTTGGTTTTCCCCAGGTATCAGACAATAATTTGGTAATTACAGCTGTGCTTTATTTTCCTCTTTGGGGTATCACTTAATATTTTAGGCAACTAACCTCAGGGGATATAGTTTCTCTTAGCACATGTACTGAATCCAGAAGGCCGCAAAAACAAATTACGCTTGGTTCTCTTGCAAGACCATGTAGCTGCTTCTCATACTGCTCTAGAGCAACTCTAGGGAGTTGTGAGGGAAACGTGGCTCCTTATTTGCTCTGGAGTCTTGGGTAGGAGGAAACTTTGATACCTCTGCTGATCTCAAAAACATACAATACATAGCAAGCTGGGGTTAGGACCCAGACCTATGGATCTATAATTAGAAGGGACATTGGTGAGCATTTAGCCCAATTCCCTTATAAAGGGGGAACCTGAGGCCCAGTCAGAAGAGACTTACAATCCTACATCTAGAGCTCAAAGTAAACTTAGAGGCCATCTATTGCAATCCCCTTCTTTTACAGAGGAACAAACTGAGGCCCAAGGAAGGGAAAGGGATCACTCAATTCTCACTTCCCCATCTCCATAAAATAGGATTCTAAATGGAGATGTCTGGTCCTTTGTTTCCTTCTTAGACCTTTGAAAGTAGGCCAAAAGAGGCACCTGTTTCAGAGAGGTATTCACCTTTTCTTGGCTACTTTTTTTCCATATACCCAAGAGGCAGGGTGTAGCTGGCTACATTGACGTGGAATCAGACTCTCTTCTGATGCTGATTCTGCCTGTGTTACTCCTCAGCTGGGTGATCAAGATAAGCCATTTCCCCCATCATTCTCATCTTCTTATCAGCAACATGAAGATGACAGATTCTACACCTATATCCTCATCTATACAACAAGATCACACCAAATGCACATGTAATTATCATTTGTGCTGTTTCATAGTATGCTGGGATCTCTTGGTGATGGTCTGCATTTTTTTCTTTTGGCTTCTCTGTGAGGTTCTCCTGGTGATGAGCTGTTTCCTTTGCCCTGTGATTTCTGATGACTGGGACAACGGACATGATCTTCTTACTAACCCGAGGTGAATCATTCCCCATGTATCACAGAATTAAGGTACCTCATCATCCTAATAAGCCTTTCTCTTTTAGGCCCTGAAGGCCAGAGAGGGGTAGAACTCAAAAAAGTAAGGCAATAGACTGGACATAAGGATGTGAAAGAGAATTAAGAGATGACACTCAACTCAGGAGTGTGGGAAAATAGAGTGATGGTGTTGTCCTTGGAAGGGGGAAAGAATCTGGAAGGAACTAGAAATAACAACAGGAGGTCCAGTTTGAAACACCTAACAGGTAGCTGGAGATGCAAGACTCAGGTCAGCAGAGAGGGTAGGAACTGATAAGGAAATTGGGGAAATCAGCAACATAGAGAGACTAAATGAATCCTGAGGAGGTCACCAAGTGAAAGAATACAGAGGGAGAAGAATACTGCAGGACAGCCATGGTTAAAAGGATGATGGGAAGACCCCACAAAAGAAGCTGAGTAGGAGTGGTCTGTGACGTAGGAGGAGAACAGAAGAAGCATGAAAACCCAACTTAATCATTTCTAAAAGGAAACAATCAATCCTGGAGATACCTGTATTAGGAGTATAGCTTAGATTCTATCTCTAGTATCATAGTTATACAAGAAGAATTCTTGACCTGGAATCAGTGCACTTTAAAAAATATTCTGATAACTGTATTTCAATATAACTGGTTTCCTTCGGAATTCTATGTACTGTGTTATATGCATTTAAAATGTGATTCTGAGATGAGACTTAACCAGACTACCACAATACCAGAAAGCTCAGGATCCTGGATCGAGGCGTAGCACTGAGTCCAAACTCTGCATTTTACAGAAGAGTAAAATGAGAACTAGGAAACTAAAGTTATTAGTCACACAATTAATTTAGTGCAGAAGTGAAATTTGAATGCAGGATTCTGCCCCCAAACCAGCATTCTGCACTGTACTGTCTCTGACTGCAACTACAGTAGGTCGCAGAGGCTCTCAAAGCCCTACTGTAGCAAGGGCCCATTAGGGAGAGTCAGGGGGCAGAGCTGGCCCACTGTGAGACAGCTTAGCTTCAAGGCCTACAACAGGGATTCCTGAACCCACTTTGTGATAGGCCAGAAGGTGCCAATGCTCCGAGAGCTTATCTCTTAGTCCCACTTTCCACATGCAGGGTCTCACCTTTGGCTCCAAGTCTCTATTCACTACCAATTCCTTATCCTTGATTGTTTCATGGATAAAAACCATTACCATCATTTGTCCTCAGACCCCAGGTGACACAGGCCAGGACTCTCCAACTGTGCTGGGGATAGTAACATACCTATATCATCGACTCTATTTCCGATCTGTCTCCCTTAAGGCCCTGTGCAGGAAACAACCCCTGTGAATAAGGCACCTATAATCCTCATGAACATCTGCTAAGCAATGGGCATCCACAAGGCAGCTCAAGCAACTGAATTAAACTAATAAGGCATCCTAGGAAGAGGCAGGGAATAGATACCTATCAGGGGGTTATATCATTACGAGGAACAGGAATACCTCCTCCACTCACATCTATGCAGGCAATGTTTCTGGAAATAACATCAAGACATTAGAGAATTTGGGAGGGCTTCAGGAACTGTTGAGTAGGTGTGTGTGTGTGTGTGTATAATAATATGAAATGCCCATATGTAATGGGGATTAACTGAAGCATTCTCAATAAGATCAGGGGTGAAACAACGCTGTCCATTATGACCATTACTATTCAATATTGTATTAGAAATGCTAGCCTCGGCAATTAGAGAAGAACAAGATTAAAGGAATTAGAGTAGGTAATGAGGAAACCATATTATCACTCTTTGCTGATGATATGACGGTATACTTAGAGAACCCTAAAGAATCAACTAAAAAATTATCAGAAGCAATCCACAACTTTAGCAAAGTTGCAGGATACAAAATAAATCCACAGAAATCATCAGCATTTTTATACATCACTAACAAAATCCAACAGCAAGAGATACAAAGAGATAAATAACTGTCGGTAGTATAAACCAGTGGTTCTCAAACTTTTGTTCTCAGTATCTTCATGTTGTTAAAAAAACTATTGAGGATCTGTTCAAAGAGTTTGTGTTCACATGGGTTATATTTATAGCTATTTACTATATTAGAAATGAAAAATAATTTTGAACTTGTAGACCCTCTGAAAGGATTTCAGAGACCCCAACAATTCTTTGGACTACACTTTGAGGACCACTGGTATAAACTATTTGGGAATCTATCTGCCAAGGGTAAGTCAGGAACTACATGAGCCAAACTGCAAAACCCTTTCCACACAAATAAAGTCAGATCTAAACAACTGGAAAAAATATCAAATGCTCTTGGATAGGTTGAGTGAATATAATAAAGATGACAATTCTAGCTCATCTATTTATTAGTGCTATGCCAAACTCCCAAGAAACTATTTTACTGACCTAGAAAAAAATAACAACATTCATCTGGAAGAACAAAAGGTCAAGCATTTCAAAGAAATTAATGAAGAGAAAAACAAATGAAGGTGGCCTAGTTGTACCAGATGCATTGTTAATTTTAAAAATTAATTAATAAAAAAAAACAAAAAAAGAAAATTGAAATTGAGATAATAAACATGAATTATTTTGTAAAGCTGAAAATTTTTAAAATAAATACTGTTTAAACAAGAAAAAATAGATGCCGCCTAATGTGTGCGTGTGTAAGAATATGAAATGCCACTGTGTATGTGAGAATATGAGATGGCCCGTAAAATGTGTGTGTGTTTGGAAGTACATGAGATGGCCCTTAGTGTGTATGTTTGTGCTTGTGTACAAGAATGAGATGCTCCCCAGTGTGTATGTGTAAAAGAATGAGATATTCCTTAGAGGGTATATGTGTGTAAGAATATGAGATGTCCCTTGGCAATGTTTCTGGAAATAACATCAAAACATTGGAGAATTTGGGAGGGCTTCAAAAACTGTTGAGTATGTGTGTGTGCGTGTGTGTGCGTGTGTGTGTGTGTGAGAGAGAGAATATGAAATGCCCCCTAGTGTGTGTGTAAGAATATGAGATGTCCCCTAGTGTGCATGTGTGTGTGTAAGTATATGAAATGCCCCCGTGTGTGTGTGTGTGTGTGTAAGAATATGAGATGCTATCTTGTGTGTGTATGTGTGTGTAAGGATATGAAATGCCCCCTAGTGTGTAAGAATATGAGATGCCCCCTAGTGTGTGTGTGTATAAGAATATGAAATGCACCCTTGTGTGTGTGTGTGTGTGTGTGTGTGTGTGTAAGAATAGGAGCTGCTACCTTGTGTGTGTATGTATGTGTGTAAGAATATGAGATGTCCCCTAGAATGTATGTGTGTGTAAGAATATGAAATGCCCCCGAGTGTGTCTGTGTGTGTGTAAGAACGAAATGCCCCGTGTGTGTAAGAATGAGATGCCCCCTAGTGTGTGTGTGTGTGTGTGTGTATGTGTAAGAATGAAATGCTACCTCGTGTGTGTGTGTGTAAGAATGAGATACTACCTTTTGTGTATGTGTGTGTACGAATATGAAATGCCCCTAGTGTGTGTATGTGTATAAAAATGAGATGTCCCCGTGTGTGTGTGTGTGTGTGTGTGTGTAAGAACATAAGATGCCACCGTGTGTGTAAGAACATGAGATGTCCCCTAGTGTGGATGTGTGTGCAAGAATATGAAATGCCCCCGTGTATGTGTGTATAAGAATATGAAATGCTATCTTGTGTGTGTAAGAATATGAAATGCCCCTAGTGTGTATGTGTGTAAGAATATAAAATGTCCGCTAGTGTGTGTTTGTGTAAGAATATGAAATGCGCCCTAGTGTGTATGTGTGTGTAAGAATATGAAATGTCTGCTACTGTGTGTGTTTGTGTAAGAATATGAAATGCGCCCGTGTGTGTGTGTGTAAGAACATGAGATGCAACCTTGTGTGTAAGAATATGAAATGCCCCCGTATGTGTGTGTGTGTGTGTGTGTATGTAAGAATATGAGGTGCTACCTTGTGTATGTAAGAATACGAGATACCCCCAGTGTGCGTGTGTGTAAGAATATAAAATGCCCCCAATGTGTGTGTGTGTAAGAATATGAAATGTACCCTAGTGTGTGTGTGTGTGTGTGTGTAAGAACATGAGATGCAACTTTGTGTGTATGTAAGAATATGAAATGCCCCCAGTGTGTGTGTGTAAGAATATGAGATGTCCCATAGTGTATGTGTGTGAGAGAGTAAAAATATGAAATGCCCCCAGTGTGTGTGTGTGTAAGAATATGAGATACCCTCTAGCATGTGTGTGTGTGTGTGTGTGTAAGAACATGACATGCTACCTTGTGTGTGTATGTGTAAGAATATGAAATGCCCCTTAGTGTGTGTGTGTGTGTGTGTGTGTGTATGTAAGAATATGACCTGCCTCTTCATGTGTTTGTAAGTATATGAGATGCCCCCTAGTGTGTAAGAATGAGATGCCCCCTAGTGTGTGTGTGTGTGTGTGTAAGAATATAAAATGCCCCGTGTGTGTGTGTGTGTGTGTAAGAATATGAAATGCGCTCCAGTGTGTGTGTAAAAACATGAGATGCAACCTTGTGTGTGTGTGTGTAAGAATATGAAATGCCCCCAGTGTGTGTGTGTAAGAATATGAGATGTCCCATAGTGTGTGTGTGTGAGAGTAAAAATATGAAATGCCCGTGTGTGTGTGTGTGTGTGTGTGTAAGAATATGAGATGCCCTCTAGCATGTGTATGTGTGTGTGTGTGTGTAAGAACATGACATGCTACCTTGTGTGTGTATGTGTAAGAATATGAAATGCCCCCTTGTGTGTGTGTGTAAGAATATGAACTGCCTCTTCATGTGTTTGTAAGTATATGAGATGCCCTCATGTGTCTGTGTGTGTAAGAATATGAGATGCCAGTTAGTGTGTGTGCATGTGTGTGTGTTTGTGTAAGAACATGAGATACCTCTCAGTCCTAAGAAGCAAGCTCTTGAACTGAACCTTGAAGAGAGTTGGGGGGGGGGGTAGTTGAATGGGGAGAAAACATTGTATGAAGATAAATTACAAGGGAAAAGTAATATGATTTAAAGGGGGTTCTGATCAAGGCCATCTCTGATCAATCTGATGAACCCCCTAATCAATGGGATCACAGGGCATGGCTCTTTGTCATCAGGATCCCTGCCATGTATTCAGGCCCTCTGAAACCTTGGTGAAAAAACACAGATCACAAGCTTCTGATTGAGCTGTCCTCAAGTTGACTGTTACCTAAGAATTGGAGAGGTAGACTCTTACTGGAAGCTCCCTCCCTCCAACCATCTTTAAAATGAGACGTAAAAAGATTCAGCCATTTTCTCCCAAATAGCTGGCATCTTGGTTTCCAAATGTCTATTCTGCCTGTTTCTTTTCCTCGTCTTCCCCTCTCTTTTTGTCTGTGTCCCCCTACCACTCTAGGCTTCCAGACAGGCGGGAAAGAGATTTTTTTTCACCTACCCACTAGGCTGTGAGCCTGAGAATACATGGGATCGTACTTGCCTAGTTCTAGAGTTACAAGGAATCAGAGACAAAATGAGTCAACTTGGGCTCAGAGAATGTCACCAAGTATGACATGCTCTCTTCTGCCTCTTTTTATTTTTCTGACCACAGTTCAGAAATTAAGGACCCTAACTGGGGACTCTCACAACCTTGGCGTTACATCCTGGATAATCCTGAATTGAAGAATTCCCCAATTTAAGTGTTCAGACAGGGAGAAGGAGGGTGAGTATGACTGTGGAGCCCATGCAGCTGGGACACTGTATGTTACAAGGGACAAGGGGATAGGGACCCTGACAATCCTGGCCTGCTGTTAACATGAGATGTTTGGCCAATGGTGGTGAAAAGCGAAGCTGAACTATTGCTTGCTAATCCTCCAAAGTTCATTTGCCTTCAGGAGGTAGGTTTACAGGGTTCAATGGACTATTTGAATGCTCTTTGGTTTGTTTTTTTTTTGTTTTGCATTTGTTCATAGATCCCTCTGGGTCCTTATTTTATGAATTTCTTGTAACTAGTGAAATAAAGCTGTTCCATGCCCAGGAGTCAGACTATACATTGTTACTTACCTTTTGGAAACTTAAGCTGGAACTATATACTACACTTTATCCAAGAGATCTCCTTGAGTAAAATTAGGGGGTAGAGGCAAAAGTCAGAGAGAGGAAACACCCTGGGTGGGGGAGGTAAAGGCTCCCTGGATGGAACCTGGCTGTGTGGGCTCTCTGGAAGCTCAAGGGACAGAAAGTCACGCAAAAGTGAGTCGGCAGATCTTAGATTTAGAGCTGAATGGGTCCTTGGAAGCCAAAGCTAAGTTGTTTGGAAGTTTGCTTTCCTAGATCCTAGTGCTGCCAGGGACTGCAGTTCCACCAAGACTCTGTTGCACCTCCACTTTGATTCTCTGTCATCAGTTATTTTGAAGGTAGCCCCATTTGTTGAGAGCCAGTTAGAGGAGTTTGTCAGGAGGCCTCAAGGTTCCCACAAACCTCCGTGGGGGTTGTCCTTGGACAAAAGTTCACACTTCCTGTTATCTCACCAGATTGATTAAGGGACTCTTCTAAGTGAGCAAGAGTAGCCTAGGGTCTCTTCTCCATTTCTGGAGAAATTTGCCTGGATCCTAAAACAAGGCCCGGAATCCACAGCACCACACCCTATGGCATCTCCATTTTCCCTACTGGTTTAAAAAAAAAAAAAAAAAAGAAACCCTTTTCTGGTCCTGGTATGGAGCCAGACTCTGAAAGCCAGACAGTTTCATCCAATCCCAGGCAAAAGTGAAAAGTTGCTGTTTCTGAAATGTTTAGAAAGTTTTAGATAGAAGAATTATGGGGAAATCAATTAGAATGCATTGCCAAAAAAGTTTTCATAAAAATCAAGCCAACCTTGAACGACACCATCATTTGTAAAAGTATTAGCTAAACCTAGAATTGATTTTTCTCTATTCGCACTGAAACATAGCATTTCCCCTTAAATAACTAAATATGGATCACAGCTTGAAGTATTAACTTCTAATGCATTCCCAAATGGAGAAAAAGGCCAATCTTCTGTCATTCTTTTCAGATAAAATCTCCACTGACAGATGGCATTTGCCAAAAAATAGGGGGAAAAGGGTCACAACAGAAATTTATAGATTGTTAATTCCCCCACCTGCCTATAGTGACAAGGAAAAAGGAATACTTTCATTTACTTGGTTGATTACTTAAATGGCATGGAGGGCAAGGCATTATGGAAACAGTACTAGTCTGGGAGTAAAAATGCAAGGCTGGATGACACTAGACTAGTTGCTTAACCTGACACTACCTAAGGGAACTCTTTAAGATTCTAAACTGAAGTCACGCTGTCTGCATCTGTGAATGAAGCTGCCATACTGGGTATGGCATTTCCCACGATGATGACATCACGGGTATGAACAAAGAAATCCAATCATTTTTCCAGATGTTTTTCCAATAACTATGATTTTACCTCTGCTTCAAGCCTGTTTTTGAGTAGACAGGAATCCAAAAACAAATAGAACATGCACTCTACTCATAGCCCCCAATCTCAATTTACCAGAGCTCTCTAGAGAGGGGTACTATTTCTTTTCTGTATTGTCATCTAGATATATAAGACTCTAATATCTTACATATAACAGGTACCTAAAATGAGTTTGTTTGCTAAAGTTCCTTTGTGAAAGCAAAGCTGATCAAGACAATCATTAAGTAACTTAAACCAAGTACTCAGCTCTTTGATTAGAGAAAGGCACCTCAAGGGTTCCTAAATGTTTCCTCTCACTAATTTCTCTAGTCATTTAAAATCTTTTGTTTACTCAATTTTTTGCTTCTCAAAAACTGCATCAAAACTCCTCTACTTTCTTGATAATATTCATACTTCCTAAAGCCTTCCTCCATTAATGCAACCCTTGCTTCTAATGAAGTCATATAGTTAGGCAAAGCCAATCACCACATAGATCATGTCTCATAATGTGTGCCTCATTCTGCACTTGCAGTCCACCTCCTCTCTGTTGAGAGAAGCCAGGCGAATTTCAAAATAAGTCGCTAAAGTCTTCAGACCTATCCTTTTTTCCATATCACCGGAACAGGCCCAGGGCACCATATTGGGTAGACAATAACAGCTAATGTCATGCACTATATCTATCTATATATGAAGAAGGAGAGGGAGAGAGACAGAATGTATTTGTGTTTAAATCTATTCTCTTTATATACAATCTCTGTTCCATGCTAAGGAGTTGATATATTACTAGAGGAATAGAATGATATCCCTACTGAGCAACTGGCTGAAAACAAAACCAGGACATAAGGAAGTTGCAGCTAAAGGGAAGGCCAGCTCAAAAGCTCTCCTTAGAGAGGCAATTAAAGGAGCTGGCAGAGTTTCTTCCGTTGCGGACCAAAGGGAACCGAGCACTATCATTCCAGGGAACACTGCCTCACCTTGGCTCATGGTACAATAAACGTGAGCAGACAAACCACTCTGAAGATAATTGCAGCTTATGTGCCAACAGCCACTGGAGAGGAGGAAGACAGAGAGAAGTTTGAAGAGAAAAACAAAAACAAAAACAAAAACTTGAGCAGATGCCTCAAATTCAATCAACACATACACTGATAGTAACTTTGGTGTGAAAATCTTGTTGGGAAAAAGGGTTCAGGGGATGAGGGCTGAGCAAGGTTAAGGCCTCATGAGACTAATAAGAAACTCCCATCCGGGTATTAAGAACACGTTCTTCAAGAAAAAACAGAACGTGGTGAACATGATGAAAGCATCTAAAAAATGAAATTCTTCCAGGACATGTGCCCTTCCATATCAGCAGGGTTCCCTCTACTAAAAGGTGGGAGGCAGTGAAAAGACATCTACAGTCGGACCCAGGACTCATTTCCCACCAATATGATTCCCTGTCTGTGTGACCTTGGACAACACTGTGGCCTCTTCCCTCTACCTCAACTCACTTCTGGCTCTATAGTGATGATGCTAAGATCCGATTTCCAGCTGGGTCACTAAAGCATAGTCCTGAACCCACAATACGGTGCCCCATCCAAGATGCACCAAGTCCTTGTGGTTCTCTGGGCCTTGGGTTCCCAGTCAGAAAAAAAAGGGATCGGAGCAAATGGCCTCAAGTCTCCTTCACCTCTAATCTTATTATCTCAGGATTCTATAATCATCTATTCGTTGGGCCCTTTTGTTTGTCTGCAACTTGATGTCTTCTGGTTTCAATTATATTTTTCCTGAAGCAGTTGGATACAGCCACCATCAGATCTCCCATGTTAACAAATCCCTTCAGGGCTTTCTCCAGAGAAAGAGATGTTGCTAAAATGGTGGAAGATGATTTAACCCTATCACAGTCAACATGCCTTTTTGTCTTTATAAGACAAAATTGTGAATTCTTCCTAATTTTTCTACAACCTGATGGCTGTCAGCTGTCCTAGGTCTTGCTATGGATAAAATCCGTCTGCATTAGCAGCAAGTGAATTTTAAGTGCTGTGCTGGCGTAGTTGAAGTGGTTTCAGGGCTGCATGGAGCTCCTCCAGGGTTTTAGTTTGGGGATAATATAATGGGGATTGGTTCTGGAAATGATTGCTTAATAGATTGTATCTAATTCTAGAGGAGCTTATTAAAGGGATGGCTGGTAACTGCAGAAAAAGAAGTGGTAATCACTGCAAGCCAGCATGGGTTCATTAAGAACTTCATGCCAGGCTAAACTCATTTCCTTTTTTAAAAAAATGATACACTTTGTTTTGAGACAACACTTTCCCAACAAACACCCGAACAAAGGACATTCTTCAAGGACAAACGTACAGAACGACACAATGGACGCTGAGGATGACTGGGGCTGTGGCAATCCCCCTTGCTGAGCTCACTTCCATTGTTGCAGCCACTCCACAGACTGTGTCACCTCAAATTTGCCAAGACTCACATGGCTTCAAGAATAAGATGAGGTGATAGGGTCTAGATGACAGATTTTGAGGAATTCAGATGTACACCCAGACCTGAAAGGCTGATTAATGGACTGACAGTAGCCTAGCAAAAAGGTCTCCTGTGGTGCATCTGGATCTATTCTGCACAACGGTTTTACCTGTGATATTAGTACCAAAGGTTCATCATATATAGAGAGGTAGAGAAAAAACAGATCCAGAAAGGAAAACTCATAAATGATGACAGAACTGGGATTCAAAATTATTTCAACAGGCTAAATCTAATAAGACAAAATTAAACCCAGATAAAAATAAAGAACTACACTTGCTTAAATAAAAGTCAGTTGCATGAGTACAGGGTGAGGAGTATGTGAAAAAGACCCCAGGGTTCACATAGATTACACACTAGAGAGTATGATATTGAAGCCACAGAAGCTCATTTATACTCATGGAATGCATTGTCAGATGTATGTTGACTTTTCCAACTCTAAAATATCTTCATGAAAGAATCTACACACTTATCAAAAAGATCATGGAAGAAAACACGGAAAAGGAACATTCTGCAAATGACATCCCATAGCGGACTACACTGGTCACAGGCTTGACTTAAAGAGCAAGATCTCACCATCTTCAACATTTTTTGACGAAAAAGAAATTGAGTTGGTAGAGAAAACTCAGCTTTCAAAGCTCCCCCTTCAACAATATGTTTTCATTGTAGATTTTAAGATTATACAGGATTCCTTGAAATATGCAAAACCAGAGATGTTTGCTCATCCATTCTCTGATTGCTAATATCAAAAAGGGCACAAAGCAGGGAGATGCACACTTGCCAAGGGTACCCAGCACTGTCACAAAGGATGTTGACTAGAGGTCCAAGCAGAAGACATTTTCTCTAGATCCCCAAGTCCTTCAGATGCTGGTGCTCATGGATGGCATTGTGCAGATTACAGCAGGCCCCAGAATCCTTCTAAATGAGATTCATACCCAATTTCATGAATGAAGAATGCCTACTGTCCAGAGGCTGATATGCAGTCCACTGAATTGGTCCCATCGTGCATATATCTGATATGGACACCGCAGATGGACATAAAACTGGGGCCAGAAATTGAATAGGGGAAGGGAATAGGGTGCATTGCATTTGGGGAACTGTGTGGTGCTTTCAACAACTCCAGCTTCCTCCTGAAACAGAACCTCATTTATTTAACACTAATATTCTTCCAGTGATGCTACATGCTACAACTGATATAATACTTCAATCTCTGAGGAAACAAAATTGTGGTTCACCCAAAGGGCAGTGGAGAGGCGCACTGTGGAAATAAATTGTCCTCAACAAATTACCCACAGCAACTTGTGTACATGAAACAGTTTAAAAGATATCCAAGTGATGAATGAAGGAGATGATGATGAGACTATCAGGTAGGGAGAATGGGGAATAACTAATGGACTATCCCTATGCTCCTTTGGTACCTACACAATGTTAAAAGCTTGGAAGTACACAGAGTAGATTTAGGGAAGAAAGATGGAGGACCAAGAAAAAGAATCATGAAGGGTACAGGCAGTACTCACAGCAGTGAGACCACAGATTAGTTAAAGTACTGAGGAATGTGTTCCAAAGCAAGGTGATGATAGGGAAACTCACAGATCTTGGAGTTGCAAAAAAAATCTGAGGGGCCACATTGTCCCAACTCTACATGGACAGAGAAAAAAAATGACTCCTAGGAAGATTATGACCAACCCAAGTTCACAGAGGCAATAAGCATATAAGGCTGGATGCTGGAGCTGAGCTTAGTGGCCGTAACCTGCCCTCTGGTAACTAGCATCCTCTCGTTCTTTCCCCCTCCTCCTTCCTGTTGGGAAGTTGAGAAGTTTCCTTTGAATCTACTAGGCTTAGAACAGGTACTGATGGTCATCCACTGGAACCTTTATAGAAATAAGGGTGTCCTTTATATGTTGAATATTCTTGCTAAGGATTCTATTTTTATTACATAGCTGTCATTGCTGATAGATTTGTATGTTGTTGAGCTAAAGATTCCCCTGATGGTCCATGGGCCATGTGCTGAGAAGCAGATGAACTTACACTAAACTGGCAAGATCATTACAGAGCTAACAATTCCCATATGGTCTATATTCTCATAGTTTCCTTTTTAAAAAAAATTTCCCTCCCACTTCTCTCCTTTCTCCTTCCCACCTCTTTCCCTCTCTTTTTTCTCTGTTCTTTCTACCTCTCTTTTTCTTTCTCTTTCCCCATCCCTCTTTCTCTTTTTCTCCCCCTCTTTACCCTCTTTTCTCTTTTTATCCCCACTCCACTATTTCTTCTTCCTTTTTCTCTCCCCACCCCCACTGTCTCTCATCTGCCCTTCACTCTCCTCACCCAGTTAACTGTATTATTTAATGGGTTCAGTTTTACTGACATACTGAAACCAAGGTCAAAAGATCTCAGGAGTCATGCCCCAAAATTTAATGATATCTCACAAAAACAGCTTGAAGAAATTGGGGATTGCTCCTCTGGGCTGGCAGGCTCATTAGTAGTTCGTTTATCTCTTAACTGTGAAAAGTAAGAAGTCTCTTAACACTTCAGCACCCCAAAGAAACTTATTTGGGTGAAGCTATTCACTCTGGGATGCTGCCCTGCCCCTACACCTAGGGGAAACTGCTATGAGGGCAAATACTTTTGTAATATACCCTCAAATTTTATACGCTGCCCAGAAAGCTCTTTTGGAGGGCTCTTTTGAATCAGAGAACATCCCTTTTTCATTACCTCCCACAAAAAAGGGTAAGGATTCCAGTTGCCCAGGATCCCTGATATCTCACCAGCCAGAGGTAATCCTCCTAAACCACATTTCCACACTCCTATGGCAGAGTGGGATGAGAGCTCAGGCAGCTGTGGGATGGAGGCAAAACCTTCCAGAGACCTGGCCCATCATTACCAACTCCCAAACTCTCCCCAATCCCCCAGCCAGATCTCCAAGACTTTGGCCCAGTACCCCCGAAGCAGCGCTGGACTGTTTTATCCTCATTCACACTTCCAGGTGACCTGTTCACAGGCCTTAAGAAGGCCTGGTCACTTCCCAGCCAAGAACCTGACTACAAACTCCTCCATGATTTACCGCACTGAAACTGCTGTTCCAACTTCCACTTTACTCCTACATCACATCTGCGAGGTCTGTTCCATCTACCACTCCTAGCCAGACTAGAGAGGAATAAGTAGCAAAGAAAAAACCTACATGGCTCACTAAAGAAATTCTGCAGTGTGAAAGGTCTAAGGCACAAGACACCCTCAGAAGTTCATGTTGAATCATCAATAGCTAATGCAAAAGTGCCAAATGAGAAATTAAATTGGATCCAAAGTCTTTTAAAGAAAATAAAAACCAAGAAGCCATTGCTGTGGGTGAAAAGAATGAGAATAAAATGCTCAGAGGAGATAAAGGAGTAATTAGGGACTTGTGAAGATGATGCAGCCAAAGACCAGAAACATCAATGGAAGCAGCAAATGCCAATTAATGCCATTTGAGGAAAGAGCAAAAGGTAACACAAATAAGCGAAGGAGGCAGAAACACAAATTAGAACAGAAAGGAACCAGCAACTAATGAGTATGAAGGACACAATAATTGATTGGAGATCAAGAGAGAAATGGAAACATTGGTGTAATTGGGATATCAGAAACTAAAGGAGGAAAAAAAATCTGACAAACTGTTACCAGGGCCCTAATTAAAGAAAATCTTCCAGAGTGAATGAGACCAAGCAGTCTCTCTAAGAAAGGAAAGAGTAAACGGAATACACAGGCAAACAATCAATGATTGCCTAATCAATTTACTCTCATGGTTCACAGCACCCATTGCTTCCACTCTCTCAGCTGAGGCTCCTACAATGTATAACACTGAAACCATTCAGAGGGTTCTTCACCTCCTGGATCAAAGTCAATCCTTCCCCATGCATCCTTAATTCCACCCCCTACTGATTCTGCAGGAAGTCATCCCCATGGTCCTGTCCACCCTCCTCTTTTCTTCCATCTCCCCCATCCTTAAAAAAAGATTTTAAAAAATGTCCCTTGATCTCATCATCCACATTTTTCCTCAGCAGCAATGATACTATTTCTCCCTTCTTTTGGCTTAACTCATTGATCAAGTTATTAACACCAAGGGTCCTGAATATCTCTCCAATAACTACTTTCTAAAACCTCTGAAATCAGGGTTCTGACTTTATTGTTCAATTGAACCCATATAGCTCCTTCCGAAGTTACTAACAAGCTCTTGATCGCCAAATCCAATGGCCTTTTCTGAATCTTCACCCTTCCTCACTTCTTTGTGGCTGTTGATACTTCTGATCATCTTCTCTCTAGGTTTCTGTCAAACTGTTCTGTCTCCATTCTTCTCAGTTACTTGTCTAGCTCTTCATCCAGATTTACCTCAATGACTCCACATTATCCCTTGAAACCTTTTTCCTGAACCCTATTCTTTTTACACTTTATCCTATCTCACACAGTGATTTCAAAAGCTTCATTGGTTCAATTATCATCTCTATGCAGAGTAGTTCCATATCTATATACCTAGGCCCATTCCTTCTGTTAAGTATAATTACACATCTATAACTGCCTCTTGGACATATTAGATTCAACATGTCAAAAAGAGAATTATCTTTTTTCTCCAAATTTTCAACTGATCACAATTTTTCCATGATTTTTGAAGATATCACTATCTTTCTACTTACTCAAGCCCCCACACATCCAAATGATATGATTTTTATCATCACAATAATTTTTGTTTTTCGAAATCAAATTAACCAATTTTATTTCTCTGATTCGGTGTTTTCATAAAAACAGATCTTATATTTTTTGTTAGCTCAAAATTTTATTTTTTTACTTTTAATCTTTTTAATCTCACATTTGATTTTCATTTGTTCTTTTTTCAAGTTTAGTTACATGCCGAATTCACTGATCTGTTCTTTTTACATTTTTACATTTTGTTAATGAGAAAATTTAGAGAAATAAATTCTCCCCTAAGTACTGCTTCAGCTATAACCCATAAATTCTGGCATGTTGTCTCATTATTGTTAATTCTTTTTAATGAAATTATTGATTGTTTCTATGATTTGTTCTTTGATCCACAAATTCTTTGGGATTAGGTTATTAAGCTTTCAATTAATTTGGATTTATCTTTCCATTGATCTCTGCGGAATGTTATTTTATTGCACCATGATCCAAAATGGACAAATTTAATATTTGTCTTTCTATAATGGATTGAGGGTTTTATGTCCAAATACAGGATTAAATTTTGTGTGCGTGCCATGTACTATTGAGAAAAAGGTATATTCCTTTCTGTTTCCATTCTGTTTTCTCCAAAGGTGTGTCATATCCAAATTTTCTAAAATTCCATTTACCTCCTTAATTTATTGCTTATTTTTTGATTGGATTTATCAAAGCCAGAGGGAACAGTTTAAGCGCCCCACTACCATACATTTACTCTCTATTTTTTCCTGTAACCCCCTTAAGTTCTTCTTTAAGAATCTGGATATCGTTTTACTATTGATACTGCTTCATCCTCTATGGTACCTTCTGGCAAGACATAGTTTCCTTCCTTATCTCTTTTAATTATGTTTATTTTTGCTTTTACTTTGAGGTCAGGATTACTACACCTATTTTTTTTTCTTTAACTTCAGCTGCAGCACAATAGATGGTGCTCCCGCCCCTTACCTTTACTCTATTTGTACTTTTCTGCTTCAAGTTCATTTACTACAAAGAACATACTGTAGGATTCTGTTTTTAGATCCACTCTATCTGCTACTGTTATGACAGAATTCAACCTACAGTTAAGATTTTTACCTGTGTATTTCCCTCTAACCTAATCTTCTTGTTAGTCTTCTCTTTCCATTCACTCTTTCTTTCCACACCATCATCTGTATCTATCACATTCTCTGACCTGCCCTCCTTCTGTCAATCCCTCCCTTACATTTACTTGATCTCTTCTCTTCTTACTTCCCTATCAAATAAGATGAATTTCTATATTCAACCATGGTGTATATTATTCCCTGTCTGAGCCAATATTGATGAGTATAAGGTTAAGGTGATGTCAATCACCCAGAAGGTTTTTGCCTCTCTTCATCTAAAATAATATACTTATTCTACTTCTTCATTCCTTCTAGACTCCTCTATCTCATCTGTTAATTTTTAAGGTCATTCCCTCAAATTTACCTTATACATGTACACTCAATCTATGTATACTCCTTCTACCTATACTACTCTTAATACAGTTTTTAAGAATTGCAAGTATGGGATGCAGCCAAAGAGGGAATAAGGGGAAATTGTAGATCTCTAGATATGTGCATAAAAGAAAGAAAGAGATGATCAATGAATGGGGCTTGAAAGTAAAAAAGCTGGAACAAGTACAAAATTAAAAACCCCCAATCAAATATCAAACTTAAAATTCTAAAAACAAAAAGAGATTAATAATATTAAAAGTAAAAAAAACTATTAAATTAGTACATAAAACTATAACTTGGTTTTATGAAAAAACAAATAAAATAGATAAACCTTCAGCTAATGTGATTAGAAAAAGCAAAGAGGAAAATCAAATTGTTGGTCTAAAAAATAAAAAAGGAGAAATTTCTATCGATGAAGAGAAAAATCATACAATAATTAGGAGTTACTTTGCCTAACATTATGCCAAAAAATTTGATAACCTAAGTAAAATGGAGGAATAACTACAAAAGTATATAGATTGCCCAGATTAAAAAAAGAGGAAATAAGTTACTTAAATAGTCCCATTTTAGAAAAAGAAACAGAACAAGCTATTAATCAACTCTCTAAGAAAAAATGTCCAGGACCCGAGATTAACTGGAGAATTCTACCAAACAATTAACTCCAATACTATACAAAATATTTGAAAAAATAGGGAAAGAAGGACTCCTACCAAATTCCTTTTATGACACAGCCATGGTACTGATACTTAAACCATGTAGGAGGAAAACAAAGAAAGAAAATCATAGATCAATCTCCCTAATGAATATTGATGCAAAAATCTTAAATAAAATATTAGCAAAGAGATTATAAAAAGTCACCTCCAGGATAATACACCACGACCAAGTAGCATTTATAGCAGGAATGCAGGGCTGGTTCAATATTACAAAAACTATTAGCATCATTGATTATATCAATAACCAAATTATAAAAACTATATGATTACATCAATAGATGCAGAAAAAGCATTTAATACGATCCAAGATCAATTCGTATGAAAAACACTAGAGAGTATAGGATTAAATACTTTTTCTTAAAATAGTAGCATCTATTTAACACACTCAGCAAGCATCATATGTAATGGGGATAAATGGGAAACATTCCTATTCAAGGATCAAACAAGGCTGCCCACTATAACCATTACTATTAGATATTGTATTAGAAATGCTAGCTTTGGTAATGAGAAAACCAAATTATCACTCTTTTAGATGATATCATGGTATACTTAGAGAACCTTAGAGAATCAACCAAAAAACTATTAGAAATAATGAACAACTTAAGCAAACTTGTAGGCACAAAATATATCCACATAAATTGTCAGCATTTTTATAGATCACTAAAAAATCCCAACAGCAAGAGATACAAAGAGAAATTGCATTCAAAATAAATGTCAATAGTATAAAATATTTCGAAATCTATCTGCCAAGGGAAAATTAGGAACTAGATGAGCTAAACTACAAAATACATTCTATACAAATAGATCTAAGCAATTGAAAAAATATCAAGTGCTCTTGGAGAGGTCAAGGGAATATCATAAAGATGGCAATACTACCTAAATTAATCTATTTATTTAGTGCTATACCAGTAAAACTCCCAAGAAATTATTTTACTGACCTAGAAAAAGACAACAAAAATCATCTTGAAGAACAAAAGGTCAAGAATTTCAAGGGAATTAATGAAAAAAAAAAAAGCAAATGAAGGGGGCCTAGCTTTACCAGATCGAAAACTATATTATAAAGCAACCATTATCCATTTGGTACTGGCTAAGAAATAGAGTAGTTGATCAGGGGAGTAGGTTAGGTTCATAGGATAAAGTAGTCAATGACTACAGCAATCTAGTGTTTGACAAACCCAAAGACCCCACCTTCTGGAATAAGAATTTACTATATGACAAAAACTGTTGGGAAAATGGTAAATTAGTATGGCAGAAACTAAGCATAGATATACACCGAACACCCTATACCAAGATAAGGTCAAAATGAGTTCATGATCTAGACATAAAGAATGAGATTATAAACAAATTAGAAGAACCTAAGACAGTTTACCTCTCAGATCTGTGGAGGAGGAAGGAATTTGTGACCAAAGAGGAATTGGAGATCCTTGAGGATCTCCAAATAGAAAATGTTGATTGGACTAAATTTAAAAGTTTTTGTACAAACAAAATTAACAGGTAAGATTCAAAAGGAAGCAATAAATTGGGAAAACATTGCTACTATCAAAGGTTCTGACAGAGGCCTCATTTCGAAAATATAGAGAGAAATGACGCAAATTTATAAGAAGTCAAGGCATTCTCTTTGTAGTGGCTAGAAACCGGAAACTGAGTGGATGCCCATCAATTGGAGAATGGCTGAATAAATTGTGGTATATTAATATTATGGAATATTATTGTTCTGTAAGAAATAACCAACAGGATGATTTCAGAAAGGCCTGGAGAGACTTACACGAACTGATGCTGAGTGAAATGAGCAGGACCAGGAGATCATTATATACTTCAACAACAATACTATATGATGACCAGTTCTGATGGACCTGGCCATCCTCAGCAACGAGATCAACCCAATCATTTCCAATGGAGCAGTAATGAACTGAACCAGAGACACCCAGAGAAAGAACTCTGGGTGATGACTAAAAACCATTACATTGAATTCCCAATCCCTATATTTATGCCCACCTGCATTTTTGATTTCCTTGACAAGCTAATTGTACAATATTTCAGTCTGATTCTTTTTGTACAGCAAAATAACGGTTTGGTCATGTATACTTATTGTGTATCTAATTTATATTTTAATATATTTAACATCTACTGGTCATCCTGCCATCTGGGGGAGGGGATGGGGGGTAAGAGGTGAAAAACTGGAACAAGAGGTTTGGCAATTGTTAGTGCTGTAAAGTTACCCATACATATAACCTGTAAATAAAAAGCTATTAAATAAAAAAAAAGAAGTCAAAGCATTCTTCACTTGATAAATAGTCAAAGAATATTAACTGACAATTTTTAGATGAAGAAATTGAAACTATTCCTACTCATATGAAAAGGGGCTCCAAATCAGTGCTGATCACAGAAATACAAATTAAAATAATTCTGAGGTACCTGCTTTTTTCCACAAGTTTGATTTTTCTTATGTAGCACAGTAATTGTATAAATATGTATGCATATATTAGATTTAACATATACATCTACCATATTAAACATATATATATATATATATATATATATATATAAATAACACATATATATTGGACAACTTGCAATCTGGGGGAGGGCATGGGGGAAGGCAGGGAAAACTGGAACATGTGATTTTGCAAGGGCTACTGTTAAACAATTGTCCATGTCTACGCTATGAAAAAAAAAGCTTTAATTAAAAAAAGAAAATATTTCTCAGTGTTATCATGGAAATTGTTATTCATTAATAATATAAAATCATTTCAATTAAGAAATTTCAAAATCTTAAGGCAACTCTCCTGCATTAAGGACTTGTTTAATCACTCTGACAATAAAATGTAATTTAATCAAACAAACAAAAAAAAAAAGCCTCTCGTTCACTAGGTTGTCTTGCACCCTGATCCCTTGGGAGGAGGCTCTGAACTTCATCTCCAATGGGGGTCTCAGTCGTGATATTCTTTTTGTTGTTGTTGTTGTTGTTTTCCTGTTTTTTCTCCAAAATAATAACTTTTTATTGACAGAACCCATGTCTGGGTAATTTTTTGCATTATCCCTTGCACTCACTTCTGTTCCAACTTTTCCCCTCCCTCCATCCCCTCCCCGAGATGGCAACCAGTCCTATACATGTTAAATATGTCACAGTATATCCTAGATACAATATACATGTGCAGAACCAAACAGTTCTCTTTTTGCACAGGAAGAATTTAATTCAGAATGTAAAAATAACCCAGGAAGAAAAACAAAAATACAGACAGTTTACATTCATTTCCCAGTGTTTTTTCTTTGGGTGTAGCTGCTTCTATCAATCACTGATCAATTGAAACCGACTTAGATCTCTTTGTCGAAGAAATCCACTTCCATCAGAATACATCCTCATACAGTATCCTTGTTGAGATATATAATGATCTCCTGGTTCTGCTCATTTCACTTAGCATCAGTTCATGTAAGTCCAAGCCTCTCTGTATTCATCCTGCTGGTCATTTCTTACAGAACAATAATATTCCATAATATTCATATGCCACAATTTATTTAGCCATTCTCCAATTGATGGGCATCCATTCATTTTCCAGTTTCTAGCAACTACAAACAGGGCTGCCACAAACATTTTGGCACATACAGGTCCCTTTCCCTCCTTTAAGTTCTCTTTCGGATATAAGACCAGTAGTAACACTGCTGGATCAAAGGGTATGCACAGTTTGATAACTTTTTGAACATAGTTCCAAACTACTCTCCAGAATGGGTGGATTCGTTCACAGCTCCACCAACAATGTATCAGTGCCCCAGTTTTCCCACATCCACTCCAACATTCGGCAGAATCTTTCCCTGTCATTCTAGCCAATCTGACAGGTGTGTAGTATCTCAACAGTTGTCTTAATTTGCATTCTCTGATTAATAATGACTTGGAGCATCTTTTCATATGGCTAGAAATAGTTTCAATTTCTTCATCTGAGAATTGTCTATTCATATCCTTTGACCATTTATCAATTGGAGAATGGCTTGATTTCTTATAAATTAGAGTCAATTCTCTATATATGTTGGAAATGAGGCCTTTATCAGAACCTTTAACTGTAAAAATGTTTTCCCAGTTTACTGCTTCCCTTTTAATCTTGTCTGCATTACTTTTGTTTCTACAAAAACTTTTCAATTTGATATAATCAAAATTTTCTACTTTGAAATCAACAATGATCTCTAGTTCTTCTTGGGTCATAAATTCCTTCCTCTTCCATTGGTGTGAAAGGTCAACTATCCCTATGCTCTTCCAATTTATTTATAATCACATTCTTTATGCCTAGGTCATGAACCCATTTTGACCTTATCTTGGTGTACGGTGTTAAGTGTTGGTCAATACCTAGTTTCTGCCATGTTAATTTCCAATTTTCCCAGCAGCTTTTGTCAAATAATGAGTTCTTATCCCCAAAACTGGGATCTTTGGGTTTGTCAAACACTAGATTATTAAAGTTATTGGCTGTTTTGTCCTTTGAACCTAACCTATTCCATTGCATCAGTCGTGATATTCATTGATGGACTCCACCGCTTGGGACATTGGACCCAGTTTTCCTAGAGGTTCTGTTCTGATCTCCATAGGGGCTCTTTCACAGTGATCTCCATAAATGGGTTTTAGACCTGGACCTCTATAGGAGGTCTCTCAAGCTTATTTCCATGTAAGCACTGCCAGTGATCTCCACAGGGTTCTACCACTAAAAGCTAGGAGCCATCTCTGACCTTAATTTCCATGGGGTTCTCTCACTGATCAAAATGGAAGTCTCCTCTAATCTCCATGAGGAAGCTGACAAGATCACCATGGGTGTCGGTTTCAACAATCTCCAAAGGGAATCTCTGTCCCTCATCTCCACTGAGATGTCATTTCTCAAAAAACATGGCCAACATTTTTTCCTTTCTCTTCCCTTCCTGATGACCTCCTGTTCCTCCCCCCCATATTTCCCTGAACACCTTTGTGCCACATTGCCACACATGCGGGTGTCCCCTTGCACCTTCTCTTGCCTTTCCATGGTCTGCTTCTCTATATCCCTCATGTGCTCCTCAATCTCATCCCATGATTTCCATGGGGGGATTTCATCAGATGTCCATTGGGTGTCTCTGACTCTGATCTCCATGGGGGGACTGCCCAAGTTCTCCACGGGGGGATCTTTGACTTGGATATCCATGGGCTGGGGGGGGTGGAGTGTATTTCTTCTCCATCAGGGGTTACTGACCCTGATTTCCAGGGGAATCTCCCCCTGATCTCCATGGAGGGTCTGCTTCCTCTCTCCATGGGGTGTTTTTCACCCTGAAATCCATGGGGAGTCTCTGCCCCTCATCTTAATGGAGGGTCAAGTGCTGTGTGTCTAAACTTGATTTTTATGGAGGGATCTGCCTGTGATCTCTATGGAATACTCTATTGCTGACCTTCATGGGGGGCGGTCCATGGCCCACATCTTTATCAAGGGGTCTCTAAGCATAATTGTCATGGGTGAACTGCCGGTATTATCCATGGGGTTGTCTTCTTTTGATCTCCATAAAAGTCTTCTCAGTCTACCATGGCTATGGTACCACGGTGGGTTATCTTCCACTAATCTCCAAAGGCATCTCTAACCATGATTTCTGGGGGAGTCTTATCTGTTCTCCATGGAGGCGTTGGCCTCATCTCCTTGGGGTTCCTGTGACCCTGATTTCCATGGGGGTCTACCTCTGATGTCCAAGGGGCATCGCTCTCTGATGTGCATGGGGCGTCTCCATCTAATGTCCATGGGGTGTCTCTCTCTGATGTCCAAGGGGCCTCTCTCCGTGATGTCCATGGGGGGTCTCCCTCTGATGTCCATGGAGCGCCTCCATCTGATGTCTATGGGGCATCTCCCAATGATGTTCATGGGGCGACTCCATCTGATGTCCATGAGGCATCTCTCTATGATGTCTATGGGGCGTCTCTCTCTGATATCCGTGGGGGTCCCCCTCTGATATCCGTGGGGCGTCCCCCTCTGATGTCCGTGGGGCGTCCCCCTCTGATGTCCGTGGGGCGTCCCCCTCTGATGTCCGTGGGGCGTCCCCCTCTGATGTCCGTGGGGCGTCCCCCTTTGATGTCCGTGGGGCGTCCCCTTCTGATGTCCGTGGGGCGTCTCTCTAATGTCCATGGGGTGTCTCCCTCTGATGTCCAAGGGGCATCTCCATCTGATTTCCATGGGGCGTCTCCCTCCTCTGTCCATGGGACGTCTCCCTCTGATGTGCATGAGAAGTCTATCCCTGATCTCAGTGGGGGGTGACTGACAGATTCCCATGGGTGTCGGTTTCAACAATCTCCAAAGGGGATCTCTGTCCTTCATCTCCATTGAGATGTCATTTCTCAAAAAACATGGCCAACATTTTTTCCTTTCTCTTCCCTTCCTGATGACCTCCTGTTCCTCCCCCCCATATTTCCCTGAACACCTTTGCGCCACATCGCCACACATGCGGGTGTCCCCTTGCACCTTCTCTTGCCTTTCCTTGGTCTACTTCTCTATATCCCTCATGTGCTCCTCAATCTCATCCCATGATTTCCATGGGGGGATTTTATCAGCTGTCCATGGGGTGTCTCTGACCCTGATCTCCATGGAGGGACCGCCCAAGTTCTCCATGGGGGGATCTTTGACTTGGATATCCATGGGCTGGGAGGGGGTGGAGTGTATCTCTTCTCCATCAGGGGGTACTGACCCTGATTTCCAGGGGAATCTCCCCCTGATCTCCATGGAGGGTCTGCCTCCTCTCCATGGAGTGTTTCTCACCCTGAAATCCATGGGGAGTCTCTGCCCCTCATCTCAATGGAGGATCAAGTGCGGTGTATCTAAACTTGATTTTTATGGAGGGATCTTCCTGTGATCTCCATGGACTAATCTATTGCTGATCTTCGTGGAGGCCGGTCCATGGCCCACATCTTTATCAAGGGGTCTCTAAGCATAATAGTCATAGGTGGACTGCTGGTATTATTGATGAGGTTGTCTTCTTTTGATCTCCATAAAAGTCTTCCCAGTCTACTATGGCCATCTTCCACTAATCTCCAAAAGACATCTCTAACCATGATTTCTGGGGGAGTCTTATCCTGTTCTCCATGGAGGGGTTGGCCTCATATCCTTGGGGTTCCTGTGACCCTGATTTCCATGGGGGTCCACCTCTGATGTGCATGGGGCGTCTCTATCTGATGTCCACAGGGCATCTCCCTCTCATGTCCATGGGGCGTCTACCTCTCATGTCTATGGGGTGTCTCCCTCCTCTGTCCATGGGGCCTCTCTCTCTGTTCACAGGACATCTCCCTCTGGTATCCATGAGAAGTCTATCCCTGATCTCAGTGGGGGGTCTCAGACAAAGATCCCCATGGGTGTCAGTTTCAACAATCTCCAAAGGGGATCTCTGTCCCTCATCTCCACTGAGATGTCATTTCTCAAAAAACATGGCCAACATTTTTTCCTTTCTCTTCCCTTCCTGATGACCTCCTGTTCCTCCCCCCCATATTTCCCTGAACACCTTTGTGCCACATTGCCACACATGCGGGTGTCCCCTTGCACCTTCTCTTGCCTTTCCATGGTCTGCTTCTCTATATCCCTCATGTGCTCCTCAATCTCATCCCATGATTTCCATGGGGGGATTTCATCAGATGTCCATTGGGTGTCTCTGACTCTGATCTCCATGGGGGGACTGCCCAAGTTCTCCACGGGGGGATCTTTGACTTGGATATCCATGGGCGGGGTGGAGGTTTCCCATAACTTGACCCTGATTTTGGGGAATTTCCCCTGATCTCCATGGAGGGTCTGCCTCCTCTCCCAGGGGTTTTTCACCCTGAAACAGGGGAGTTCCGCCTCATCAATTGGAGGGTCAAGTGCTGTGTGTCTAAACTTGATTTTTATGGAGGGATCTGCCTGTGATCTCTATGGAATACTCTATTGCTGACCTTCATGGGGGGCGGTCCATGGCCCACATCTTTATCAAGGGGTCTCTAAGCATAATTGTCATGGGTGAACTGCCGGTATTATCCATGGGGTTGTCTTCTTTTGATCTCCATAAAAGTCTTCTCAGTCTACCATGGCTATGGTACCACGGTGGGTTATCTTCCACTAATCTCCAAAGGCATCTCTAACCATGATTTCTGGGGGAGTCTTATCTGTTCTCCATGGAGGCGTTGGCCTCATCTCCTTGGGGTTCCTGTGACCCTGATTTCCATGGGGGTCTACCTCTGATGTCCAAGGGGCACGTTCGATGCATGGGGGCGCTCCATCAATGTCCATGGGTGTCTTCAGTCCAAGGGCCTCCCTCCGTGAGTCCGGGGGTCTCCCCTGATGTCCATGGAGGCTCCACTGATGTCTATGGGGATCTCCCAAGATGTTATGGGGCGTCCATCTGATGTCCATGAGGCCTCTATAGTCTATGGGGGCATCTCCCAATGGATGTTCATGGGGGACTCCACGATGTCCATGGGCATTCTCTATGATGCATGGGCGTTCTCTCTGATATCCGGGGCGTCCCCTTGTGGGAGGCGTCCCCTCTGATTCCGGGGGGTCCCCTTGATGTCCGTGGGGTCCCCTGATGTCCGGGGCGTCCCCCCTGATGTCCGTGGGGGTCCCCTTGTGTCCGGGGCCCTTCGATGTCCGTGGGGGCCTCTAATGTCCATGGGTGTCTCCCTGATGTCCAAGGGGATTCCCATCTGATTAGGGCGTTCCCTCCTCTGTCCATGGAGCCCCCCTGATGTGCTAAGTCTATCCCTGATTCTGGGGGGACTGAAGATTCCCATGGGTGTGGTTTCAACAACCGGGATCTCTGTCCTCATCTCCATTGGGATGTCATTTCTCAAAAAACATGGCCAACATTTTTTTCCTTTTCTTCCCCTTCCTGATGACCTCCTGTTCCTCCCCTTTTCCCGAACACCTTTGCGCCAAGCCCAACATGGGTGTCCCTTGCACCCTTTGCCTTTCCTGCCCCTTTATCCCTTTGCTTCAATCCATCCCATGATTTCAGGGGTTTTATCAGGTCCATGGGTGCCTGCCCCGATCTCCAGGAGGGACCGCCCAAGCTCCCATGGGGATTTTACTTGAATCCAGGGCGGGAGGGGGGGTTTTCCTCCACAGGGGTATGGGCCCCGATTTCCGGGGCCCCTATTTCCATGGAGGGTTGTTTATGGAGGTTTTCACCCCGAAATCCAAAGTCTCCCTGCCCTCTCCCTTTCAAATCAAAAGGGGGTTTCTAAACCTTGATTTTTTGGGAGGTCTTCCTGTTTCCTGGAAATTTTATTCATTCTGGGGCCTCCGGCCCCATTTTATCCCAAGGGGTCTCTAAGCAAAAGTCTTTCGCTGGGGGTTATTATGAGGTTGTCTTCTTTTGTTCCATGGGGCCCTCCCGTCTACTTGGCCATCTTCCCTAATCTCCAAAAAAAAGAATCCCCATGATTTCTGGGGACCTTCCTTTCTCCAGGAGGTTCCCCACATTTTTTCCCCGGGACCCTGTTTCCAGGGGCCACCCATTGCATGGGGCGTCTCTTCTGTGCCACGGGCTCTCCTCCCATGTCCATGGGGGGTTCCTCTATGTCTTGGGTGCTCCCTCCCCTGTCCATGGGGCCTCCCTCTCCCTTTGGACTTCCTTGATCCATTTGAGGCCCATCCTTGATCTATGGGGTTCCCCGATCCCATGGGTCGTTTCCCCCCAAAGGGGTTTTTTCCCTACTCCAAGGGAGTCTTTCTAAAAACCAGGCCCTTTTTCCCTTTTCTTTCCCTTCCGTGACCCCTGTTCCTCCCATTTCCCTTTGCACCTTTGGCCCATTGCCCAACACATCGGGTGTCCCCTTGACCTTCTCCTTTCCATGGTTGCTTCTTTATCCCATGTTTCTCAATCTACCCATGATTTAATGGGATTTCCATCAGATTCCATTGGGTGCCCCTGACTCTATTCCTTCCCCAACCCCCAGGGGTTTAGGATTCCAGGGCTGGGGTGGAGGTTTTCTTTCCATGGGGTTACCGCCCTGATTCCGGGGTCTCCCCTGATTCCAGGAGGCCCTCTTCCATGGGGTGTTTTCACCCCTGAAATATGAGTCCTGTTCTTTTTGGAGGGTCAAGTCTGTGTCTAAACTTGATTTTTATGGGGGCTTTCCTGTATCCTGGTCTCTTATTGACCTTATGGGGGCGGTCCTTACTCTTAAAGGGTCCCCTAAGTCGGGGGTTCCCCTTTGGATTCCTGGGGGTCTTTGATTCCTGTCTTTCTATTCCATGGCTTGGTCCAGGGGTACCCCCATTCCAAAGGCTTCTCCTGTTTCTGGGAGCTCCCTGTTTCCATGGAGGCTTCCCCACTCTGGGGTTCCCATGATTTCCATGGGGTCTTTTCCATTCCAAGGGACCTCTGTCTTTTCCCATTTAAATGTCCATTTCTCAAAACCAAGGGGCCTCTCCCTCCCGGTTCCTGGGCCCCCAATTTCCCTGGATGTTTGGGCACTCCCAATGTGTTCCCGGGCACCCCTTCTGTTCCGGGGCATCTCATATCCCAGGGGCACCTCCCAAGATTTCTGGGGAATCGGCCCATGGGTTTCTTATACATGGGGGTCTTCTAATCCTGGGGGTCCCTTATTCCGGAGGCGTTTCCCCTTTCCTGGGGCGCCCCCTCTGATGCCCTGGGGCCCCCTTTCCTGGGGTCCCCCTTTGACCGGGGGGCCCCCCTATTCCCGGGTTCAAATTTATGGGGTCTCCCCGATTCCAAGGGATTCCATCTATTGGGGGCCCCTTCCCTTGTCCTGGCCCCCCTTTCAGGGTCTCCCTGACTCAGTGGGGGGTGCTACGCCCATGGGTGTCCTTTTCAAAATTCCGCCCGCCCCCATCTCCATTAATTTTCAAAAAATCCCAATATTTTTTCCTTCTTCCTCCTGGATGCCCCCCTTTCCTCCCCCCAACCCTGAACCCTTTGGGGCCACATCCCACCCTTGTCCCCGACCCCTTTGTTTCCTTGGGTCCACTTTTCCCCGTGCCCCCAACCCATCCCTGTTTCCGGGGAATTTTTCGCTTCCGGGGTCACCCGATCTCCATGGGGGGGCCGCCCGTTCCCATGGGGGTCTTTACATTCCGGGTGGGAATTTGTTTTTCCACAGGGGATGCCTTGTTTCAGGGGATTTTCCCTTTCTCCCGAGGGTCGCCTCCCTCCTTTCCTGGATTTTCCACCCTGCCATGGGGGGCCCTGCCCCTCTCCCAATGGAGGTCAAAGGGTGTTTCTAAACTTGATTTTATGGGGGATTTCCGGATTCCATGGTTTCTGGGTGATTCCCTGGGGCCCCGCCCAATTTTTACGGGGTCTCAACTTGTATACTGTATTTTGGTGAGGGTTGCTTTTTCCATAAAAGTCCCCAGCTCTATGGCCCATTCCACTTCCTCCAAAAGCACCCAACCATGGGGGAGTCTTTTCCCTCCTATAGGCTCCCAAACCCTTGGGGTTCCCCTTGGACCCTGATTCCATGGGGTCCACCCCTTTCAGGGGTTCCTATCTGTGTCCCGGATCTCCCCTTGTCCCATGCCCACCCTCATGCTATGGGGTTTCCTCCCCTCCAGGGGCCCCCTCTCCTGTTCCGGAAATCTTTCTGGTTTCCATGAGAGGGTTCATCCCTGGGGCCCAGACAAACCCCTTTGGGGTGTTGTTCCAATCTCCAGGGTTCTTCCTATTCCACTTAGATGTCATTTCTCCCAAAAACACCCAACTTTTTTCCCTTTCTCCCTCCGGGGACCCCCCTTTCCCCCATTTCCCTCCCTTTGGCCCTTTCCCAATTGGGGTCCCCCTTGACCTTCTCCTTGTTCCTGGGCTTTCCCCCTCATGCCTCTCCCCCTTGATTTCCTGGGGTTTCCGATGTCCTTGGGGCCCTCCTGATTCCTGGGGCTGCCGCCCTCCCGGGGTCTTTGATTGATTCCATCTGGGGATTTTTCTTCTCCACAGGGACTCCCCTGATCAGGAACTCCCCATCTCCATGGGGGCTCTTCCTCCTGGGGGTTTTTCACCCAATAAAGGGACCCCTCCCCTCATCTAATTTGAGGTCAAGTCTGGCAAATTTTTTTTTTTCCCTGTGATCCTGGTCTCTATTCTGACCTTTGGGGCGGCCACCCAATCTTTCCCAAGGGGTCCTGCAAACCTCTGCCTTCCGGGTGTCTTTATTCCATGTCTTCCTTTCCCACCCATGGTATGGACCCCGGTGGGTTCCTTACTAACCCTTCCAAAGGCACTCCCAACCATGATTTCTGGGAGTTTATTTTCTCCATGGAGGGCTTCTCCTGGGGTTCCTTCCCTGATTTCCCGGGGTTCCCTCTATTCCAAGGGGACCCCAGTCCATGGGGCTCCTTATCCATGGGGGTGTCTTTTCCAAGGGGCCCTCCTGATTCCAGGTCCCTCTGATTCCAATGGAGCGCCTCCATTGGATGTCATGGGGGGCATTCCCAATGATGTCCGGGGGACTCCTTGATTCCATGGGATCCCATGATGCCAGGGGGCCCGCCCTCTTTTCCCTCGATTCCGGGGGCTCTGATTCGGGGGCCCTTGATTCCGGGGTCCCTATTCCGGGGCTCCCCCCTGATTCCGTGGGGGTCCCCTCTGTTCCTGGGGCCCCCCATTCCCCCCCTTGATTCCTGGGGGTCCCTTCCCATGTCCGGGGCGCTCCCCAGTCCATGGGGTGTTCCTCTGATGTCCATTTCCCTTGATTTATGGGCCCTCCCTTGTCCATGGGCGCCCTCTGATGCCCAAGGTCTTCCCCTGATTCATGGGGTGCTTAAATTCCATGGGGTCTTTCCCAATTCCAAAGGGGTTCCCTCTTCCATGGGTTCTTTCAAAACATGGCCCTTTTTCCCTTTCTCTTCCCTTTCTTGGACCTCCTGTTCTTTTTCTCCCTAAACATCCTTGCCCCATATCTCCATTCATGTGAGTGTCCCCTTGCACCTTTTCTCTTGCCTTCCCTGGGTCTGCAGTTCTCTATCCCTCATGTGCTCCTCAATCTCATTCCATGATTTACATTGGGGGATTTTTTTCTCATGTCCATGGGGTGTCTCTGACCTGATGACCATGGGGCATCTGTTTTATGATCTCCATAACCATGGGGGGACTGCTTGATTTCTCCGTGGGGGGGATCTTTGACCCAGATCTCCATGTCAGATCTATCTCTTCTCCAACAGGGGTCACTGACCGTGACTTCCATGGGAATCTCCCTCTGATCTCCATCGAAGGTCTGCCCCTTCTCTCCATGGGGTGTGTCTGTCACCATGATCTCCATGGGGAATCTCTGCCCCTGATCTCAATGTGTTATCTCTCACACTGCCCTCCATGCTGGGTCTGCAGCTGATGTACATGGAGGGTCTCTGCCCCTGATCTGCCTGGAAGTTTGCTTAGGGCTTCCAAAACAGGTCGACCTCAGATCTCCACGAAAGTTCTTTGGCCCTGATGTCTATGGGCTTATCTTGAGCTTCCTTGATGGTCTTTGGCCTCGATCTCCATGATGGTCTCTGCTTCGAATCTCTGGGCCTCGCTAACTCTGGTCTCCATGGGCTATCTCTCACACTGCTCTATGCAGGGTATCTCTGCCCCATTCTACATTAAGTATCTCCTCCCCGAGGAAAATCAAATTGTTCGTCTCAAAAAATGAAAAGGGAGAGCTTTCCATCAATGAAGAGGAAATTAGAGCAATAAGTAGAAGTTATTTTGCCCAATTTTAAGCCAATAAATTTGATAATCTAAGTGAAATGGAGGAATACCTACAAAAATATTGATTGCCCAGATTAACAGAAGAGGAAATAAATTACTTAAATAGTCCCATTTTAGAAAAAGAAATAGAACAAGCTATTAATCAACTCCCTAAAAAAATGTCCAGGACCCAAAGGATCAACTGGTGAATTCTACCAAACATTTAAAGAACAATTAACTCCAATACTATATAAACTAGTTGCAAAAATAGGAAAAGAAGGACTCCTCCCAAATTCCTGATGCTGACACCTAAACCAGATAGGATGAAAACAAAGACAGAAAATGACAGACTAATCTGCCTAATGAATATTGATGCAAAAATCAAATAAAATATCAGCAAAGAGATCACAGAATATCATCCCCAGGATAAATACACCAAGACCAAGTAGGATTTATACCAGGAATCCAGGGCTGATTCAATATAGAAAAATTACTATCATAATTGACTATATCAATAACCAAATTAACAAAAAACATATGATTATTTCAATAGCTGCAAGGAAAGCATTTGATATAATCCAACATCCATTCCTGTGAAAAACACTACAGAGTATAGGATTAAGTTCACTTTTTCTTAAAATAGTCAGTAGCATCTATTTAACACCATCAGCAATCATCATATGTAATGGCAATAAACTGGAAACATTCCCAATAAGATCAGACATCAAACAAGGCTGCCCACTATCACCATTACTATTCAATATTGTAGTAGAAATGCTAGCTTTGGCAATATGAGAGGAAAAAGAGATTCAAAGGAGTGGGAGTAGGTAATGAGGAAAGAAAATTATCACTCTTTTCAGATGATAAGAGGGTATACTTAGAGAACCCTAGAGAATCAACTAAAAACAATTATAAATAATCTACAACTTAAACAAAGTTGCAGGATACAAAATATATCTACATACATCTTTAGCATTTTTATTCATCACTAACAAAACCCAACAGCAAGAGACAGAAAGAGAAATTCCATTTAACATAACTGCCGATAGTATACAATATTTGGGAATCTATCTGCAAGGGCAAAGTCAGGAACTATATTAACAAAACATTTTCTACCCAAATAAAGTCAGATATGAACAACTAGAAAAACACCAAGTGCTCTTGGATAGGTTGAGAAAATATAATAAAGATGACAATATAACCTGAATTTATCTACTTATTTAGTGCTATACTAATCAAACTCCCAAGAAACTATTTTACTGACCTAGAAAAAATAACACCATTCATCTGGAAGAACAAAAGGTCAAAAATATCAGGGGAATTAATGAAAAAAAAAAAAAAACAAAAGAAGGAGGCCTCGCTGTACTAGATCGAAAACTATATGATAAAGCAGCCATTATCCATTTGGTACCAGATAAGAAATAGAGCATTTGACCAGGGGAATAGGTTAGGTTCACAAGACAAAGTAGTCAATGACTATAGCAATCTAATGTTTGACAAACCCAAAGACACCAGCTTTGGGGATAAGAATTCGTTATTTGATAAAAACTGCTGGGAAAATTGTAAACTAGTATGGCCAAACTAGGCATTGACCCATACGTAACACACTATATCAAGATAAGGTCAAAATGGGTTCATAGTCTAGACATAAAGACTGATATTATAAACATATTAGAAGAACATAGGATAGTTTACCTCTCAGATCTGTGGAAGAGGAAGGAATTTGTGACCAAAGAACTAGAGATCCTTACTGATCACAAAATAGATACTTTTAATTAAATTAAGTTAAAATGAACTGATGTAGACAAGAGTCAAAGGGAAGCAATCAACTGGGAAAACATTTTTACATCCAAAGGACCTGATGAAGGCCTCATTTCTAAAATATATAGGGAAGTGACTCAAATTTATAACAAGTCACCTCATTCTCCAATTGATAAATGGTCAAAGAATATGAACAGATAATTTTCAGAGGAAGAAGTTGAAAGTATTTCTAATCACATGAAAAGAGGCTCCAAATCACTACTGATCAGGAAAATTCAAATTAAGAGAACTCTGAGGTCCCACTACACACCTCTCAGATTGTTTAAGATGACAGGAAAAGATACCAACAAATATTAGAGATGTGGAAAAACTGGACACCGATACACTTGGTGGAACTCTGAGCGGTTCCAACCATTCTGGAGAATAATTAGGAACTATGCTCAAAAAGATATCAAACTGTGCAATATTCAGCAGTGTTCCTACTGGGAATACAACCCAAAGAGACCTTAAAGGACGAAAAAGGACCCATATGTGCAAAAATGTTTCTGGCAGCCCTTTTTGTAGTGGTAAGAAACTAGAAACAGAATGGATGCCCATCAAATGGAGAATGGCTGAATAAATTATGGCATATGCAAGTTAAGGAATATTATTGTTCTGTAAGAAAGGACCAGCAGGTTAATTTCAGAGCAGATTAGAGAGACTTACATGAACTGACGCTAAGTGAAATGAGCAGAAACAGGAGATCATTACACATGACAACAAGATTATATGATGATAAATTCTGATGGATGTGGCTCTCTTCAACAATGGGATGATTCAAACGAGTTCCAATTGTTCAGTCATAAAGAGAGCCATCTACACCCAGAGAGAGGACTGTGGGAACCGAATGTGGTTCACAAGACAGTATTTTCACTCTTTTCATTGTTGCTTACTTGCATTTTATCCTGCTGCTTCTTTTTTTTTTTTTTTACAAATTTGATTTAATTTTTCTTGTGCAGCACAATAATTGTATAAATATGTATGCATATATTGGATTTAACATATATTTCTACCATTTTTAACATATATTGGACTACTTTCCATCTAGGGTAAAGGGAGGGAAAATTGGGACACTAGGTTTTGAAAGGATTAATATTAAAGAACTTTCCATGCATATGTTTTGAAAAATAAAAAGTTTTTTAAAAAAGAAAATAAATAAAAAGAAAGAATTCCAAGTATCATCTTCCCATGTATGAATGCAAACAGTTTAGATCTATTGAATCCCTTATGTTTTTGTTTCCCTTTTATACTTCTCTTGTGTCTTGATATTGTAGCTCAAATCTTTGATTTAATTCTAATCTTCTTATGAAAGCTTGAAATCCCTCCCCCTGATGTATTATCCTTAATTTTGCTTGGTGATTCTTGGTTGTCTGTCTAGCTCCTTTGATTTCTGGGATTATCATGTTCCATGTCTTCCAAACTTTTAATTTTGCAGCTGCTAAGTCCTATGTAATTCAGATTATGGCTCCCTGATCTCTGAATTGATTTTTTTTTCTGGCCTCTTTTTATATTTTTCTCTAGACCTAATCGTTCTGAAATTTGGCTCGAATGTTCCTTGGAATCTTTCTTTTGAGATCTCTGGAGGTTGCTTCTTTGTCCTGGACTAAGCTGAATCAAATGGTAGTTTTGGAAACTGGACTCTGCCCATTCCCCTGGCTATGCTGAGGTATGTAAGGGGTCCTGGTGGTGGTGTTTGCGTGCTCCACTGCACTGGGGCTTACGATCTCCTGCTGACTGGCTGAGGTTGTACTTGCTCCTAGTTTGCTGGGCCACTTTCAACTCTGGACTGTGCTTGTCTTATACCCAAGTGAGACAGACCTTTCTTGCTGATCTTCCAAGTTCCTGAGCTCAAAGACTGCTTTCCCTCTTTTTGGGGGGCTGTTGCTGCTGTTCTAGGATTTATTTGGGTTGCTATATTATGGTTGTTTAGAGATGAATATTATTCTGCCATCTTGGCTCCTGGAAAATTTATCTTCTTCAAATGTATTTTCCCCACCCCCCAGGTCTAAATGGATTCCCTGCTTAGATTTCCTTCTCTCTACTATATGTATATTTTTGTGAATCTGTTGTCCCTCCCCTTGTTAGAATGTACACACCTCCCCTTAAGGGCATGGAATATTTTCTTTTTGTTTTTCCCTTAATTATCAGCATACCTGGGACTTAGTGGGTGTCTAAGAAATGTTTGCTGACTAAGTCACCACTATCAGCAAAAAGAAATTTCAAATATTCCACAATGTAACATATACATGTGAAGCTACAAAAGTATCATGGGTAAGGAGAGGGAATCGAAAAACCTTAAAAAAAAGAAAGAAAAAACTTATAAAAAGTTAAACCAATAACCAGTTTAGAAATAAATGTAGCATTCTGTGGAACATAAATGCATTAAAAAATAAAACTTTAATGGAAATGCATTCTGGTAATCTCTATCTTAATTAAATAGCTAAATGTTTTTCAGAACTTACTCAGCTCTAACATATCCACATCACCCAAAGCTAACAATCAGCAGGGAGAAAAAATTAGCTTTAATAATGCCTCACATATGCATTTGAGAATGTATTTGTTGAAGGTTAATTACAAACTTGTGAAAAAATATTGGAGAAGTATCAGACTTTTTCAAATAAACAAAAGGAAAACCATCAAAGTTGTTCCAAAAAACAAACAAAAGTCTAATAAAAATATAGGATTATGCTCTACAACATACTCCACAGTCATGACTATAGTGTTGGTAAACAAATACTTTCACTTCAAAGACACATGGCATTGATAAATCCATCACCATTTTACCAAACATTTAAAGAACAATTGGCCCCAATGCTATATAAATTATTTGATAAGATAGGGAATGAAGGAGTCCTACCAAATTCCTTCTATGACACAGACATGGTACTGATCTAAATCAGGTAGGTTGAAAACAGAGAAAGAAAATTATAGACCAATCTCCCTAATGAATATTGATGCTAAAATCTTAAATAAGATATTGGCAAAAAGACTACAGAAAATCATCTCCAGGATAATACACTATGATCAAGTAGGATTTATACCAGGAATGCAGGGCTGGTTCAATATTAGGAAAACTATCAATATAATTGGCCATGTTAATAACCAAATTAACAAAAACCATATGATCATCTCAATAGATGCAGAAAAAGCATTTGACAAAATCCAACATCCATTCCTATTAAGAACACTTCAGAGTATAGGAATAAATGGACTTTTCCTTAAAATAATCAGCAGCATCTATTTAAAACCATCAGTAAGCATCATATGTAATGGAGACAAACTGCAACCATTCCTAATAAGATCTGGAGTGAAACAAGGTTGCCCACTATCACCGTTACTATTTAATATTGTATTAGAAACGCTAGCTTTGGCAATAAGAGCTGAAAAAGAGATTAAAGGAATAAGAATAGGCAATGAGGAAACCAAATTATCACTCTTTGTAGATGATATGATGGTATACTTAGAGAACCCCAGAGATTCTACTAAAAAGTTATTAGAGATAATCCACAACTTTAGCAAAGTTGCTGGTTATAAAATAAACCCACATAAGTCATCAGCATTCTTATATATCACTAACAAAATCCAACAGTCAGAGTTACAAAGAGAAATTCCATTTAAAGTAACTACTGATAATATAAAATATTTAGGAATCTATCTGCCAAGGGAAAATCAGAAACTTTATGAACAAAATTACAGACCACTTTTCACACAAATTAAGTCTGATCTAACCAATTGGAAAAATATTAAATGCTCTTGGATAGGGCGAGCAAATATAAAAAATAAAGATGACAATATTACCTAAACTAATCTATTTATTTAGCGCTATACCAATCAGACTCCCAAAAAACTATTTTAATGACCTAGAAAAAATAACAACAAAGTTCATATGGAAAAACAAAAGGTCAAGAATTTCAAGGGAATTAATGAAAAAAAAAATCAAATGAAGGTGGCCTAGCTGTACCAGATCTAAAATCATATTATAGAGCAGCAGTTACCAAAACCATTTGGTATTGGCTAAGGAATAGATTAGTTGATCAATGGAATAGGTTAGGTTCAAGGGATAAAACAGTCAACAAATTTAGCAACCTAGTCTTTGAAAAACCCAAAGACCCCAGCTTTTGGGATAAGAACTTACTGTTTGATAAAAATTGCTGGGAAAATTGGAAACTAATATGGCAGAAACTAGACATTGATCCACACTTAACACCGTATACCAAGATAAGGTCAAAATGGGTTCATGACCTAGGCATAAAGAATGAAATTATTAATAAATTAGAGGAACACAGGATAGTTTACCTCTCAGACCTGTGGAAGGGGAAGGTCTTTATGACAAAAGCAGAACTAGAGATCATTACTGATCACAAAATAGAAAATTTTAATTATACCAAACTGAAAAGTTTTTGTACAAACAAAACTAATGCAGACAAGATTAGAAGGAAGCAATAAACTGGGAAAATATTTTACAGTCAAAGGTTCTGATAAAGGCCTCATTTCAAATATATAGAGAATTAACTCTAATTTATAAAAATCAAGCCATTCTCCAATTGAAAATGGTCAAAGGATATGAACAGACAATTCTCAGATGAAGAAATTGAAACTATTTCTAGTCATATGAAAAGATGCTCCAAGTCATTATTAATCAGAGAAATGCAAATTAAGACAACTCTAAGATACCACTACACACCTGTCAGATTGGCTAAGATGACAGGAAAAAATAATAATGATTGTTGGAGGGGATGCGGGAAAACTGGGACATTGATGCTTTGTTGGTGGAGTGGTGAACGAATCCAAACCATTCTGGAGAGTAGTTTGGAACTATGCTCAAAAAGTTATCAAACTGTGCATACCCTTTGATCCAGCAGTGTTACTACTGGGCTTATATCCCAAAGAGATTATAAAGAAGGGAAAGGGACCTGTATGTGCAGGAATGTTTGTGGCAGCCCTTTTTGTAGTGGCTAGAAACTGGAAACTGAATGGATGCCCATCAGTTGGAGAAGGGCTGAATAAATTGTGGTATATGAATATTATGGAATATTATTGTTCTGTAAGAAATGACAAACAGGATGATTTCAGAAAGGCCTGGAGAGACTTACACGAACTGATGCTGAGTGAAATGAGCAGGACCAGGAGATCATTATATACTTCAATAACAATACTATATGATGACCAGTTCTGATGGACCTGGCCATCCTCAGCAACGAGATCAACCCAATCATTTCCAATGGAGCAGTAATGAACTGAACCAGAGACACCCAGAGAAAGAACTCTGGGTGATGACTAAAAACCATTACATTGAATTCCCAATCCCTATATTTTTGCCCACGTGCATTTTTGGTTTCCTTCACAAGCTAATTGTACAATATTTCAGAGTCTGATTCTTTTTGTACAGCAAAATAACGGTTTGGTCATGTATACTTATTGTGTATCTAATTTATATTTTAATATATTTAACATCTACTGGTCATCCTGCCATCTGGGGGAGGGGGGAGGGGGTAAGAGGTAAAAAATTGGAACAAGAGTTTTGGCAATTGTTAATGCTGTAAAGTTACCCATACATATAACTTGTAAATAAAAGGCTATTAAATTAAAAAAAAAAAAGATAAATCCATCACCTAAGAATCCCCATGAAAGAAATGCCTCCAAGGTCTAGGAGGGGACATTCAAAGTGACTCACAGAATTACTTACAAATATAATAAATCCTTCAAGTCATTTACAGTCGAAAGTAAAAGCTCATATAGAAAGACAGAAAGAACATATATTAACTGCCTTAAGTACAACAGAAAGAATTAAACTAGGATTTAGAAATTTAAAAAACATTATGATTAACTTAAAAGGATAAAATCCATTGAGCTACATAAATACCAACTAACAAGAATATCTTTAACACAAATTTTAAAACACAGGAATATCTTTTTAAAACAACTTTCAAAAGAGACACAGAATGACAAAGAAAGGCTGCTGGGAGCTCCAAAAATCCTCTATCTATAATCACAATGCAGTAAAGCAAAAAGGAAGATTAAACTGAAAGGGGACCAAAAAATGGGAAAATACCTTGTTTTACTTGTTAGCTTTAAAAGTTAAAATAATGATATAAATCAGGGTATGATTCACCTCCAGTAGACCACAAAACAATAAGAAGAAAAATAAAAGAAAATACATCAAATTTATTGTTCAAACATGAATGGTCTAAAAATCCCTTTCAAATTTTTCAGATTACAAGAGGACCCAAATCAGCAATATGACTAGATACACATCAACAGGCTGCTCTAAAACGGAGTTCTGATAATGAGATCTGATAAAATTGCAAATTTCAAAGCACTTAAGAGAAAAAATATCCCTAGTATAGAATGGCAAAAGGAAAAAAAGAGCAAATCTTCTGTTTGTATGCCCCAAAATAGCTGACAGTAAATTTGGAAAAGAAAATTTATATACTAAGAGAGAGAAAAAATTCACTTAGCAGTAGACTACAACCCTTTACTACCTATAACAATGTGACAAATAAAAAGATCAATAACCATTAAGAAATCACTGATCTGAACGGTTTGTTTCTATAAGGTTCCCTAAATTGTTTTCTAAAAGAGAATTCAATGGGTGAAGCAGAAAGAAACTCCTGGTGAAATACTCAAGGGATAATCACCTCAAATGATCATATAATGAGACAGAAACAGGAACACTAAGAGACAGTGATGTGCAAATCAGTAAAATTAAGCAGCAGAAAAGGAGAACGAATCAAGAATATAGGACATCATATTTGCTTATATTCTAACAAACCAGAGAATTTAAAGAGAAGAATAGATCATCTACAAAGAGATATGTTGTCCAATTTGACACAATAAGAAACGAATAAATGAAACAGAACAGTAGGGTAAGCAAGATGAAGAAAAATGTTAAATTAGTACCACACCACACATGTGCACACCCATGCACACAGACATGCACATATAAACACAAGCAAAGCAGCAATGCACACATGCATGCACAAGGTACACATGCATATGATGCACAAGTGACCTTGATACAACACATGCATAATATATTCACACACATTGCACATGCAAATACAGTGCACACAGTATACATCTACACGCATGCATATACACATGTGTGCATATAGCATACACAGATGTGTGCACAATCACACACAGATACATACACATGTACACATGAGCACACACATACCGACATACACAGGAACAGAGATATGCACTTACTCACATATACAAAATACACATTTTCACCTGCGCACAAAATATGACATATAAACATTATAAGAACACACACACATGTGCACACATATATGTACACACAGAAACGCATCAATTACTGTAGAATTAGATAAAACGTGCCATGCATTGCAGAAACATGCCCATACATGCTCACACACATAGACACATGTGTACAATGCAACATGCCCACACAGAGGTACATACCGAAACACATGTATTTGCATGCATGTACTCATAATACATACCCACATCAACCCATTCACCCACACATATACACAAATATAAAGCACTTGTGTATTTGCATATCTACATGCACAAATATATGTACATGCATACAACACACATGTGCATAAACAAATTAGGACACAGAGACATACCCACACACAGACACAGGCCCATGCACCGCTTGTCTAGATAGCATTCTTATGTAAGCTCTCTGAGGGCGGATAAGATTTTACTTTTGGCTCCCTGTGGCCAAGCACAAATTATCTGCTTAAGAAATGCTTATTGGCAGATTGATAGTGTTAAATCGAAATTCTTCTAAACTTTCCTAAAATAAAGAAATCTAGGTTATATAGATTAACCAGCAATATGGAAAAAAAGAGACTATAATTCGATACATTTTAGGATATATACATGACACTGATTTTATAAAAAAGATCATATGTAAAAGAATTTTATAGACAATTTTGCTACTAAACATACATACGAAAATAATAAATACAAATCAGCCAATGTATCATAACAACATAGTATCATAATAACATTAAGAGTCATTTCACCTTAACCAAGGAGGGTCAATACCAGCTACATAAACTATATAACATTAGAAAGATCAAGCATCATAACATATAAAGCAAACCCCCCCCCAAAAAAAAAACCCTAACAAATCTCAGACACTAAATGAATCCACTATATAGAAGAAAAACATTTTCGATCACATTGCATGTTTGTTCTTGAGTAACACTTAAAAGACTCAGTATAGAAGTTTTCCCAATACAATAAAAAGTATTTTTCATAAACTAGGGTCCAACAAAATATGCAAGAGAAAAATATCAGAAATATTCCCATTTAGTGCAAGATAAGGGTGCCTACTCTCCGGCATTAGAAATTCTGATGGTTGCAGTAAGACAAAAAAATACTTGAGGGCTTAACATTGGAAATGAAAAGCCTAAAATATTATTATTCAAAGATGACATGATAATAGATCTACAAAATTCAACTGCCTCAAACCAAAAATTAATGGAGACAATAAATGAGTTCTCATGTATTATAGGATCTGAGATTAACCCACAAAAATCATTTGTATTCTAATTTACTAGTAGTACAGATCAATAAAACATAATAAAAAAGAAACCCTATTTACAATAACAACAAAAATCATGAATTTTCAGAGAATTAGCTTCCCTAGGAATAAGCAGAACCAATATAAAGAAAACTATTAAAATTTTTATGACTAAAATAAAGGAGGAGCTGAATAACAAGAGGGACATTCAATGTCCGTGGATGGGTCAGATTAATATAGTAAAAATGATGTTTCTCTTCTCCAAATTACCCACTGAATACAAAAGGACTTCTGAGAAAATCATAATGTGAAAAAACAAATGGCATGTATAATAACAGGCACACTTCAAAGAAAAAAAGGATGTGACGAATCCTCGAATCACAGACTTTAACACAATACAAAAAACTACATTTTTTTTCAAAACTGTGGGGCACTGATCAAAACTTAAAAGTAGATAGGATAAAATGGATGTGCAAATTCAACCAAATGTAGACAAAATATTTGTATTTGATAAATCTTAGGAAAATGAAAAAGAAATGATTCAATAAGATTATTTTCAAAATATATACGATAATTTTCAACATTCACCCCTATAAAAACCCTGTGTTCTAATTTTTTTCCTCCCCAAGTCAGCAAGTGATCCAATATATGTTAAACATGTGTTAAACAAATATCATGCTGCACAAGAAAAATCAGATCAAAAAGGAACAAAAATTGAGAAAAAAATCAAAATGCAAGCAAACAACAATAAAAAGAGTGAAAATACTATGTTGTGATCCACATTCAGTTCTCACTGTCCTCTCTCTGGGTACAGATGGTTTTCTTCATGACAAGACCATTAGATCTGATGATTCAATATTTTTTTAAACGTACTAAGAAACATGAGATGAAATAAGCCCAAAAAAATAATTCTAATAAGACTTGAGAAAAGATGGGAATAAAATGGAATGAAATATTTTTCTCAATCAGAGAGAAGTCAAAATTATTTCATTTCAACAAATGGAAGAAATTATTGGCACACGACAAATGTAAAAGAATATAACAAAATAAAATTTAAAGATTTGTAGAACTAAAACATTGTGATTAAATAGAAAGATAGCACTGAAAAAAGTTTCTTATAAATGTGACAGATAAAAGTTTGACATCTGAAACATATATGGCACTCTCAAAGATCATGATTGGAAGGGATGTAAATTGACAGTTTTCAAACAAGCCCCCAAAATTGTTAATAACTACTTGAAAAATACTAAATCACATTGATAATCAAAGTTTCAAGTCAAAACAGCCTTGCAGTTTTCCACCTCACAACAACCAAAGTGGCAAATTATTTTTTAAAAATCTCAAAGTCAGTAGAGTTTTGACAAAAGAGATATGCTGGTTTACTGCTGGTGGAATTACAAACTTGCAGAATTTCCCCAGGAAACAAAATGACATTGAAGTAAATCTTATAAAAAGGAATATACTCTTGCTCCAATAATTAATTTGATAAGAGTTTACCCTGAGAATATAATGCTGAACAACAAAAAAAATGCTCTCTGTTCAAAGGATTTTGAAAAGCATCTTCTCAAAAGAAAATAAAAATAAACTTGGAAGGAGCTAAATTATGGGAATGACTAAAAATTATGGCTCATTATACTACAAGAAGAAAAATTCTTTACCTGGGGTACATGACCTTTTTGTAAAACAAAACAAAACCAAAGAAAACCCCATATATTATAACTCTTGTAATATAAATGGCTCCCTTTACAAAGTATGTATTTTATTTTATGCATTTAAAAATATTATTCTAAGGAGGGACTGATAAATTTCACCCTCCACTGCCAGGAGTCAAGGCCACAAAAGCTTAAAAACTTCTGAGTCCTAGGACCAAGAGCTTCCTGTCCAGGAGCAAACAACCTAATTGGGAAGAAAAAAAAGAAGCTTGTGACAGTACAAGTAACTCCCAAAGATATGAAACAAAGCATTACTACATTAAAAAGAGTGGTGAGGGTGGTCAGATCAGGGAGAGAAACTATAGGGGATGAGACAAATTGGGTGCCCACCTTTGGTGGGCAAGAATGACTTTGGGCAGCAGCCTGTAGTCTTTTCACAGTGAAGAATGGAGAATGTGCTAAGCAGCCTGGCTTGGGCAAGGGGAAAAGTACTGTTAAAAATCCAAATACTACCTACTCCTTCATCTTCTTTCATTGCAGAGATTGCTGGATGGGGATAAGCAGAGGTATGGACAACTGCACATGATGTCTGATTTTTTCCTATGTATTGAATGGATTTGCTGAAAAATATTTTACTTCTCTTTAAAAAATGTTGATTATAAGGAATGTCTCTCTGAGTAGCCAAGTGATATAAAGGTTAATAATGTAGGTGCTGTAAAAACAAAAACATCAATAAAACTGACTTTAAAAAACCAAGGTATTGTTACAAGATGGAGAGCATGGTTAAAGTCCACACACTCGCAAATGTCAACAAGCAACAGTCTCCTATATATGACAGATCTGGTGACAGATGTGAATGAAATCGGTCTCATTTCATTAGAAATTGTCATTGTGAACCAGTGAGCAACTAGCATCTCACAGTCCCTGCTTTCTCCGTAGGAGATGGTGTGGCCAAGGCGCAAGAGACGTACCTTGGAACTGTGTGATGGATTTAGAGTATCTCATGCTAAATTTTCAGATGTGAGGTCACCGCTTCCAGCTCTCCCAAACACCTCTTGACTGGAGTCTCGCTGGTTCTTTGCCTGGAGAGTCAGTTCCCAACCTGCAAAGAATGATTTCGTTGAGTCCATAATCATTTACTTAAAGCTAATTTTATAAGCTCGTACCAAGCTCGTAGAAGCTTAAAGCATGACAATCATGAACATTTGACTGTCTCTTCAGAGAAACTAATCTCATCTGAAGTTCTAATTCACTTATGAGAGAAATCAGAACACAGTTTCAGTTCTACCCATTTCCCATCTCCACTAAGGGGATGATTGCTACACCAGAAACCTGGAATGAAACCAAGACTGACACTGGAGGGCCTCTGCTCACGGCTCACCTGTCACTTACTCAACAGGTGACTTTGCGAAATCATTCCCTGCCTCTTCTTTCTGCCTCCCACTGCATCCAGGCCATCCCTCTCTAGTTGTCCTGTTCTCTATCTGGCCACTGGAGCCAGCTGGCTCTGAAGGCAAAAGGGAGACCGGTGACCTTGCCCAAACCTCCCTCACTTTAATTCAATTTCCTCACACGTCTCGGTATCACTTCCCCAAAGCCACCGGCCTCTTTGGGAAGGAAGGATACAACAGATACTTATACTGGCGGCATCCGAGTTTGAAGGTTTCTGTGAGGATCACGTGATGTGCTCACTCTGTATAGGACTTCTTTTTCTAGCACTAGTAAAGGAACTTTATGTTTTCAAATATTAGAAGACTCTGAATAATGACAAAAACTACCAAGTACTTCATAATATACAACAAGAACTCCTATAGCAAAGACAGCTGTTGGCCTTAGAGTCAAAGGGACCTGGATTTGGGTCTTGTTCTTGCCACAAGAAGCCAGTTCCCCTCCTTAGGCAAGTCACTAAAACTATTGGTTTCTCAAGCTGAGGGACTAAGAGTTACAAATGAGTCCTTATCCCACATTGGTGGTTTCCACAACTACAAGCTCCCAACAAAGAGAATAGGAGTGGGCCGGGAGGGGAGGGGTCGGAAGGGGGAATGGGCCAGAAGGGGAGGGGCCGGAAGGGGAGTGGGCCGGAAGGGGAGGGGCCGGAAGGGGAGGGGTCGGAAGGGGAGTGGGCCTGAAGGGGAAGAAACTATCAAGTAATTCACAAAGAAAACATTATCTCCTTTAGTTTCACTGCTCTGCAGCATTACTTTCTTCTTACAAGTGGGAGAACTGAGGCTCACAGAAGGGAATTGTGGTCCAGAAAGAGAATGTGGTCTATAATTACACAGCCATTAAAGGGGCATAGCAGGAACTAAAACGTCTACCTCTTTGCTCCCATTTAGCTATGCTCTCCATAACAAGTAGGACCCAAACTTAGACTTTTATGTAAACGAGGCCTTCTTTAACTTTTTCCACTCATGTCCCCTTTTCACCAGAGAAATTTTTACATGACCCCTGGTCTCTATATGTACCTATATATAAAATAGGTATACATATCAAATACATACTGATAATAAATCATAACTTTGTGACCCCACATGTTCACTCACATGACTCCATATGAGAGTCTCCTATGCATATATAGGAGTTGCAAAATTTTGATTTATCATCAGTGTTTGATTTGTACCTGTTTTATATACCTACATACCCAGGGGTCACATAAAACTTTGTCAAGCAAAAAAGGGTCACAAGTGGAAAAAAGTTTAAGATGCCCTAGTCTAGAGCGCCAAGATCATCCCAGGCACCCACGGGAATAAACTCACCATCTTCTTCTTCTCACAAAAGTATCCCACACATCACAGCAGTGACACCAAAACCTGTTGTTTCTAACTTCATAAGGTCTCTCATAGTTATGCCCCCTTCTCTTCCCTTTCAATGTCACCAACAAGTTCAGGCGCTCTTCACCTCTAGCCTGAATTATCTCAGTGAACTCCAAATTGGTCTCCTGGCTGACCACTTCTTTCCCCTACTCAATCAACTTTGATGATGGCCTGTGGATCAGATATCAACTCCTCTGTCTGGCATTTATAATTCTTCACAACCTGGAGCCTTCCCCATCTTCTTCCATTTTACTTCCTTCTAGCCTCATTGACCTTCTTGCTGCTTTTCACCCATATTAAGTTCTGCATGCTTTGGCAAGGTTTATCGAGCCCTTCTCAAGGCAGCTCATCCACTTTTGGTGTCCACGTACTAACCAACTCTCACCTGTGGTTCTAAGAATCTGCGGTGTGGGCAAGGGCTACACTTTGGTAAAACCATGTCAGTAGGCAAGCTAAAACAAACTGAGGGGAACTGATGGGTCTGAAAATCATAGCTGAGTTAGGGAGAATGCCTACCCCAACCATGTGAAGACTTTCCCACAGGAATGGGCAGATGAGGCACTTTGTTCCAATGGTCATGAAGGCAGCTGATGCAGGTCCTGTGGAGAAACTCAGAGCAGATGCCAAGGTCATGCACTGCATCCTGGGCCATCGCCAGTCATACTGACTTCTGTCTTGCCACTGGACTTTAATGACTGGAAAAGTGAGGCTGACAACTTGTCACCACTCTGCCTCACTTAAAGCTGGTTCAGACCAAGTTAACACATCACCCTGTGATATTATTGGTCTTCTTCCAAAACGAAGGACAAACATGCTTTTGCACAGGCCATCCCAGTGCCTAGAATGCTCTGCCTTTTCACGTCTACCTCTTGAAGTCACTGGTTTTCTCTAACCCTTAACTCCAAGACCATTTACTACATGAAACCCTCCCTGATGCCCCACAGCTGATAGCTCCCATTCCTACCCCCACCCCAAATTACCTTGTTTTTCTTTTGGCTGCAGCATTCTCTGCAGCATCATAGGATACCAGAGGCCCTCATTTGATAAATGCAAGCACTGAGGCCAAGGAGATTCAATGAACCCAATCACACAGACAGATTTTCATCTCAGGTCCTCTGACCCCACCAGGAAGGAGAGTAAAGACTGTAAAAGCTCCTACATTTACATATTTTCATGTTACCACTCCCCCTCCCCTCCCCATTCTAATGGAGAATTTAAGTACCTGGAGGGAACTTACTAGGCAAAAGACAGGTAACATAGTAAATGCTTCTCCAGGGCCTATTTAATGTTAGAGATAGTAGCACCTTAAGGAGCTCAGGACCCAAAAAATCCCTTCCCACAGGGAAGCTATGACTTCCTTCACTCTAGCTAAATCTCCCTAACTGATACTAGTTTTCCTGGAAGGAAGTGAAAGTGTGTGTGGTGGGAGAGGGCTGGCTGATGTTGTGATTACTTTGTATAACTAAAGCTGAGAACTTGTTCTACCCTGCCTCATCCTTCACCCGTTTACTCTGGCTCTTTCTACTATTTCTCCAATAAGACACTTTTCTGAAGAGTTTTCCTGATCTATTTAATTCTTTTCAGATCTGCCTGCATCTTCTGATTATAGGGCCTTGCTAACCACAAGCTGAAGTCCCATGGTGAAAGTCAGAGTAAAGCCTCGAATAGGACAAGGAGACAACATGGAACTAAAATGGATAGAGAACAAATATTTAAAACGATGCTTTAAAAGGCAGCCCAATTTTATACACTACCCCAACATTTCCTTTACCAGTATGGTAAGTATTTTACCCATTTTACTCCCCTCATCATGAGGTAAGAGGCCAACGGATTGGGGGGGGGGGGGACAGCAAAGGTACATGCAATCAGGTCTAGCTAGTCACTGTGTCCTTTGGCTCTATTTTACTCCTTTTTGCCCCTTACAAAGATGTGCTTAATTTGTAAGTTTAGGTGTGGGGAGGGATAGAGGAAAGGCCTCAAGAAGAAATGACAACAGTATAACAAAAGACAATAATAAAATTTAAAAACAGGAAAAAATCAGTTTGCATGAATAATTAGTTTAAAAAGAAAGTTACCACATAGCCAAGCTGCCTCCCTCCTGGTAACTGTATACCGGTTATGATCTTTTCCTCTTCCCCCATCTCTCTCCAGCATCTTCCACAGCAATGGCCTTAGGGTATTCCCAAGGTGTCCCCTGCTTGTTGAATATGTCTTAATTACTTCTAGAATTATCATCCCATCATGAGCTTCAAAGCTGATTTGCTTGCTCCCTGATGTCAAAATTGCCAAGTTAGCTTTGTATGGAAGATGGGGGAAGAGACAGAGAGAATCAAACACTCCTACTCCTGTTTCTACCCAATGGCTTCATGACTGACCCTATAGCACCACAGGATCAATGATCCCACTGGTAAGGCTGATTCCACTCTTCCCAGCTAGTAAGAAAGAAGATGCAAAAGCTGCCCAAAATGATAGCCAATAGGGAGTATTTAGGCCATCAGACAGATGGACAGATATAAAGAGTCTTGACCGAGTCCTCATTGTTGTTGTTGTTCCATCATTTCAATCATCTCTGACTCTTTGTGACTCCCTTTAAGGTTATCTTGGCAAAGATTTTGGAGTGGTTTGCCATTTCTTTCTCCAGCTTATTTTACAGATGAGGAAACTGAGGCAAACATAGTGAAGTGATTTACCCAAGATCACACAGCTATTAAGTGTCTGAGACTAGATTGATATTCAAGAAGAGGAATCCTTCTGACCTCAGACCCAGCACTCTATCCGCTGCAGTGCTACCTAGCTGCCCCCTCATTAGCTGGAGCTTATTTTCATCCTTCCAGGAAGGACCATTTTAACAGGAAATATCATTTTGGATCTAATGACTCTGGGCACACTTTTTTTTTTTTTACAATGGAACATGGTTGGTTCTTTGCTCTATACTTGGAAAATAAGAACAAATCTTGGTTCCTTGAGAACATCTTGCTATTCTTTACCAGTTGTTTGTTACCAGCCTCAGTAAAGATGTGAAAAGGGAGAATAGGAAGAGCAGGAGGGAGATGACCAAGAATCCTTGAACAGGATTCTGACAGGTGACTCATCAAATATTAGCATTGGAAGGGACCTGAGAGATCACCTGATTGAGCTCCCTCACTGTCTCTGCAGAGAATAGTCCATTAAAATGGGGTTGAATCGAGAAAGGCTTTCACAACCTGTCTCTCTATTCAGTAGAGACTATTTACTGGATAAATAAGACACGATTGTGCCATTTCTCTTTCTGGAACACGTCCTGCCTCTCAGCTTGTCACAATGACAATGCAGTATCAGTGAACGAGCACAGGGAGGAATATAATACCTAGAAGATCAACAGGCAACCAGGGCAGGGACTTTTACCCCATAGTCTTGTGGGCTGAGGACACTTGAAAAAAGAGAGAAGAATGCTGTTTAATATTGGTGGATAACAGAGGTTGGAGGTGAAGTTTCCACCTTCACCCAGAACTCCACTAAAGGAGTTATGCATAGACTAAGCATGTGCTGGGTATGACGCAAAGGAGTTTCACAATCTCTGTAGAGGGATTTCTGTGCTTACTATCTTAGGCCTGGGGGAGCCTAGCTTGGGTAGCAAGCAAGGATAACCTAGAAATGTTCACAAATAATTTATTTTTAAATGCGATGCTTAAATTTACAACCTAAACCTTGAGTTTAATTACCAAAAATAATACCTTCATCAACAAATACATATTTATTAAGTGTCTACTAAATGCCAGCTACTATGTTAGGGTAGAGAATATATAACAAAAGAAAATAACCCTTTGCCCTCCAGGACCTATTAAGGGAGACAGCATAATCTCCAAGGGAGGGGTGTGTGTGTGTGTGTGTGTGTGTGTGTGTGTATACACACATATATATCTATATCTATATAGATAGATAGAAGATATATGTAGATATCTTCTATCTCTCTATATCTTACAAGTCTTTCCTTTCTTCTTCCTTCCTTCCTTCCTACCTACCTACCTACCTGTCCTTTCTTCCTTCTTTCCTTTCCACCTATCCTTCCTTTCCTCCTTCCCTTCCTTTCCTCCTTCCCACCTTTCCTCCTTCCCTCCTTCCTTCATTCTGGCAAGTTACTTTATCTCACTGAGTTCTGGTTCCTGATTTGCAAAAGGATTGAGACAACATATTGGCTCCAAGTAGTCTTCCAGTTCTAAAAATCCCATACTAGGGAGTAGACTGAGGCCCAGAGAGGATCTGTAACTTGTGATATTAATAAGGGTCTAAGCCAGGATTTGGATTGAGATCTTTTTGACTTCTAACCCAGCACACTCCAACCATTCTATTTCACAGATGAGGAAATGAGCAGAAGGGCCTTGTTCTAGGCCAGGGCCCCAAACTGTGGGAAATAGAATTCTACGTCCAGGCCGGGGCTCCTTCCATCATGCCCAGTTGCCTCCTCTGAGGAAACTGACAATTCTCCGGGCTGACCTCATGCCGGGGAAGATGGACCGCCTGTAATTAGGACCTAATCAGCCATTCATTGGGCACCAGTTCCCTGCAGTAAATCCATTGTCTCTAGAAATGGGATTTGGTCTGCTCGTTTAGAATCAAGTCAGTAACTGAGCAAGATATTTTTCTGTAAATATCTAAGGAGAAATAGCAAAAGGAAGAGGGGGAAATGTATTCAGTGTGATCAGTGGGGCAAGAAAATGATTAAATAGCTTGGCGTGTGTTTTCCTTTGCTTCTGGCTAGCTACAGTATTCAGGGGGAAAACATCAGCTGCCAGACAAAGTCAGAAGCCATCAGCCAGCTTCCTCATTCAAATTCAGATCTTAGCGGCCAATATTTCTATAGAGTACCGTTACTGATAGAGTCCTGTGAGTGCCCATCCGGAAGTATTCCAGGCCCCCCAAGGATCAAGGGACAGAGTTTGAGAGACCTAACTGACGGAGAACACATCAAAGACCCTGGACATCACTCGACCCCAGCCCCAGTGTGACAGAAGAGTTTGGGGACTTGCTCCAGGTTTGCTACAACTAGGGTGGGGAACTTGCTTACTCACAGACCTGTCTTCCCCTTGGGAGCTGTAGCAAGCTCATGACAAATGCAGAGGTAGCTGTAGAAGCAGGGACTTCATAACTGGAGACCTGGATTGTGGTCAGAAGAACCTGGTTTCAAATTTTCTCACTACTACTTCCCAAATGTGACTCTGAACTAGTCATTTCACTGTCTCAAGCCCTACATGAGCCAACTCCAAAGCAAAACCTTTCTGGATACGTCTTGGTCTGTGTTGCCAGGGATGGCCCCCAGGGGAGCTCAATAACAAAGAGCTTTTGTACGTGGACCACATACCACAAACCGTGCTGGAGGCAAGAGCTCCCCTAGTTTAATGGTGTGGGTAGGATCTGTGGAGGGAGAGAGTGACCCCAGAACTCCAGGAGGAGTCTAGTGAGGTCTCAGCTTGGGGTGGAGCAGAGCAGGGTAAAGAAGGCACCCGTTCGAGCCCACTTTCTGGTATCTCCTGTCCAAACAGTTTATTCTCACCTACCCTGTTATTTATTTTGCCGCAAGATTGAAGTTGATGCCTGCTCCTTCCCGATGCGGTAACCTGATACTTTTGGGTACCCCGAGAAGAGGCACTTGCTGCCTCTCCCCTCAGAGGTCACTCCACCTCCTATCACATGCCATTTAGTTAAAGGAGACTTGGGGATTAAGATTTCATCTCCACAGGCCAAGGGCATCTCAATTCTAATAACCAGTCCTGGTTCTTTAAATGGAAATATCACCAGACTGGCGACGACGGGCAATTCGTCAGACTATCACAGCTTGCGAGAACTGCCCCTTGAGAACATTCGACTCCCTTTCCTATAATTCTCTGTTTGCTAAGCAACAGTCTGCAGATTGGTCTCCTGAGGGCCCTCCCTCCCCACCAGCACAGAGTCCTGGGCAGATGACCCAGAGCTGTTTACGCAGGCAGTTAGAGCTCCCATTGAAAATGAATCAATTAACTGTCAGCCTGAAAATAAGGCTCCTGTAAGTTTGATTAGCGAGAATTAGTTCCCTGGAGCCTGATCACCCCTGGGTGAACAGAGAAAATTGAATTCCAGAGCATGCGATGATGGGGCTCAGACCCTCGACTTGTGGTGACCCCAGGAAGAAACTGGCAAAGCAAAGCCCAGCTTGAAATAGCCACATTGCTTCTGTCCATCTTAATGACTAGGTTGTTTTCACCCCCTTTTGTTGCTGATACTCTTACAAGAAGGGAGCCTATTAGGATGGCCACAAGATGGAACAAGTGGAAACTTTAGCAAGACCCCATAGGAAGAGCCCGAGGATTTGGGCTCAGATCCAGGCTGGGCCACTGACTACCTGGGGGTTCGGGGGCACCTCTGGGAACTCCTCACAGCCCTGCAAGGGAGGAAACCTAACCTGGGTGGTTCGGGTATTTCACAACAAGGATTTGGCCCCTTTCGACAAATGAGGAAAGGGAGGGCCGGAGGTGATGTCACGTGCTATCTTGGGAGGGCCTTACAGGCCAGCTAAGCCAACTCCCCCATTTTATAGAGGAGAAAGCTGAGACTCTAGGAGAGGAAGGGATTTAGGATCATGACACCAGAGAACCTGAGCTGGAATGGTTATCCAGTCCCATCTCTCTCTTTTTTTCTTTTCTTTTCTTTTTTTTTTTTTTTTTACAGATTAGGAAACTGAGGCCCAGGGGGATTTAGTGGCTTTCTCTAGGTCACCCAGAATGAGTGACAGAAATAGGAGATGTGAAGGCATGTCATCAGACCTTCCAACCATACCAAGCAGAACACTCTACACAGCTATTTCCTCTGGTCTTCGGGGAAGCTGGGGTGAAGGGAGATGAGTTATCGGAGGCAGGATTAATCCCACTGTACAGATGAGGAAACTAGAGCTCAGCTGGGTTACAGAGAGCGAGTCAATGGTACCATTTGAACCTAGGGTCACAAAGCTACTCGGGGCCTTGCTCCTGGTAATCTCTAACTTCTCTTTTCACCAGATTTCCCTGCTCTTCTTGTTTTCTCCTATGCCCAAAGTCAAAAGGTATTTGGTGAGGAGGTGACTCTGAGAGATTGGACAGAGGGACTCGGGTCATAGCTCATGGTGTCCAGCCTCTCTGAGCACACAAGCCCAATCCCTCCAAGTCTCTACCATGCACATAATCGAATGAAGGACAAAGTTGCCTCCATCCCCTCTCCGAAGATTTTGGTCCAAAACTGAATAGAACTGAAAAAGCAAATACTTTAATGCTCCCTAATCCACCTCCCTCATCTGCCAGGGAATGGAAAGGGGAGTGATCTGCCAAGGCTCACACAGCTAGCTGGGAGTATGGTCAGGACTAGAATCTGGTTCTCTTGATTCAGGTGGAGTTGTAATTAGGATGGGGAAAATTTGTTTTGTCTCATAATGTCAAAATTGAGAAGGCCCCTATAGCACCATCCTAGGAAATACTTCCTACCCCAGCAGCTTCATCCTGGCTGAGCTCCTCCATTCCGAGACCCACCCTGCCCCAAATCAGCTTTATTCCTCTCTAAAGGGTCAGCCCCCTTGTCCCCCAGTCCTTGGAGATCAAAGAAATGTCCCAGTTTTCCATCACACCAGACCTCCTTTTTGGCAGCCCTGCCCAGGTAAGCTGCCCTGCCCGCTGGTGCACTCTCCAAGACCACCACTCTCCTTGCCCAAGACCTCAAAACTCCTCATTTGGACTGGGGTCCCCTACTCATTTTGCTATTCTAGGCTACCACAATTAGCCTGGAAAGAACATTATATTTAGAGTCCAAGTCTTTCTTTCAATCAAACCTTCAAATGTGACCCTGAACAAGTTACTTCCCCATAACCTGGGCCTCGGTATCCTAATGTGTAAAATGAGGGGGTTGGATGAAATAAATGACTTCTGAAGTTTCTTCTTATTTTAGATATAGGATCCTCTTGATTATAATCCTAAATCACTCTTTGGATAATGAAAAACTTATGAGAGAACATGAGATAAAAGCAATGTCCCAGCACCTCATTGTGGAAGAGGAGAGAGGGCCCTCCTGTACATTTAAAAACTCTGTCCTTCTCAGAAGTCCAAAGCGCTGTCCTTTATGATAATAAGCAGCCATTAACCTAGCACTCTCTGTAGCACAAATGGACACTGAAAAGAGCAGTCATTACCTTTATAAAACAAGTCCAGGACAGCACACAGAGGCCGAGGCTGAGAACAGCTCTGTGGAATCAATTACTGCTGCAGAGGCGTCATTACCATAGCAACCCCAGAAGGCTAGCCTCAAGAAGTGGACGCCAGGACACTGTGAGAAGAGATTGAAGAGTAATGTCCTCAACTGAAACACATGCTAATTCTAGTTATAGCAAGCACAGCATGCTCTCCTGGAAATGCCCCATCATGGAGCTCATAAGGATGACCCATAATTTCAGAAAATATTCGGAGACTGTTTCAGAACAAGTGTAATCGAGTAACTGAGCCCTCCATACAGGATCCCAAATGGCTCTGTGGTATTCCAAACCCCAGGTGTAGCAGAAACAAGTTCAAATGCATTCAGATCCCTGGTGTGGCTAAAATACATATGGCTCTGGGAAGGAGCCCATTATGACACTTGAATGGACATACTAAGGTAGAAATCTCAGGATAATGCAACGGAAAAAGCTCAGAGTTTAGAGTTGGAGAACCTGGGTTTGAATCTCAATTTTGTCACTACCTCAGTTTCCTTATATGAAAAATGGGAGCTGGGGATTAAGAGGTGGGAGTGGCACTTAGGTAGAGCTCTGAACTTCCTTCCAGTCCTGGATCTATGATCACCCGATATTTATTCTTACTTTCCTTGGGATGTGCCACCTTTGTTGGGTGTCATTATTAAGGATTCTAGTAGCTCAGGGGAAAGGGACCTCTCCAGGTCATAAGTCCCCACGTGCAGCCCAGCTTCCCTTGTACAACACACAATGGTTATCCAGCTGAATTGGGGAAAATTGACCGTCTTTGAACAATCAGTTCTCCTGAGATAGCTATTCCATAATTGGACAACTCTGATCAGAAAAAAGCTCAGATAAGGACCTCGAATCTTTTTCTTGTCACCCCTATAATTGTTAGTCCTAGATCGATCCTCTGGAGTCACACACAATCAGTCCAACTGCTCTTTTACAGGACAGCTTTAGCTTTTCAAGACAATGACCTTCTGAGACTTCACTTTTCTAAGCCTAGCACCCAGCTTCAACAGCTTTAAGGTTTCTCATCATCTGTATACGACGAAGCTCTAGCCCCTCTAGAATGTAGCCTTCTAACTCAATGATGCCTCCTTTGGACCCTGTAGTGGCTGGGATGGAGGGAGGGAAGAAATGACCTCCTCTGGTTTTAAGAGGTGTCTATTGTAGACTCTCCCACAGGAAAAGCCAGTAGAAATGAGCCAAGTAACTGAAAATCACACACAAGGAACCACGAATGGCCAGTTTATGGGTCCACGTCCAGGGGCAGTATTGGTACAACTCTGCACCTACAGCATAACAACTGAGCATGAAAGGAATAGAAAGAGAAGACTCGAGGAAAAAAAGGTAGAGAGAAGTAGAGCAAGGGGCATCTCATCTTGTCATCTCCACACCTAATTAGCCCTACTGAGGTTTCTATTCTGTGGTACAGTGCTTCTGTTAGGAACTTCTTTGGGGACACAGGGACAGGTACTATCTTCACATGGACATTTTGACAACAACAAAGCCTTAGAGGATGCGCCACATCAGAACGTTCATCAGCTACATGATCTGATTCAGTTTTGTGGAAAGTGAATGTTATCCCAAGTTTATTTATCACTGTACAGGATACCACCTACGATGGTATGATCACAAATTGGGCACCCACAAGGCTAGCTCCTAATACATCCCTTGCCTACAAAAATAATATTTAAATTGGCATCTTCCTTATAGGGGGTTCAACTAGAGAAAGATTGTAGTCCCTGTCCATTTAAGGAAGAAGATTAAAATCCATCTTCCCCCTCAACTTTTAAAAAAATTCCCTAACTAGGTCTCATATGAACTGAAATTTTCATCTATTGTTCTCCTTAGCAACCAGAAACTTTTACTTTTATTGTTGTGTTTAATGTAGAACTTAGTAGTTAATACTGAAAACTGTTTTGAAGCAGCATGCTAGAAAATTGCATAAGGACTCAAGAGGTCTGGCTTTCAGGTCCAGCTCTACCACTTAACACCTGGGTGACCTGAGGCAAGCCAGGGGATCATAGTTTCAGAAACAAAAAAGTCTTACCACATGAGTCCATGTAGAAAGCCCCAAAACAAGTAGTGAAATATTTAAGACAGAAAACCAAGATATATTGATAAAATCAAAATAGGCAATAAATTCACTGATCCCCCTTCTGATGTTATCATTCACTCATGTTTGACTCTTCATGGCTCCATCTGAGGGTTTTGCAGTAAAGATACTGAATTACTCTGCCATTTCCTTCTCCAGCTCATTTTACAAATGAGGAAACTGTGGCAAACAGGGTGAAGTGACTGGTGCAGGATCAGAGAGCCTAAGTATCTGAGGTTGGATTTGCACTCAAGTTTTCCTAACTCCAGGCCCACATTCCTCTATCCACTGTGGTGTCCCTTAGCTGCTTCTGCCCCGCCCCCCCCCCCAGAGGGGATGAGCTCCTTCAGGCAGCAGCAGTGTGTGCACCTATTTCCTCTATATGAATTGATATGGGGTGAGGGGAAAAGTCTTTTCTGTCTTTTTTCAGCTTGGTTTCTGTAGCCAGCATGCACATTCAGGAATCTTTTTAGGATATGGAAGTAGCTGGAAATAAGGGGAGTCCTTTGGCAGAAGGATCTTCTAAGATCCTTGAGGGGAGATGAATCAAGGATGTAGAGATCATACTGAAACTGTTGGCTTTGTTGAACAGAAGGGAGAATGAAACAGCTGGGAGGATGAACTTGGCCAGGAGGACCATTCTTCCCAGCACAACCTGGGGGGGACACTGATGGATGGTGAAGAAGGGATACGAGATGCAGAAGAATGGAGAAGAGGGAATTTGTTATGGATGAACTCTATTTCCTCAAGGAGAGAACACAGGAAGGAAGAAACATAATTGGTTGGAGGGGAGAAGAAAAGGTCTGGCAAAACAACTGTGGCAAGTGTGATAGAGGATCAATCAGGGCAGGATAAAAGCTGGAATGCGCAAGAGTGAGGGCCCAGCTGAAATTAGCTAACACACATCTGGAGTGACCTCAGTCAACAGAGTTATGCCGATCTGTCCAGCCGCGTTCAACAGCATTATCAAGAGAAAGCAGATACTGGAGGGAACCCGGGGCTGGGAGCTAGCAAGACAATGGCATGAGGGCCAGTGGTATGAGTGAACCATTCAAAACTAGGCTCAAGACTGTGAAGACAGGGCAGACCAGGTGTTACAGACCAGCAGAATGTGTAGGTAAAGAACTAGAGCATGACATGAGGATGCAGAATAGATTCAGAAGGTGTACAACAGAAGGAGGGATCAAAGGAAGCCGGGAGGCTGGAGAGAAGAACTAAAGTTTTACATCATAGAAGTAGAAAAATGATGGGTGATGGTCCAGGGTTCTACTATCTCTGTATATGGCAGAAGGGGAGGGAAGATGGAGAACATGGGAGTTCAGGAGGTTGATGAATGGGGAGGTCAGAGAACAATGACTAGCCTACTGAAGGCCCTTACTACCTGCATCACACTGGATCCCCGTTTTCCCACATTTCATCACTGAACATTCAGTTCTCTGGCCATAATCTATTCCATGGTTAGTCAAGTCTGATCAAGAAAATGTTCCAGTGCTAATTGGAGTGGATGAACATGATCTCTAAGTCCCAGTAAGAGACAGTCTTTTCCACCTCTAGGTCCTTTTGTCCCATCTAGCTATCTAGTTTCTGAAGGTACTTAGTTTTTCATTCTCTACGGCCTGAGAATTACTCCTGTAACTGAAAAGTCCTCAGAGACCAAAGATGAAGTCTGTCTCAGACAGTAGTATGAATATGGAAAACAAGAAGAAAAATTAACACAACTGTGCTCTGCATAATGTTTCATTCATTGAGCCTTAATTGCTTCCAGAGACACAACGAGGTTGAGTTGCAAAGCAGTCATAGAGGTAAGATGGAGAACAACCCAGTAACCACCATTTTAGAAGAGATGAAAGAATGAAAGTTAACAAGTTTAGGTTCATGAGATAGAATAATTCATGTGAACAAACATCTTTACCCTTTTGCTCTAAGTAATACATCCTGCAGTTGCCATCCACAGCCAAAGAAAGAACTAAGGAGACTGAATGTGGACCCAAGCAGACTATTTTCACCTTTTGGGTTTTGTTTTTTCTTTCTTATAGTTTTCTCCTTTCGCTCTGATTTTTCTTTCCCAGCCTGACAAATATGAAATGTTAAAAATGATTTTATGTATATAACCTATATCAGAATGCTTCCTGTCTCAGGGAGATGGGAGGCAAGTAAGGGAAGGAGAAGAAAATTTGAAACTCAAAATCTTAGGGGAAAAAAGCTATCTTTATATGTAATTGGAAAAAATAAAATAATCTTGAAACAGAGTCTAGGACTGAATTTGAACTCGGGTATTCCTGACTGCAGGCCCAGTTCTCTCTCCACTGCCCCACCCACTCAGTACCTACCCAAGGACAGGTGGAGAGGGGACTAATGTCTGGGGAAATCATCCAACCTGTGTATCTCTAAAGGATGAGTTCTAGGTTTCTAATCAGAAGCCCTGAGGGTAAACAGGGCTTCCTCCCATGACTTTAGGCATGTCACTTCCCCTTAGTTGGTTACAGATTTTTTTCTCTCTGAGAAAAAGAGGAGGCGAGACTACATACTGCTCAAGGTCCCTTCTTGCCAGAAATCTATGATTCTATGATCACATATGCAAAGGGCTCTTGCCATAGGCATTTTTGGCCACTCTTTAACAGTCATGATTTTGTCTACACATATGCAGTGGCCCATAAAACGGAGACCAATTTCAGATAATCCAGAATCAATCAACTAATTTACCAACATTTAGTTAGTGCCTAATATGTGCCAAGCCCTGATTATCTCCAAGTTGTTCTGCAAATCTCGTTTCTGCACAGCTATTTTCGTGTTGTCTCGTTAATTAAGCTAGGAACTCTGAGAAGAGGGACTGTCCTTTGCCCTTCTTGGTGTCCCTACAAAGTAAGTGCTTAATAAACGCTTACTGACTCAGTGACTGAAGGAAGGGTCTATCTGCATATTAGGTTTAGGGAGGTCCAATTCAGACTTAGAGTCAAGAAGACCTAGATTTTTTTTCAATAGTTTTTTATTTTTCCAAATAGATGCAAAGCTAGTTTTCAACATATACTTTTGGAAAACTTTGTAAGGCCTACCTTTGAATCCTCTCTCTGTCACTTGTTAACTTCATGACTCTTAGCAAGTCATTTCTCTCCCCTGAGCCTCAGTTTTCTCATCTGTAAAAGGGAATAATACCACCCATAATACCTCTCCCTATGCCAGTCACCCCATGAAAAAAGGGCAGCATGAATTTCTCAGTGGCATCCAGCAAGAGTACCAGCCCAATCACCATAGGGGTCCAAGGCCAATGGGGTCCAAGGCCAAACACCACAAGGGTCCAAGGTCAGTCACCGCAGGGGTCCAAGGTCAGTCACCGCAGGAGTCCAAGGCCAGTCACCGCAGGGGTCCAAGGCCAGTCACCGCAGGGGTCCAAGGCCAGTCACCGCAGGGGTCCAAGGCCAGTCACCGCAGGGGTCCAAGGCCAAACACCACAGGGGTCCAAAGTCAGTCACCACAGGGGTCCAAGGTCAGTCACCGCAGGGGTCCAAGGTGAGTCACAGCAGGGGTCCAAGGTGAGTCACAGCAGGGGTCCAAGGCCAAACACCATAGGGGTCCAAGGTCAGTCACCGCAGGGGTCCAAGGCCAGTCACCGCAGGGGTCCAAGGCCAGTCACCGCAGGGGTCCAAGGGCAATCATAGTTCTAGAACTATGTTCCTCAATCTCCAGGCCTCTGTTCCCTCTGTTTCCAAGTGAGGCAATTAGACCCTAAGTCTGTTTTTAGCTACAGCTTTAGGAGTCTGGCATGTTCAAGTTCAGGAATCTTATATATTAAAATGGAATCATAGAAAAAGAAGAGTTTCCAATTGCAATTGATGGTGTCAAAGCATTATATTTTACTCCCTCAGGAGAACAGTAAGCTAAATAACATCATTATGATTATTTCTTAACTATATATCTCCTGAGGGGAAAAATTGGAACAGAAGTGAGTGCAAGGGATAATGTTGTAAAAAATTATCCTGGCATGGGTTCTGTCAATAAAAAGTTATTCTAATAATAAAAAAATTAAAAATTAAAAAAAAAAAAAAACAAATCAGATTGCTTTCTGTCTTGGGGAGGGGGAAGCAGAAAGGGAGGGGGAAAATTGGAAAACAAAGTTTTGCAAAGGTGAATGTTGAAAAGTATCTCTGTATATGTATAGAAAAATAACATGCTATAAAAATAAAAAAAATAATGTATCATAGAATAACTCCTCCCCAACTCAGGTTCCACATAGCTTTTAAATTATTTCACAGGTTGGAGGTGTTATTTTGCAGCAGCATCTATTCAATTTCCCAGATCTATGCTCTCATGCAGTTGCTCTTTACCCAGTCCAGTAAAGAACAACTGAGACCAGAGCAAAAGATATTCAATTTTTAAAAAAAATAATAGCTTTTATTTTATTTTTATTAAAGCTTAGTGTTTTCATTTATATATATATATACATTATTAAATCTTTTTAATTTTCAAAACATATGCATGAATGGATGATTTTTCAACAACCCTTGCAAAAACTTGTGTTCCAATTTTTCCCCACCTTTCCCCAACTTCTTCCCCTAGATGGCAAGTAATCCAATAGATGTTAAACATGGTAAAATATATGTTAAATTCAAAATATGCAGACATATTTATACAATTATCTTGCTGTACAAGAAAAATCAAATCTAAAAGGAAAAAATAAGAAAATAAAATACAATCAAAATAACAAAAAGAGGGAAAATGATATGTTATGATCCACATTCAGCTCCCACAGACCTCTCTCTGGGTGTAGATGGCTCTCTTCATCACAAGATCATTAGAACTGGCCTAGATAATTTCATTTTTTTTATTTTTTAAAATTTTATTAAACCTTTTTATTTACAAAAAAAAAAAGAAATCCAACTATATCTCTCCTGTGTCATCTCTTCATTCACACAACCACCATCTCTCATCTAGACACTGTAGTGGAGTCCTACTTGGTTTCTCTGCCTTCCGCTTTTAAATATTCATGGTTTTTAATATATGCTGACTATTTTAAAGAAAAATCTATTTATTCCTATACTCGAGTGTTTTTAAAAGGAATGGCAGTTGAATTTTGTCAAATACTTTTTCTGCATCTATTGAGATGATCACATGGTTTTTGTTCATTTGGTTATTGATATAGTCAATTATGCTAATAGTTTTCCTAATATTGAAGCAGCCCTGCATTCCTAGTATAAATACTACTAGGTCATGGTGTGTTATCCTGGGGATGACTTTCTGTAATCTCTTTGCTAATATTTTATTTAAGATTTTGGCATCAATATTCATTAAAGAGATTGATTTATAATTTTTTTCCTCTGTTTTCATCTTACCTGGTTTAGGTATCGGTACCAGGAATTTGGTAGGAGTCCTTCTTTCCCTATTTTTTCAAGTAGTTTATATAACATTGGAGTTAATTGTTCTTTAAATGTTTGGTGAAATTCACATGTAAATCCATCTGGCCCTGGACATTTTTTTAAGGAGTTGATTAATAGCTTTTTCTATTTCTTTTTCTAAAATGGGCCTATTTAAGTAATTTATTTCCTCTTCCGTTAAGCTAGGCAATCTCTATTTCTGTAGGTATTCCTCCAATTCACTTAAGTTATCAAATTTATTGGCATAAAAGTCGGGCAAAATAGCTCTAATTTCCTCTTCATCGGTGAAAAGTTCTCCCTTTTCGTTTTTGAGACTAACAATTTGTAAATCAATACTCTTAAAGAAAGTTCATTTCCCTCCCATTCTCAAGAATCTTCAGTAGCTCCCTCGCCTCTTGGGGGGAAAAAATGTAAGCTCTTCTGTTTGGCATTTAAAACTCTTAAGGAACAGTTTCTAACTTCTTCCTTCCAGACTAATTTCTCATTATCCCACCCCACCCCACCAAGTAAGTCACAGCCAAACCTGCTACTTGCTGCTCCCAGTAAGTGACAGTCCATTGCTCTCTTCAATGCTTATGCACTGGCTGATTACAGCATCACAGATTTGGAAGAGAAAAAGACATGAGAGATCATCTATTTCACCTCTCTTATTTTACAGATAAAGAAACTGAGCCCTGGGAACTGAAATGGCTCACTCAGGCTTAGACTTAGCTTTACAGATAGTGAACTGGCTGGAACCTGGGAGGCCACTGAGCCCAAACTCATCATTCTACGGACAGGCAGTCAGCAGCAGGAGGAGAATCTTAAGCCAGTCGTCTGATGGGGGGGGGGGGGAGTAGCTGAACAAAGCAGTCAGAAGAACGATTGATATAAAGAAATCCATGCTGAAATTCCCCATTCTGCCTCAAAGTAGATGAGTCAGTGTGCTATTTAGTAATTTCTGCCACTCCTTTTCTTCCCTTATCCATTCTCACTTCTGTAAAAGCTTTTTAGTTCTATCACGCTGGGACTCCATGACATGAAGCTGACAGAGCATTCATCACTATTGGGTCTGCGTGCCCCTGCGAGGAACCTGGTGTACTAATATCGTGAAGTAGGAATTAGATTCTGAGTCATAACCAGGGCAGGGCAACTAGTGCTTTGGCTCCAGGATGTAGAATTTGGAGGGGGCTTTACAGATACCACAGTCCTCCAGCAGCTGAGAACTAACAAGAGATCTCAGCAGCTTATTAAGCATCGGGTACCATGGGAAGCAGCCAGGTGAGGGGCAGCAGGGAGCTCTTACTTTGCTTCCTCCCTCAAATGAGAGCATGTTTCCCATCCCCCATTCTCCATGCTGTTTAACCCAGGAGCAAAACTTCCTCTGTCCTACTCCGATTGAGTTTCTTGGTATCAATTCTGAGTAACGTGTACAATGACATTTCCCAACTGGCTTCCACATTAGGATGACTTGCCAGTGACAGAGGAATTGTCCTCTGGGGAATTTCAGATCGCATTTTAAACATTTGCAATTATGACAAATGATCAAGGAATTGTTGATAAAGCGCAAATATAAATCCTAACACATCTGCCCGGTCTCTGTCTGCCTATAGAACATAAAACGTATCATTTCAGGGCTCCACAACCCTGCCTCAGTCACCAGGTAGGACTGCCTTCAAAATAGCACAATAATCATGATAATCATACTGAGTTCTCTAGCACTGTAAAGAAACGTTTACCAAACACTTTCTTGACAACTCCCCTTTCAGGTAGGCAGAGCTCGGGAGCCAGAGAGCTGGCTAAGGGACTAGGAAGAGCAGGGTTGGCATTCCCCCATCCCATGTCACCTACTATCTGGTCCTACGTAAGTACCCTGACCTCTAAAATGGCAGAAGTGCCAACCCAGCCTGGAAGAAGGAATTCCCTAGGACAATGAGATCACAGGGCACCTCCCAAGTTTTTCCCCCTAGATTACTAGTGAACACACTAAGATCCACAGAGATCAAGTGGTTTGCCTAGAGCTACACAGCTAAGATCATCCAAACTGACTGTGTAGCTCAGGCACTTCTGCTTCCAAATCCTTGGCCTTCCTCCAAGCTAGGCTAACTTTCATCTCTTCTCAGGACTGGGTAAACTTTCTATCATCCCTCCCCCAGAAAAAAAGTCTTCCAAGTCCTCAGCTCTGCAGCATTTACCAAATGATGCCCCTGTAGCACCACTTTTAGATTTCATCTGCATTATTAACATTGCCCCCATCGCTTTCTTAAGTCTAGATGATCAACAAAGCCATAAATCAAGTCTGCTTCGTAATGCTCCCTGATTTTGGAGGCTCTAGCATACCCCTAGAACAAGCCACTTAAAACCAGGTTGCCCTTTTCCGGGCCTAACAAAGACAACAGGCCTCTGTCCAAGTGTGGAATCAATTTAGAAATCACTCAGGCAATGGAGAGATGGTTTTTCTGCGATAAAGAAGGAAATGAAAAAAGCTGAAATCTCATCTTCATTTTTGTAGGAGAGGAAACGAGGGAGGACATTTGTGCTTCTGCCTCCATCCCTCCAAAAAGCTCATATCCTGAGATGAGATAGAAAAGATGGTCTTTAATATCTCTGTCTAGCTCGGACGTGCTGAGAGTTCGTGACATGGCCTGCCAGAATTCCTTGCTTTGGAGCACATGCCCATAGGAGGTACCTTCATGAGGGGACAATTGTATTTTGGGCTTTTCACCATTAAATCTGGAAGCTCCTCGGGAGATAGTTCTCTTCCCTTTGAGGACTCTTTTAAAAGGCTTACCCACTGTCTCTTCCTCTCTTATCCATGACACTCAGGTTGTCCTTTTTTTTTTTTTTTTTTTTTTTTTGATGTGTTCCTTTCTCATTCTCTCTAAAGCAACAAGAGTAACCGTGTCCCCTCAAGGCCTTAGTTTCTTCAAAAGGGAGATGAGGTGCTTGGCTTGTTGACAATTAAGGTTCCTTCCAGCTCTAAATCGATGACCACATGTGGGCCTCTGTTCTCTCCTCCCTGGAACACACTTACACACTCTCTGTCTCTACCTCTGCTTGTCTCTGTCTCTGTCTTTTTTTCTGCTTTCCCAAATTTTCCATCTGCTCTGTTGTACAGTTGCTGCTTGGTTTCTGACACTCACTGCATCCTTAGGCCAAGTTAGAAGGCTCCGACTTGAAGTGGGGAAGTTCTGTATCTGCATATACTTGTAAGAGATTTGTCTGACCAGTCTCAGACCGGTGTGTAAGATGCAGGGGTGTGCAGGGGGGAGGGGGCCAGCTCAAACTTGCTGAGGAAAGCCGATTGTGAAATTTTCAGTTAGCATTAACACCTTAAAAATTGGCAAATGACAAACTAAGACTTGATTTCTTGTTTTGTTGATTGTCTGGACTTAAAGTGACGGAGAAAATGTAAGTGCAAATTGAACTTAAAAGCATATCTGGCAAACTTCTTTTCCCAGAGAGCCTAATTACTGACCATTTATCAGCACAGCCTTGGTCTCACCATATAGGCAGTGATACCTTAGCTATAGCCTCACAGTCCAAACAAATGAGGATCAGAAATCCCTGTAATGATCAACTACACACATATATGCATGCACACTGAACTAGAAAAAAGACTTAGGAAATAAATGTATAGTGCAAATTGGTACCTTTCCCAGTGAGCCTTTCAATTCAGCTGTTCAAGGTACCATGTTGGGCAATAAAGGGGACAAAAGGCAGTCCTTTCCCAGAACTCCCAATCTAGTAATGGAGACGAATGTGTCTACATGAAGGGCATTGGAGCGTAGAGTAAAGGGCATGTGGCTTAAGGTCCAGAGACTCAGAGACTTGACACTTAACTTTCTGGACATCATTCTCATCTGTAAAAGGAGGGAGGTTGGGCTTAAGTGCTCCATGCTCAGTACAATGCAAAGGAGGATATGATCAATGGCAGAGGACCAGAGGTACTCCCTGAGAGTTCAGAGGAAGGAAAGCACACTTGCCTGTAGGAGCAAGGGAGGAATCGGTGGATGCTTGCTGGAGAAGGCAGAAATCATGCCGAGCCTTCAATAGACAGGGATAGATATGGGAAATGAGAGAAAAATTAGAACTCTATAGTGGTTTAAGATTTGCAAAGGACTTGATGTAAACATCTTGTTTGAGCCACATAACCCTATAAAATAAATGCTATTATTATCCCCATTTTACAGATGAGGAAACTGAGGTGACGAGAGCTTAAGTGACTTGTCTGAGGTCACAGAGGCTGTGTCCACTCAGGTCTTCCTGCCTCCCAAGTTGAGCATCCCATCTCGGGTGCCCCCTAGTACAGAGAATGGAGCCAGTTAAGGTGTGGAAGATGGACACTGTCAGGGACCTCAGTTTGGCTGGTATAGGCCAGAAGCAGACTATTCTGTGAATGCCTGGCTGAGGACTCTGAATTTATCTTGTACGCCATGGAAAGTCATTCAACATTTTAGAGTTATATGGTTCTCATCATCTTATACCCAGACTACTGCAGTTGCCTGCTGGTTGCTTGTTTTCCTTCCCTTCTCCCATCTAATCTCCACTCAGTTATCAAAATGATCATCCTACATCTCAGCTCTGACTTTGTCACCTTCCTACTTAATCAACTACAGCAGCTCCCTATTGCCTCCAGGATAAAACACCAAATCTCTGGCTTTAAATCCCCTTTGTAACTATGCCCTTCCCTCCCTTTCTAGTTTTCTTCCACCTTTCTCTCCTCCAAGTATCCCTCTTATCCTATGAAATGCCAAAGAGAAGAGTTCATATTTTATCCCAGAAGAAACAGTGAGCCATCGAAGCTACTCGAGGAGGATTGGATTCCCACATTCCACTTTGTGGAAATGAAACAAAAAAGCTGTAAAACTGAAGAGGCTTTCACTGTAACTTTTTTAAAAACACATCTAGACAGCACTTTTTCCCCAAACAAATATAGTTTCCCCAGGCTAATTAAACAACCTCCAGAAATAATTACATTAGCCAGAACAAATGACATGTTAGACAATCTCATCATTACTTTGCTCATGTTGGGGAAACTGTTAATCAAATCGAGCCTTTAAAATAGGCTCTATGATATAGAAAGAAAAACTTTAAAAAGAAAGAAAAATAAACAAGGAAAAGAAGGAAAACCTCAAATCCCCTGGTTTTAACTGTATTAAGCAAGGGCGTGTCTGAATTTGAGGCCGAGATAACTGAGATGTTTGATCTCACCTCCGAGACTTGGGATGAGGCAAGTAGCTAGATGGCCAAGGTTTGGCTGACTTCTTGATGGTTAAGTCCCTGCCTATAAAAGCGTAAAATATATGGCTAGGAAAAGGCTGAGGGTCCTTTAGGAATGGTTACTCCAGAGTAAGACAAACTTCCAGGTGAAATGGAAGGGAAGCAAGCCACGGGGCCCTTTTTAGGCAATAGAAAAAAAGGGAGATTTTCAACTTTGGGGAGGAAGGAAGCGGCATCAATTTTGTTTGGCTGCTAATTGGCCTTCCCAGAGAAAAAGACTTGTAGACCAAGAAGCAGGAGTTAGTTAACATTTCTTCCTTGCCTTGCCCACTGGTCCAACTCTACTTACAAAGAAAGACAAGCTTCCTGATGCTGTTTTGGCTCATAAGTTGCAAAAGCCATGGAAAACCAAAAGTAATGATAGGCCAGTGGTCAACTCAGAAGAGGACCCGTGAAATATGCCAAAGATGACGTCACAGAGCCACTGACCGGCTCTTCACATAGCTACAGGACCTAGGGCTTGGGATGATGACAATGGACTTTAGTCCTTGCAAAGATATATCATTCGACTCTGACACATGCGGGTCCAGGGAGGCGAGGTCTTCTGGAGTCAGAACCTGGATTTAACTTCCACCTCTGATGGGAAGCCCACACAAAACAAAACCCAGCAAGGCTCCAGTGAACTCAGGTGGAAGATGAAGCAGTTGGATTTAGGTGGTCCCTTTGAAGTCCCTTCCAGCTTCAGATTTATACACCTCAGGCTCAGAATAACTCTGGGAGATGAATGCTAGAATTAGTTCCATTTTTATAGCTGAGGGAACCAAGACTGAGAAATGATGCGTGTCAATAAGTGGCAGAGATGGGAAAGAACCTGCTCTCAGCTATGCCGAAGTCCAGCACTCTTGCCGTAATGCCACATTGCCTCTGACAGATGAGAGAGGGGCAGGCCAGGTCTCATTGAAGGGCACTTGGGGCTCTATTGTGAAACCTACAACACTTATAAAGGCTCAATGTACTAGAAATGAAAAGGAATACATATTGAGGACAAATCTTAATGTCGCCATGTTGGATGTATTTGGCTCTGTGGGTCGGAGAGGATTAAATAGTCACTCTACCAAATTAATCCCAGTTCCCTAAGCAGAAAAAAATGTGTGTGCCCACATTAGATTCACAAACAGAATGAACTTGAGAAACTCTGGTCCAAGCCCCTCATTTTAGAGGGAAACAAACTCAGAAATGGCTTGCCTGCGGTTACCTGGGCAGTACATGTCAATATCACTACATGCATTCAGGTCTTCTAACTCTAAATCCAACCTTTCACTTCAGGAACACTCCTCACAATTATTTCTTCTCTTTTTTTGGGGGGGGGAGATGAGATGGTTAAGTGATTTGCCCACACAGAAAGGAAATGTTAAATTGTCTGAGGCTGTATTTGAACTCATGTCCTCCTGACTCCACAGTCAGTATTCTACTCACTGCACCATCTGGCTGCCCCCTCATCATCGTTCTTACAACATCTTATAGCACTTTCGTCCCAACAACACTCGAGGGCAGGCAGTGGCAGTGACATTTCCCCCATTTAATAAAGGAGGAAACTGAGGCTCAGGAAGTTGACCAGATGTTCTCTATTAACTAGAAATCTTGTCCTCCTCATCTACTTCCCAGCATCCCCCAAATCTCCGCTAAAATCTCACCTATGAGAACCCTCCATTGTTTTCTCTTAACGATTGTACTTTCTGTTGATTAGACCTCTGTCTCTTTGTACAAATTTGTTCATGTTATATTCTCCATCATACAGAGATTTCCATGAACGTAGGAGGACTTTTTAACCTTCCTTTGTATCCCTAGCTATTAGCACAGTGCCTGGTGCAAGCAGGTGCTTAATAAACACTTACTGACAAACATAAGTGACTTCCAGCTTCTCAATAATGTATGAAGCAAGGTCCTTAGCTAAACTGTGGGGGCAGAAGGATGTATTGGAAACTTGAGAACAGAAAAGAAGGCTCAGAACAACTTCTGTGGAAAATGGGAGAAGGAAATAATTAGAGAGGAGGAGAAGAATGGCTGGTCTAAAGTGAGGGCCCAGGAGAGAGAAGGTAACAAACACAGAAAGAGCTCAATCAGTAAGAGGGCCCAATCTTCCCGAGTGATACATGCCAGACACTGGGCTAAGAGCTTAATGGATATTATCTCATTTGATCGTCAGAACAACCCTGAGAAGTAGGTGCTTTTATTATCCCAATTTACAGATAAGGAAACTGAGGCAAACAGTGATTAAGTGACTTATCCAGGGTCACACAGCTAGGAAGTATCTGAGGCTGGATTTGAACACGAATAATAGCAGCTATAACTATGAACATTTATATAATGCTTACTGTGTACCAGGGAAATGCTAACCACCTTACAAATATTACTTCATTGTATCTTCACAACAAAAGGGGGAGGCAGGTGCTATTATTATCTCCATTTGCCATTTGAGAACACTGAGGTAGAAAGAAGTTAAGTGCTTGATTCTGGGTCACACAGCCAGGGCAGGTCAAGACAGGTTTTGAACTCAAGTCTTCCTGATTCTATCCAATATACCACCTAGCTGCCTCCAAAGTTGAAGCATGGGAAGTGGGACTTTTACGGGTGCTGTCAGGACCAAACATGAGGCCATCGCAATATAGTGATGAGGTGGACGACAGCGATGGGATATGGGAGCCAAGTGGTTTAAGGGCTGGGAGGTCTGCTTATTCAAGGGAGCATCAACAAGTACAGCTGATATGGAAGATGTACAACCAAGTCCAGACCTCTGAGAAAGGAGCAAGGAAATCTTAAGATGCAATAAGAAGCACCCACCAGGATCAGGGCATGACTTTGGCGAGTTGTATGAATCTTGGAGAGAAGGTGCTGAGAGACAGGGCCAGAGGGAGAATCATCTGGAAATGGTAACAAGGAGCAAAGAGAATTCTGACTCCCCTTTAAAGCAAAGGGGCAGCTAGGTGGTGCTGCAGTGAATAGAGCACTGGGCCTAGAATCAGGAATACCCGAGTTCAAATTGGTTCCCAGATATTTCTTAGCTGGGTGACCCTGGGCAAGTCACTTCCTCATGTTTACCTCAGTTTACTCATCTGTAAAATGAGAAAATGGCAAACCACGCCAGTATCTCTGCCCAAAAAAACACCCAAAATGAGGTCACAAAGAGTAGAACATGACTTTAAAATGACTGAACAACAACTAGGCCCAAAATACAATTACGGCTGAAATGGATGGCCAGGGATGCGGCATCATTTACCTGTACCCAAGAAAGGCATAGTAGGTGGATAGCAGCAAAACTTCATTAAGAAATGTCTTTCTGTGTACCCAAAGACTCAAGAAACTATTGGTTTTTTTTCCCTTATAAAGTAGCCATTTACTGGAAAGAAAACTGACATCTTGGAATCAGGAAACCCGAGTTCAAATCCTGCCTCAGACACTTAACAACAATGGGTCGTTGGGCAAGTCACTTAATCATTCTTTGCCTTAGTTTCCTCACCTATAAAATGGGAATGATAACAGTATTTACTTCTCAAGGTTTATCTTGAGGACAAAAGAAGGTAACGAACATAAAGCTCTTCACAAACCTTAAAGCATTTTCCAAATACTAGCTCTTATTAATAATGTTACTTGTTATTATCAGATATTTAGCTTCAAAGGATGATTTCGAGCTAGAAGGGACTTTAGAGGTCACAGGAGCACAGATTCAGAGCACACCGTGACCTCATAGACAGCCAGCCCAACCCTTTCATTTTACAGAAGAAATTTTGCGAGATTAAATTCCTTGCCCAGGATCACAGAGCTAGTAAATACAAAATGTAGGAGTTCAATGCGATTTTTTATGCCCTCCATTCAACACCATCTGATCCTATCTCCACATTTTAAGATCTGAGGCCCAGACGCGACCTGCCCAAATGGCAGAGAATAACTCGCAACTCTAGCTGCTGACTACACATTCCACCAATGGGAAGGAAATGAATGGACCTCGCATACACCTCCTCTGTGAACATATACTTAGTTTATGCGTGTTCTTAGCTTTATTTAAGAGTCTTCAACCTGGTTACCGTCAGAGAGAAAGAGGAAGCAATATTCTGCTTCCTCCATAAGATGGGAGACTGACCATGACATTGCTCTTTGCCCGAGTTCCAAAATCTCTCACACCACCTGGCCACTAGAGGGCACTATTGGGATTTGTGTTCGGGTTCTAGCTTCAAAAAGGAGAAAAAAAAGATGGCAGGTCTGTAGGGTTGTTTTTTTTTCTTTCAATGTATATGTATGTCTATGCACACACACACATATATAATGCTCTGTGTATGTGTTCGATGTGTACATACAAATAACTTCTTTAAACTATCCGGTGGCAAGCTAGTTTGGTATGGAATAACATCGTTGAGATACATTTTGCCCCTCTATGATTATGGGAACCCATCCCAGTACTGTCATCTAGAATATGAGAACTGAGGACTTGACCAGTCGCTAGGTCTCCTCCAGTTTTAAGCTGCTGACTCTATGATCTGGTTTCAGACAAGATCCATTTTGCTTGTCTTTGGCTCTCTCTAAGCCTAGGAGCCATGGGACACATAGTACGTACTCATAAAATGCTTGTTTATTTAAATGAGAGGATTTCTCCCCAGTTTTTATAATTAAATAAATGTTGCAGCCAATGATTACTGAAAATGGTAGAAACATTTGCTCAAGACATTGTATTTATTCCTTCTTTTCTGTTGGTTAGAGTATAAAACTGTCTCTAAAATCCCAGTTGGTTTGACAAAAAAAGGCATTCATAAATATATGTATAATGCTTTAATCACTTTGTCCTTTTTAGGCCTTTTTTTAGTTAAAATGAATCTCCCTGTGTCAGAAAAGAGGTACTTAAATGATAAATTCATAATTTATAAGGAGTCAAAGAAATATGCCAGGAAATGGAGAGAAGAGGAAGGAGAAGATGGTAGCTCAGTGAGAACGGGCCCAGCTAGGCAAGAACTAACTGCTAGGATGCCAAGAAGGGAGCAGAGCTAATCGGTAACCTCCAGTGTGTGGGCAGGCATTCTCTGGGAACAATGTAATCAGGAGGGGGGGGGGTACTCTGAACCTTATTGCATTGCCATGGTGATAACATTTGTATTTGCCCTCTTCGTTCCTACCACCATTTTCATAGTTATTGAAAGGTCTCTTCCCTCTCAGTCTGCAGTACAAACATGGCTCATGGGAGTTTGGAGATGGATCACCAGGGCTTGGGTTCAAACGGAAGAATCACACAAAAAAGTCTACTGTTATTTCTGGCCTTCTCTCTCCTCAGTGCAGGGCCTCCGAATCAGAGTTGGCTCTCCCTTTCCCCCAGTCCCACCCTCTGATCTTGTAGTGAAGACTTCCTGAATATTACTGAACATTTCTGAATCTTGCTGATTTTCTCTCCCCAATGTCTCTGTTATTTATCCTCCTTTCCCCACTCAACATATGGCAACTGGTCTTCAATCAGACCTTCAACACCTCTCGCCTGGACAATGAGAGCAGCCTCTCGTTTTTTCTCCTGGCTTCCGGCCCCACTGCTCTTCGATCCATTCTCCACACAACTGCCAAACTGATATTCCTAAAGCACAGCTCTAGCCATGTAACCATTCTGTTCATCCTCAGGAAACCTCAGTGGTAATCTCTTGCCTCGAGGATGAAATATCAATTCTTTAGTTTCACTTTGAAGTCCGTCTCCACCTGGCTGTGACCTCCCTTACCAGGCCTTTTGCACATGGCTTCCTGTCATAGAATCACAATCTGGTCTAAATGCAGTATTCGGTCTCCTGCCCTCCTGACTTTGTACTGATTGGCTCCCAAGCCTGAAATGTCACCCCTCCTCATCTCAGCCTCTTAAGAACTGGAGCTTTCTTCAAGTCTTTAGAAAACAGTTCTCTAGGGCAAATCTACTTCCCCTCTTTACAAAACATGTCTTCAGATTCGGTTTTGCTGTTGCCACCACAGTTGTTTTTTGACAAGGCAATTAGGGTTAAGTGACTTGTCCAGAGTCACACAGCTACGAAGTGTTCAGTGTCTGAGGCTGGATTTGAACTCAGGTCCTCCTCACTCCAAGGTTGGTGTTCTGTCCACTAGAGTGCCATTTAGCTGCCCGTATCCTTCAGATTCTGGAAGACAGCTCTCTCTACCTCCACTCTCAGTCTTTTCCAGGCTAAATCTGTCCAGTTCTCTCAACTGACCCACAACCATATGACATGGATTGGAGCCCTTTGCACCCTGGTGTTCTCCTTGGGGAGCTCCCTTACTTATCAATGCCATGAAACTGAGGCATAGTCTGACAACATCCTCCTCATTCCTCAGTATCCTGCCACCTCGAAAGTGGCCCGTCTCTTATCTGGCTTCCATTCAATTACCGTCAATCAGCATTTATCAAGAGCCTACTTTGAGTCAGGAACCATGTTAACACTGAGGATACAAAGAGCAAAATAAATGTGGGGATTTGAGCTCGTCAGTAATAGACATAGCAGGGAATATACAGTAGGCTTGGCGATTGATTGACGACAGTGATAATATCAGCGCCATTACCTAGGCTAGCCATTTCCGATGAAATCCTAAAGGAAAATTTCTGGGCTTTGTGCTAACTCCTGGGACTAGCCAAAACAAGAACATGGCCTTTCTTGATTGTAAGGCCAGTGATGTGTTTTCTGAGCCTATGGTAAATACAAATTTGAGCCTTTGTGCCCATTAAAGAATTGGAGTGTGACTCACTGGGGATTAGGAGGGCAGTGGGCAGGTCTCTAGCCTGCTTTCCTAAACAATGTCTCATCTGTAAGGAAAATTAGACTGACTCAACTCATTTAGATAGGCCTCCCAGATGCCTGGCAGTCTGTGACCTGTGCTCCCTGCATTCAAGACCATTAAAACTGCAAAGGAACTTAACTTCTTTCATTTGAGGCCTGAGATGCAGGAGAAGTCACCACGTAGACTCCAAGTCTTATCTTTTCCAAGCTAAATATTCCTGTTAACTTCAACTGATCTTCATAGGACACAAACCTAAGGCTCTCCATCATCCTGGTCTCCCTCCAGAATGTTTTTCATCTTACTGATATCCTTCTTAATACAGGGAGGACTCTTATCTCCTTACTCCTGGAAGCAACACCCCTCCAAATACATCCTAAGATGTCAGTAGCTTTTTTGAATATTACATTAATGACAACTCTGCATTGGAGGGGTTTTTTAATTTGTTTTATTGTTTTCGAGGTGATGTGAAAATGTGAACTCGGCTACCAAAATGTTGCTAGGCTGCTTTGCTTAAAGGGAGGCAGCTGGCACTACTGAAGAACTGGGCTAGGAGTCAGAAGATCAGCATTTTAGAACAACCTCTACCATTAGTTGGGTGGATAAGTCCCTTCTCTTTTTTGGGTCTCTGTTCCCTCATCTGTAAAATGAGCAGGTTGGACTAGATAGCCACCGAGATCTTATTTTAAAATTGTAAATCAATTGTTAAATTGACTTTAGAGTCTCTTCGATAGACAGTTGAGAATGAAACATAACTACTCATAGTTAGTAAATAAATTGGTATTTAACCGGTTATTTCTTAAAGATTTAAAGTTGTTTTTAAAAGCTCCTTGAATACAGAGCCTATTATATTTCTTGCTTTTCTATCCCGTAACACTTGACACAATACTTAGTACAAAATAGATGCTGGTTAAATGCCAGAGATCAAGGATTATAAACTGGGATATGAAAAGGAGTTCTTATACTGAGCCACCACTTTTAAAACATTATTGTACAAATAAATAGATGTTTTGTTAAATATTTTACAAATAAGTAAATATTTTTGTTAAACTATTTCTCAATTACATATAAATAATTTGAACAACCTTTTTCTTTAAATTTTTGAGTTCCAAATTCTCTCCATCCCTTCTGTCTCTCCCTGCTCCTTGAGAAGGCAAGCAGTTTGATTTAGATTTTATATGTGAGGCCACACAAAACATATTTCCATATCAGCCATGTTGCCGAAGACAACACAAACAAAATAACAAAAATAAAGTTTTAAAAAGTATGTTTCAGCCTTCATTCAGAGTTCACCAGTTCTCTCTCTGGAGGTAAATAGCATTTTTCATCATGAGTCATTTGGAATTGTCTTGGATCAGAGGGACTAAATCTTTCATATAAATCATCTTTATAATAATGATGTAATTGTATATAACTTTTTGCTGGTTCTGCTCACTTCACTTTACATGAATTCATGTCAGTCTTCTCAGTTTTTCTGAAAGTATCCTGCAAAATCATATCTTATAGCACAACAGTATTGCAACACAATCTTATACCACAACTTGTTCAACCATTCCCTAATTGGCGGGCATTCCCTCAATTTCCATTTCTTTGTCACCACAAAAAGAGCCGCTATAAATATTTGTGTACAAATAGGTCCTTCTCCCTTTTCTTTGATCTCTTTGGGATACAGACCTAGTAGTGGTTTTGCTGCACCAAAGGATATGGAGAGTTTTATAGCCCCTGAGTATAACTCCATATTGTCCTCCAGAATGGTGACACTAGTTCACAACTGTTACCAACAGTGCACTAGTATCCCAATTATTCCACACCCCCTCTAGCATTTGTCATTTTCCTTTTCTGTCATTTTAGACACTCTTAGAGATATGATATTAGTTTTAGTTTGTATTTCTCTAATTAGTAATGAGTTAGAGCATTTTTGTCATGTGACAATAAATAACCTATTTCTTCTGAAAATGACCAGTTTACATCCTCTGACTATTCATTAACTGAGAAATGGCTCTTATTTTTATAAATGTGCAATCTTCCATTTTCCAGTGACATAAATGAAGCCCAGAGAAATGAAATGACTTGCCCAAATCACACTGGTGGTAAGTGGCAGAGCAAACGTTTGAACCCAGGGCTTATGATTGCAAAAACTGAAGTCTTTCCACTGTACCAATGACTAAGTGAATTTCAATGAGTTGACCTAATCTATTCATCATTACATCACTCCTCCATTAGGCAAACTTTTTTTTTCTCAGTTAAACTTCCATTCATATCCTGTTCCAGTGATGACATCTGCTAAATCAGTGGGCTTCAAATGAATGTATGATAATGTTTAAATTGTGGCAAGGTTTCCTTTGTACTTCAATACTTGTGATCTCTAAAATTCCTAGGTATGTTTTGAAGTCTGGGGGAGGAATCCTTGGCTAAGAAAAACCTCACATTCCATAAAGCGGTGGTTTATGAAACCCTGAAGCCCAAAATAACCAGGATAGATATAGAGGTTGAGGACTGTAGCAGGCATGGGAGAGATAGGGATTGTTCTCCCCTCACTGTAGAAAAAAAAGACAGGTATCCATTTGGCACTCCCCCTGTAAAGCAGCCATTTCTAAAACATCAGGCAGCTCCTCTACGAAGAAGTCATCCATTTCAGAAGAAAAATGGGGGAAAACTTGGGAAATGGCATCTTGCAAATTGCTAGTCCCTTTCTTACTCCAATGAGCTCAAAAAGATGGAAGACTCTCATTGAGCCAATGCTGCTGCCACAGTTCCAACTTCTGCAGCAAAGGAAAGTAGCCAACAGTCCACTAAGGGCCCCTATTGATTTGGTATTTAATCATAGGCGTACCATGACTACTCAAAACCTGATCTAAAAAGAACAACCAGAATAAGCGATTATGCCTTCTAGAATCTCATTCGAAACCTAATTAGATCTGGTAAGAAGCTAGCCAAGTCCTGCTGACCCGTTAAAGAGAAAGATCTCTCTCTTTAGCCCTGGTCTTTCTTTCATGAGCCAAGATTTCTTTACTTCTCATTTCTGCAGACATTACTTTTGCTTCCCTTCAGGCACAGTGAAACTAGTGCAATCACTTAACTACCGTATTTTGATTTCACTGAGGTGTTTCTGTAGGTTGGGAGAGTTGGAGTGACTGATCTCAATCATACCTCAATCAAGGAAATAGTTTTAGCAAACTGGGAGTTCAATGGGATTCAGTGTAATATGGAAGCCAAAAGGCAAATACCATCTTGGATCCATTAAGAAAGAATATTCATGGGAAGTGGAGAGATGGCCAGGAAGGTCCCACCCCACTGGGGGATTCCCTAGTGGTGGACTTGTGGAAGGACACAGATAGCAATCACATAAGCTGGGCAGGCATGGATGAGTAGACAACCACATCACTGGGAGGGGGGAATACTCATTGAATCAGAAGATTCTATGAGTCCATAGCTAGAGGTCCAAAAAGGTGGAGCTACTTGTTCAAGGTCCCAGAGTAAGCATCAAGAGGGATATCCACAAGGATGAGAACACAGATTTACCCACTTCTGGGTAGTATTTTAGAAGGCTATTAAGAAGCTGGGGAAGGGCCACAGGAGGGCAATCCGGATGATGAAGGATCTCAAGATAATACTACAGGAGGATGGAAGGAATGGGAGACATATAGCATGGAAGACAACTGGCTTTAAAAAGCCATCCAATTCAGCCCAACAAATACTTGAAAAGCTTCTGCTTTATCATGTTTACAAAGCAGCTAGCAGTGCGACTGAATAGAATCCAGGTCTGGAGCCAGGAAGATAAATTTAAATCCAGAACCAGACACTTACAAACTGTGTAATGCTGGGCAAATCATTTTATCATATTTGCCTCAGTTCCCTCACTTATAAAATGAGCTGGAGAAAGACATGGCAAATGCTCCAGTATCTTTGTGAGGCAAACTCAAAATGGGGTCATGGAGAGTCAGATCAGACTAAAATAACTCTACAACAACAAATTGAACCCATGTGAATTGATGGGATTACCGAGGGAATGTAGAGGAAGAAGAGAACCTTAAGTTAACACCCACATGCAAGTAAATGAGAAGGAATAATGGTAAAACATAATGAGAGTGAATAATGGTAAAAACACAGTATAAGAGGCAAGATGGATTAAAGAAGAAGGTGGTCAACAGTGTCTAGTGTTACAGAGAGGTCTTGTGGGAAGAGGTCTAAGAACAAGTCATCAAGTTGGGTAACAGAAAAACTCTAAGAGCTGTTCTCAAGTACCTGAAGGGCTGGCATACGAAAGACAGATTCCGCTTGGCCCCAGAGGGCAGGATGAGGAGCAGTAGGTGAAAGCTGATGAGAAAAAGATTTTGGCACTGTATAAAGGAAATTCCCCCTAACAATGAGAGCTGTACAAAAGTAGAATGGGCTGCTTAGGGAGCTAGTAAATTCCCTCTCCCTAGTCTACTTCAAGCAAATTCTAGATGAATGACTTTTGGTAAAGGATTTGTTTTTCGTAATAATTTGGTCAAATCTCTTAGGTGGGATGATATACACAGGAGGGCAATCTGGATGGATGGAAAGAATGGGAGACATATAGCATGGAAGACAACCCTCCCAACTGCTGGCTTTTACTCCTACCCTACCTTAGATCAACAATATCCTCACCCTACTATAAGCAGATTATGCCCTAGACCCTAGTTTATCTATCATATCTTTAGAGATGGGTGGAATTCATGACTGAACAAGAAACAGAGAACATTATGAAATGCAAAATGGATAATTTAGATTACATTAAATTAAAAAGCTTTTGCACAAACAAACCCAATGCAGCCAAGATTAGAAAAGAAGCAGAAAGATGGGAAACAATTTTTTTCCTGCCAGTATTTCTGATCAAGGTCTCATTTCTAAAATACAGGGTGAACCAAGTCAAATTGATTTGAAGACAAGTCATTCCCCAATTGATAAATCGTCAAAGGATATGTTTAGTCATCAGTTTTCAGATGAAGAAATGAAAGTCATATGAAAAAATGCTCTTAAAAACTATTGATTAGAGAAACCACACACACACACCCAAAAAAAAAAAAAAAACCAACTCTGAGATATCACCTCATACCTATCAGACCAACTAAGATGGCAGAAAAATTAAATGAGAAATGTTAAAAGTGTGTGGGAAAACTGGGACAATGAAGCAAGGTTGATAGAGTTGTAAACTGATTCAACCCATCTGGAAAACAATTGGGAACTATGCTGAAAGAGCTAGAAAACTGTTCAAATCCTTTGATCCACCAATATCACCACTGGATCTATATTTAATAGAGACCATTAAAAAGGGAAAAGGACCCACAAGTATACAGCTACTTCTGGCAGCTTCTTTTGAGGTGGTAAAGAACTGGAAATTGAGGGGATACCCATCAGTTGGGGAATGGCTGAATAAGGTATAGTATGTGACTGTAATGGACTACTATTGTTCTGTAAGAAATGATGACCAGGTAGAAATCAGAAAAGCTTGGAAAGACTTATGTGAATTGATGCCAAATGAAGTGAACAGAACCAGGAGAAAACTACATAGTAACAGTAAGATTATGTGATGATCCTGTAATGGGCTGAAGTTTGAGTTAATGCACTTAGGTCCCAAGTACGTGAGGCTAAATAGTAATTGGGCTATACTCTATTAATATACATGATTGGATAAAGAATGGTCCCTGCCCACTCTCTGTGCAAGTCCTGATGTGTTGTACAGGAAATGACGATTTTGGTGGGTGGAGGCAGAGAGAGGAACAGGAAGAGAAGCTGGGAGAGATTGGGCCTGGGTCTATTCTCCTAGCTGCTGGTCGTGTGGCTGAGGGTCTAGCTAGCTTCTTGATTCAGCTGCACACATTGCTATAGCCGATTCTCTTCCGCCTCCGATCCTTCTTCACTGAGAATAAAGACTGACGATTTTCCCCTAACCTGAACTCCGGACTCCTGCTGATTTTAAAAATACACGGTCTTCACATGATCCATATTTAATTATATCAGATTGCTTTCCGTCATGGGGAATAAGGGAGTAAGAGAACGCAAAGTTTTACAAAAATCAATGTTGAAAACTATCTTTACATATATTTGGAAAAATAAAATCTTACTGGGAAAAAAGATTATGTGATAACCCACTATGACAGACCTAGCTCTTCTCAGCAATACAGTGATCCAAGACAATTCCAATAGACTTGAGATAGAAAATGCGAAACACATCCAGAGAGAGAACTATGGAGACTGAAAGCAAAACGAAGCATGTTATTTTCACCTTGTTTTTTATTTCTTGCGGTTTTCCCTTTTTGTTATGATTCTTCTGCCACAGCACAAATAATGTGGAAATATGTTTAAAATGATTGTATATGTATAACCTATATCAGATTGCTTGCTGTCTTGGGGAGGAGGGAGAGAAGAGGAAGGAGAAAAAAATTGGAACTCAGAATCTTACAAAAATAAATGTTGAAAATGATCTTTACATGTGATTGGAAAAAAATACTATTAACAGTGCTAAAAAGCAAACAAAACCCCCAACACCATCCTCACCCAACCATCTCTATGGTGAAATTCATCCTGTAATTTAGGATATGTTTTTGCCATGAAATGTTCCCTGACACTTACTCCTCCTGAACTCCCAATAAAGGAAAGAAAATCATCCAAACCTAAGATTCAGAGCTCAAAGGCACCCTACGTGGAAGGAGCTTGATTTCTGAGCAATGTAGCCCACAGTCACACAACCGGTAAGCGTTTATCTTGGGATCTCAACTCAGCTCTCTGTGCTCCCCATGAAGTTGTCTTGCAGTTGGTATTACTTATGTGTGTCTGCATGGTATTCCGTCCCACACTCTCTAGACTGGCAGCTTCCTGAGAACAGGAACCAGACTTATTCATATTTTTGATTCTTCAGTTTCTGGTCCAGTACTATGCCCACTTGACAAGATCTTGACAAATATTCTTTGAATAAATGGATAAATATTTATAGAGAAACTTATACCACAAGATTGACTTTATATTTCCTCAGATAGCTCTAAGGTAAAGTTTATTAAACATGAATTCTCTGTTATTAAAAAACAAACTGAAGCATAATCACATTCATATCTTGAGATATATGCATGAACCAACTTTTTGTCAACAGTTACCATTGGGTAGAAAATTAAAATGCAAACAAGACCTCAAATCACCTCCTCACTGTCTGATTTCTATCCCTCAGGAAAGAACTATCAGTATAAGACATTGTGGAAGCTTAAACTTATATTTTCTTCTTACTTCAAGACCTTAGCAATGCTGAAGGCATCTTCTCGGGATCAGTTTAGGTCAAGGGGTTTGGTTTAATGCTATCTTGCTGCTAACTAGCTGTCAAACTGCAGGCAGGAAGCTTAGATTCTCTAGGACTCAGTTTCTTCCTCTGGTGCTTCCTCTGTTGTTTTCTTCATAACTTATCTAGAAAGACAGTTGCATAAATATCATTCTCATTTTACAGAGTATACTGAAACTCGAAGATACAAAAGGAATTGTACAACTAGTAAATGGCAAAGGGCACCTTGAAGCCACCTGATTCTCAGACCTCAGTTCTCTTTTCATTTAGAGCATGTTGCCTCTCATGATGGGCTTGGACAAATCATTCAGTTCTAATGCTCCACACAGTTTGGTACTTTGATGACCAAATACAGACCCCCTGGAGTTGTCAACATTCTCTCCCCCTCAACCCTTAATCTTGTAAACAAGGACTCATTCAGCCTATCTCATTCAGAAAGCCGGAGGAGATAGACCACAAGTCTATCTAGGATTCCGGAGTCCTGAATATAGGTACCATGGATAGGTAAATTCTCAAAGATATTACTAATCCAAAGGTTTCACAAAAGGGCCTGTGTTTGTCTTTGGAAGACTGGCCTTGCTAGTCCCAAGTTGTGGTGGTGATGGTACCAGTAATGGTACTGGTGGTTGTGGTGGCAATACAAGTAGTCATAGCAGCAACTGAAGCATTTATATAGCTCCTACTAAGACAGCATGCCAAGCACTTGACAAATATTATCTCATGGGAGCCTCACAATAATCCTGGGAAGGAAGTGACATTATTCTCTCTGTTTTATATTTGAGTCAAACAAAAGTTGAGTGACTTGCCCAGGACCACACAGCTAATGCATGTCTGAAGATGGATTTGAACTCATGTCTTGCTAACTCCAAGCCCTGAGCCCTCTCCAATGCATGACCTAGCTCCCTTAAATCATGACTTTCTCCCCAAGAACTCACAGACAACTTTGTTTAGTAACTATCCAATGTATCTAAGATATAATATTGGTTATTGTAGCCATCATTGTATCTGTTTTATCTTATTCCCCTTACTAAGGCTTTAAATTATATGAGGGCAGGGTTCATGGTTGAATCAAACTTCTAAATGGATTCAGAAGCAACAGAATTCACAAAAAGATGGAGTGAAACAATTTCCCAGCTTAAGATAACTTGGATCTCAGGAAAACCAGCACAGAAAGCAAACTGCAAATTCTGGAACTGAGACACAACAAGGAAGATTAGGCTGGGCTATTCCAGTGCAGAGGCAAAGGCACAAGCACCTGAAACCCCAGTGTGAAAAGCCAGCAACCAGCCCCATAATACCTAGCATAAGAAACTCTTGTGCCTCAAGAGGTCATCTCAAAAAATCATAAAATAGACTAAAAAAAGAGTAAGAAACAGAAAAGAACTCTGACCACAGAAAGCTATTATGGGGAAAGGGAAGATCCAAACAATAACTCAGAAGTCAAAATGCCTATATATGAAGCCTCAAAGGGAAATTGGTCTCAAGTCCAAAAAGTCCTTCTGGAAGACCTCAGAAAGGGTTTTAAAAATCAAGTAAGAAGTAGAAGAAAAATTGGGTGGGGGGAATGAGAGTTATGCAGCACTATTACAAAAAAAGAATCAACAGTTCAGAAAAGAGAGCACAAAGGATGACTGAAGGAAAAAACTTTAAAAGTAGAACCAGTCAAATGGAAAAGAACAAAAAAAAAACCTAACCAAAAAAATAATTCCTTAAAATTAGAATTAGAATCAAAATCAAAAGAATGAAAAAAGAAAAGAAAATGTAAAATACCTCACTGGAAAAACAACTGACCTGGAAAATAGATCCAGGAGATAATTTAAAAATTATTGCTAAAGGTCATGATAAGATCATGATAAAAAAAAGATCCTGGCCAACATCTTTCAATAAATTATCAAAGAAAACTGCCCTGATATCCTAGAATCAAAAGCTAAAATAGCAATTGAAAAAATTCTCTGATCATTTCCCAAAAGAGATCTCAAAATGAAATCTCCAAGGAATATTGTTCAAATATTGCCAAATTCAAGAATTATCACATCAAGGAGAAATACTATAATCAGCCAGAAATAAACAATTCACATATCAAGTCACAGTCAGCATTACACAGGATTTAGCAGTTTCTATATTAAAAAATAGGAGGGCATGGAAAATAATATTCTAGAAGACAAAGGAGCTTGCATTAAAACCAACAATAGACTAACCAGCACAATTGAGCAAAATATTTCAGGGGGAAAGATGGATATTCAACGAAATTGGGGAGTTTCAAACTTTTCTGATGTAAAGAGCAGAGCCAAAATGGAAAATTCAGTCTTCAAATTCAAGTCTCAATAGAAGCATAAGAAGGTAAATAGAAGGGGAAAAAACATGCTATTCAATAAGTTTAAACTGTTTACATTCCTGCACTGGAAGATGATACTTATAACTCTTGAGAACTGTTTCGCTATTAGGCAGTTAAAAGAAGTATTCAGAAACAGAGTTCATGGGGATAAGATGACTTTGATGTGATGATACAAAAAAATTAAGGTGTGGAGGAAAAAAGGATTCTATTGGGAGAAGAAGAAAGAGGGAGACAGAATAGGGTAAATTATACCATGTGAAGAGGAACAAAAGACCTATTATGATAGAGGGAAAGAAAAAAGAGGGTGAGCCTTATGTGATCCTTACTCTCATTGGATTTGTCTCAAAGAGGAAATAACATACACTCAGTTGGCTATAGAAATGTATCTTACCCTATAGGGAAGTAGAAGGCAAAAAAAAAAAGAAAAAAGGGAAAGGGGGACTGATAGAAGGGAGGTCAACTTGAGGAAGATGTTCAGAAGTAAAACACTGGTGAAAGGAGAGAGGAAATTATGAAGAGGGGGAAAATAGGATGAAAGGAAATACAGTTAGTAATCATAACCATTAATGTGAATAAACTATCCCATAAAACAGAAGCAGATAGAGTGGATTAAAAGCAAGAATCCTACAATATGTGGTTAACAGGAAACATACGTGAAACAGAGACAGAGACAGACATGGAGTAATATATTAAAATAATACATGAAGCAGAATGTATTATACTTTGCCTGAAGTAAGAAAAAAAGCAGAGATAGCACTCCTGAGCTCATACAAAGCAAAAACAAAAATAGATCTACTTAAAATAGATAAGGGAGGAAACTGCATTTTGCTAAAAGGTACCACAGACAATGAAGTAATATCAATATTAATCATATATGCACCAACTGGTATAGCATCTAAATTCTTAAAGAAGTTAAATGAGGTACAGGAAGAAACAGATAGCAAGACTACACTAGTAGGGGATCTCAACTTCTCTGAACTAGTTCTCTCAGAACTAGTTAAATCAAATCACAAAATAATCAAGAAACAAATAAAGGAGGTGAATAGAATTTTAGAAAAGTTAGACATGATAGTGATAGACCTCTGGAGAAAACATAATGGAGAGAGAAAGGAATATATCTTTTTTTTTTAATAAAACAAGGCACTTACACAAAAAATGACCATGTATTAGGACATAAATTTCACATTCAAATGCAGAAAGGCAGAAATATCAGATGCATCTTTTTCAGATCATGATGCAATAAAAATTACTTGGAATAAAGGCCCATGGAAAGATAGCCTAAAAACTAATTGAAAACTAAATCATCTAATCCTAAAGAACGAGTGAGTCAAACAACAAATCATATAAACAAATCATTCCATCAAAGAGAATGACAATAACGAAACAATATATCAGAATTTCTAGGATGCAGCAAAGCAGTTCTTAAGGGAAATTTTACAACTCTACATGGTTACATGAATAAAATAAAGAAAGAGGGGATCAATGAATTTGGCATGCAACTAAAAAAAGCTGAAAAAAGAATGAATTTAAAAATTCCTCCTGAGCAAGAAATTAGAAAATCTGAAAATCAATAGAGACATGAATAAAATTGAAAGTAGCAAAACTACTGAATTAATAAATAAAACAAAAGGCTGGTTTTATGGGAAAATAGAATCAGTTAATTACATTAGATGGAAAAAAGAAAGAAGAAAACCAAATTACCAGTATCAAAAAAGAAAAGGGTGAATTCACTACCAATGAAGGGAAAATTTAAGCCATAATTAAAAGTTATTTTTCCCAACTGTATGCCAATAAATCAGACAATCTAAGTGAAATAAATATTTACACAAATATAAATTTCCCCAATTAATAGGAGAGGAAATAAAAATACTTAAATAACCACATTTTAGATAAAAAAAAATTGAACAAACCATCAGTGAACTCCCTAAGAAAAAAAATCTCCAGGGTCAGATGGATTTACAAGTCAATTCTATCAATCATTTCAGGACCACCTAATTCCAATATTATGTAAATTATTTGGAATAATATTCAAAGAAGGAGGCCTAGGAAATTCCTTATATGACACAAATACGGTACTAATGCGTAAACTAGAAAGAGCTAAAACAGAAAAAAAAAATTATAGACCAATTTTCTAAATGATTAATGATGCAAAATTTTTAAATAAAATATTTGTAAAGAGATTATAGTCATTTATTACCAGCATAATACACTAGGACCAGATGGGATTTACACCAGAAATGCAGGGTTGGTTCAATATTAGGAAAAAACCATCAACAAAATTGGCCATATCAATAAAAAATCATTTCTGTTAGTTTTCTATCGCAATAGATGGAGAAAAAACCTTTTGATAAAACACAGCACCCATTTCTATTAAAAACAGCTGAGCATATAGGCATAAATGGAGTTTTCCTTAAAATGGTAAACAGTATCTGTCTAAAACCATCAGCAAGCAATACATGTAATAGGTTTAAGCTAAAATCGTTTCCAATAAAATCAGGGGTGAAACAGGGATGCCATTAACATCACTATTATTCAACATTGTACTAGAAATGTTCGTGTTAGCCATGAGAGGAAAAAGGAATTAGACTAGGCAATGAGAAAACAAAAATGTCACTCTTTGAAAATAATATGATGGTATATTTATAGAATTCTAGTAAATTAACTAAAAATGTCCTTGAAACAATGAACAACTTTAACAGAGTTGTAAGATATAAAATAAACCCACATAAATCATCAGCACCTCTATATATTACCAACAAACCCCAGTAGCAAGAGATAGAGAAATTCCACTTAATATAACTGTAGACAACATAAAATATTTGGGATCTACCTGCCAGCACAAATTCAGGAACTCTATGAACACAATTACAAAACATTTTTCACACAAATGAAGCCAGATCTAAACAAATATCAACTGCCATGGGTAAGTGAGCTAATATAATAAAAATGGCAGTTCTATCTAAATTAATGTATATGTTCAATGTCATACCAAATTACCAAAAAATTATTTTATACAGCTAGAAAAAATAATAAATTGCATCTGAAACAACAAAAGGTCAAGAATATCAAGGGAAAAAATGAAAAAAAAATCCAAAGGAGGTTGGCCTAGCTATACCAGATCTAAAACTATATTATAAAGTGGCAATTATCAAAACCATTTGATACTGGCTAAGAAATAGAGAGGTGGATCACTGAAATGGGTTACATACACAAGATACAATAGTAAATAAATGACTACAGTAATCTAATGTTTGATAAAGACTTCAGCTTCTGAGATAAGAATTCACTATTTCACAGTGGGAAAATAGTAGGACAGAAACTAGGCATAGACCAAAGTCTCACAACATATACCAAGATAAAGTCAAAATGGATAAATTATTTAAACAGAAAAGCTTGATTCAATAAGCAAATTAGGAGAACAAGGAATAGTGTACCTGTCAGATTTATGGAGAAGGGAAGAATTTATGACCAAACAAGAAATAGAGAACATTATGAAATGCTCAATGGATCATTTTAGTTACATTAAATTATAAAGTTTTTATACAAATAAAACCAGTGCAAACAAAATGAGAAGGGAAGCAGGAATCTGGGAAACAATTTTTATAGCCAGTGTTTCTGATAAAGGTCTCATTTCTCAAATGTATAGAGAAATGAATCAAGTTTATAAGAATATAAATCAATTCCCTAATGGATACATAAGTAAAGGCTATGAACAGACAGTTCTCAGATGAAGAAATTAAAACTATCCATAGTCTTATGAAAAAATGCTCTAAATCACTACAGAGTAGAGAAATGCAAATTAAAATTGCTCTGAGGAACCACCTCACACCTATAAGACTGACTAATATGACATCAAAAAAAATGATAAACAAGAGAATGTGTGGGGAAATTGAACACTAATGCTTTTCTGGTCAAGTTGTGAACTAATCCAGCCATTCTGGAGAAGAATTTGGAACTATACCCAAAGGCCACATAACTATGCCTATCCTTTGATCCAGCAATAATCACTATTAGATCCATATCCCAGAGAGATCATAAAAAAGGAAAAAGGACCCACATGGACAAAAAATACTTATAGCGGCTCATTTTGTGGTGGCAAATAATTGGAAACTGAGGCGATGTCCATCAGTGGGGGGGATAATAGAAGAAGTTGTGGTATTGTGAATTTAATGGAAGACTATTGTTCTATAAGATATAATAAACAGGCAAATTTCAGAAAAAATGAAAAGACTGACCTGAATTGATGCTGACTGAAGGGAAAAGAACCAGGAGAACACTGTACACAGTAATAGCAAGATTGTAATGATCATCTGTGACAAATTCAGTTCTTCCCAGCAATGCAATGAACTGAGATGCCATCCAGAGAAAGAACAATGTAGTATGAATGCAGAACAAAGAAACTATTTCCACTTTTGGGTTTATTTTTTCTTTATCGTGTTTTTGTCTTTTGTTCTGAGCATTCTTTTACAACATGACTAATGTGGAAATATGTTTAACATGACTGTACATCATCTATAGTCTATATTAGGTTGCTTGTTCTCTTGGGGTGGGGGAGAGTGAGGGAGGAAGGGAAAAATATTTGGAGCTCAAAAGTCTTACAACAAGAAATGTTTAATCTTTACATGTAATTGGGAAAAATACAATACAATTAAGTAAAAAAATAATTTCCATACACAAAAATAGGAACTGTTCTTGTAGCTCTTAATGAGCACCTCTTCCTTTTGCATGAGCTCATAAACTGTGCCTTTACTAATGTGTTCTCAAATGTTTATGAGAAGAGAATACAGGCTTATTAGCCTATAACTAGAAGAATCCAGCTCTATCTTGTATGTGTACATATATATATATATATGTACACATACATACATACACTCTTCTTTCTTGGATTCTGCAGTGCCTTCCTTAATTTCCACTTGCTAATCAACAGAAAAGTCATCACATCCTGAAGTTCTTTCAAGACCTGGCATGATATTTTGTCCAAGCATGGTGAATGGAACTTGATTTCCATTGACCATTAACATTTCATTCAAGCTGAGCAGTGACTCCCTTCCTTCTGACTTTATCCTCATTTCTTTATGAAGACCTTGCTTAGCTCTTAGAATTCATCACCGGTTTTTGCTCATGATCATTCCTGTCCCTCCTGTCATCATTCCCATAGAAGTGCATTACTTTTGGCTACTGTGCTTGCTTCTCCCTTTTGTATGTTTTTTTTTTTTTTTTTAAAGAAATCTAAGTCAGTCAAGGGAGTTGCAGAGTAGTCACATGGGCTCTTTGGACAGCTCTCTTCTTCCTTCTTTACCAGAAATGTTTGTGGTAACAAGCACATAATGTAATGGATCTTAAAGTTAGGATCTTATAAGATCATAATGTTTTATTAGGATTAGTCATATATGAAGAAATAATATTTCACAAGAATAAATATAAAGTTGTTTGATCAAATTCCAAAAGTTAACTTTGAAATCATGCAGAACAAGGTCTGGTACATTTTATCCTATGACCCAGAATGTCAGGAAAAGGAACACAAGATAATGAGAAACATGCAACTTTATATTTTTGAGAAATAGTCATTTTAACAAGCAGTACATCAAATGGGAGATTTTTTTGTTCCACCAACGAACAAGTGGCTATCTAACTCAAAGAAATGACGTATATTAGAATTGATGTTCCTACTGTACATGAAACCAGAAGATATAAGGAAACTACAGATAAGTGACAGAATGGCTCAAGGCTTCTCCTTAGAAATGCCAAAAAAAAAAAAAGAGCTGGTGAAGTTAGATTTATTACATGTCTAAAGGCAGCAGGAAACCTCTGGTGGGAAAGAACACACAGACACACAATTTCCAAATCTTGCTATGGGCACCAAAAAAAATACAATACGTGTTCTCTCGTTGCATTTCCCCACCCTTCAAATAAGAATGTCATTCTCTAGGCCAACCTGTGAGAATGAGTGCTATGATCCATGCTAGCATCTGCAGAATCTAAGTGTAAGACATAACAGGAAACTTCTGACTTCCCTAAAAATTTTTTCTCCAAGTTTTCACCTATCCCAAATCCCAACAGTGCAGGTCAACATACCTAGCAGAAGAGGAAAGGAAGTAAAAGGCAAAGAGCCTGATTAAGTGTCCCTGGAGCTTAACACAGTGCTTGGTACACAGTAAGCAGGTACTTAATAAATGTTTATCGACTGACTATAGCTGAAAAGGATCATGGAGGCCACAATCTAAATCTTTCATTTTACAGAGTTGGAAACTGAGGCCTACAGTAGTTATTCAATTTGTAAGGCTAGAATCGAAAGCAGAATTCCAATCTAAATTTCCCTGACCCCAAAGTCAGCACTCTCCACTGTAAAATGTAGTCTTTTATTCCTTCATTTGCCACTCAGTACTTTACCATAAATATGCTTCCCCAACCTTGTTGATTTGCAGCTGTATTTGGGAACCTTTACTCTGCTATATGTCTTCTTCCATCTTTTTTCCAATCAACCTTCTCTCAGATAAACCTGTTTGTGACTCAAAGCCAGCGGCATCACAGAGTGCTAGGAAATGGACTGAGAAGAGAGTTAATTCTCTGTTACAGAATCTGGGCTAGGGTAGAAGGGATTGAGGGGAACCAAAAGCCTTTTTGATTTAGTGACTTTTCTATTATACATGACTGAAAAATATTGCTAACCATTCTACATATTTTGTGAGCATTATTAAAATTCCACCAATATTTTTCCATTTAAATACATGATAGATCAACTCTGTGAAGAATGTCATCAACCAAAACAAATGGCAAACCATTTGTGATTTAGCACATAAGTCCTAGGGAGTCATCACTTGAAGTGAAGGCAAGTTAAGTGACTTGGTTAAGATCATACAAACAGTAAATGGGAAAGATAAGAGTTGCACCCACAACTTTCTGTGGCTAGGTCCAACTCCCCCCCCTCAATTAAGCTTCATTGTCTCTATATTCTTTTTAAAGCCAAAACACATACCAGAGGATCACATTTCTAATTTTATTAAAAAAAAGTGTCAGTTGATAAAACGATCAGATTTCAATCTAATCACATTTTTAAAAATGCAATAGTATTTTGTTTTTCCAAATACACATAAAGACAGTTTCCGACATTAATTTTTGAAAAGATTTTGTGTTCCAAATTTTTCTCTCTTCCTCCTTTACCTCTCCCCTCCCCAAGACAGCAAGTCATCTGATATAGGCTAAATATGAGTGATTCTTTTAAACATATTTCCATCTTTATCATAACCGATGTTTTTTAAATGCCCAGTTCTATCAGTCCAAGTGCTGGTTTCTTTCTGTTGAGTAAGATGCCGTGTTAGCTGCTTATATTTTGGGAAGGTGTCCAGCACGAAAAAAAGACTCACTCATGAGGGTGAGGAGATTAGGGTATGGGGTAGGTGAGACACAGATATAGTTTCTTATTATCCCTGATATTTGAAAAGCTGTTTTTTTCTGAAAATTAATGGATGCCCATCAATTGGAGAATGGTTGGGTAAATTGTGGTATATGAATGTTATGGAATATTATTGTTCTGTAATAAATGGCCAGCAGGATGAATATAGAGAGGCTTGGAGAGAATTACATGAACTGATGCTGAGTGAAATGAGCAGAACCAGGAGATCATTATATACGTCAACAACGATACTGTATGAAGATGTAATCTGATGGAAGTGGATTTCTTTGACAAAGAGACCTAATTCAGTTTCATTTGATCAGTGATGGACAGAAGCAGCTACACCCAAAGAAAAAAACACTGGGAAATGAATGTAAACTGTTTGTATTTCTGTTTTTCTTCCCGGGTTATTTTTACCTTCTGAATCCAATTCTCCCTGTGCAACAAGAAAACTGTTTGGATCTGCAGACATACATTGTATCTAGGATATATTACGACATATTCAACATATATAGGACTGCTTACCATCTAGGGGAAGGGGTGGAGGGTGGGAGGGAAAAAATCGGAACAGAAGTGAGCGCAAGGGATAATGTTGTAAAAGAATTACCCTGGCATGGGTTATGTCAATAAAAAGTTACTATAATAAAAAAAAAAAAAAGAAAAGCTGTTTTTTAAAAGTAACGTTTTAAACCATCCTTCTGTGTACACTGCACATTTCAAGGTCTGATTCAGTAATGGGCTCACAGAGGCCTTCCCCTTGGCTTCTCTGTGCTTTGGACCAATAGCCAGGATGACATCCATCTTCTCCGAACTACTGGTATGGTTGTAAAATGGACACCTCTGTCATTGGTCTATAGTAAAGAATTGGGTCTCTATAGAACTTCAAATAGTCAGCAACATTAATTTAATGCCTCTGGTGCCCCAACAAAGTATAAAACTTGGCTTTTATGAACTAGGCCTACTGCTGGAAAGCCTTGAGCACCCAACTTCATCCCTAGGGACATGTGGGGCTCAGGATAAAATGACACTGGGCAGTACCACCTTAATTTCCCCTTTGATGCTTTTTATGAGGATAAAAGAACAAAAAGGTGTGAGGAATGAATGAGGCAGCAGGAAGAGGAACCCCACTATCCACTTGGGCTTAGTTGCTTAGTGACAATGATAGGTTCTGGTTAGTATACTGAAACCCTTAAGTCTCAGGATTCAGTTTTAGTTGGTTTTTGGCATAGATCAGTAAGTCATGTTCTCCCCACTTCTCCCCTTCCCAGGCTGCCCCCAACTCCCCAGAAGATCAGAGCTCAGGGGAATTTTAAGTCAACTAGATTTTTTATACCTTGAGGCTTCAGAGAAGGGCCCACTGGCTATTGGAAAAGGACACTATTACAATGTTGATGTTGCCATGACTTGCTCCCACCATTCTGAAAAGCCATTGTGCTGAATGATGCAAACCTCCATGCCTTTGCCCTAGAAATTCCAGTATAATATATGCCCCAAGTAGGTCAAAGTCAAAAAGAAAGTTTCTACACATACTTAAGCATTTATAGCTGAACTTTTCGTTTTGGAAAGAAAGGACAGTCCATCAATTGGAGAACGGCTAAACTGTGAAACATGTACATAAGAGAAGACCGTTATACTGAAACAAACAAAAAAGATGGGTTTAGAGAAACGCTGGAAGACTTCTGTGAACTGAGTCACAGTGTAGTAATTAATGATAACCAGGAAAATAATACACACAGCGACTATAATAATGTCAAAATAAAGGGAAAAATCAACTGATTTCGGCATGATTAAAATGACTAAGAGATTTGCCCAAGGAGCAAGGGTGAGAAAACGCCTCCTTTCTGCAGAATTGGGAAAACTAAAGCTTCACTGGAATAGTAAATATATTGTCAGACTCAATGTTTTCTTTGATTTTGTTAAATTTTTAAAATTTCTTCTACAAATTTTTCACATGGAATTGCACACGAGGTAGAAAGGTGAAAGACATATTCTGAAATCAACAAGCATTGTTATGTTGCCAGACACTGCTAGGTGCTTTTTATATGCAGGTAAGCATGCACATGCGCACATACATACACACATACACACACACACACACACACACACACATACTTACTACTCAAATGAAGCTGGCCTTCTTATGGGATGGACAGAAAAACAAAGGTATTAATAAAATAGGATTTTTAAAATGTGTGCACCAGGGAACTATTTTCTCACAGTGATCTAATTAGCACCATCTTCAAGCCACTTGGGGGTTGGGGAAATTCAGTATTAAAATCCTTTCCATGGTCACTTTTTAGAATCCTCTGGGGATGCTTCCTCCAATCTACCTGCTTTGAGTTGCCATTTTCTCTTCTTCTAAAGGAAAGGTCAACTCTTTTCATCATTTCTTTTCATAGTTACTTTGGTAAAGAGCCACAGAATTTTACAAGGAATTGCACTTGCAGCTTCCGGAGCCAATGACAACTCTCCCTCAAGGTTCCCTAATGGCCAAAAAAAAATGATCTTTTCTTCATGTCTACCATTAAAGATAAGAATCAACAATCAATTTCTAAACTCATACTTACTTAATTGGGCTTCCCTCCTCCCCCAAACAGGAACACGGTAAGTTATCAGATAAGTCAAATGCAAGACAAGTAGATATGGTCTAACTATTCTGTCTAAAATACAGTCATTGATTTTTTGAAAACATAATAATCCTGCCAGCCTTGTTAATTAAAATCATTAACGAAAGGTGACTTGAGTACCAATAAATTTTCACTGGCTCCCCAGTGAACAGTTCTGAATCTGAAGGCTCATTTTCATTTTAATGTATTTATCAGGATGAATCTTATTGAGTAGATGAAATTAACAAAATACAACATTACACTTATTGACCTCGGTCTTGCTTTTGATATTGCTAGAGGATGAAGATTTTCACACGGGTAAACGACTTTGATTAATTTCAACGTGCTAAGGAAATAACACTTTATCTTACTTCAGATACACACAGTTGTCACTCCTTTGTTTGCTTCACTTGAACAAATATACATTCTCCTAAACTGTCTTGTCTTTCCCGTCCTTTCCAGTATTGGCGTAAGAATTAGTGCTTTCCATACATAGAGTGCTTTCAATTTTACAAAACCCATTCACAAATATTATTTCAGGACTGTCACAACAATCAAGTGAGTTAAGGTAACTATTTTCCCTCTAGAGATGAGGAAATGGTTTGAAATTCCTGTTTCTTAGATCAATACAAGATCACAGGAATATTGAGTAGATAGCAGAGCTGGGGTCCAAATGCCGATTGTCTGATTTTGAGTTAATTCATTACAAAAAAAATTTACTGATGCTTAAAAGGGAGACAGCTCTTAATATTTTATCTTCTCATAGATCCTTTCCTTATCCTAAAGAAAAACAATGAAGTAAAACCAAGTGACACCTGAATCCAATGGTGTACCTTTACTCTGACTGGAGCCACCTTTTACTGTTGTTTGCAAATATTATTGTAGACATGCAGTGTTTTCTGGTTTCCCCCTGTCATACCAGAAAACTGGCTGACTTACAGTTTCTACCATTTCCTGGCTAATGATTGCTGAACTCTACTCTTCTCTTGAAAGAGTAGAAAACATGTGGCAAGCTTGTAAGCAACTGGGCTCTTAGCTGGTCACCTCCTGAGGGAATACCAATTGGGTGAGGAGAAAATTGGCCCAAATCTCCAAAGACAGGAAATGATAAACAATAATTCATGTTCACATTCTCACTTTAGGGTCTAGACAATGCTTTCCTCACAATATCCTTGGGAGTTAGGGAGTGAGAGCATTTTTAATATCACAGGGAATCTAAGACTCAGAGAGGTTAAGGTACCTGCCCAGAATTGCATGATTACCAAGAGGCAGAAGCATATCTTTCAGTCCCATGCTCTAACCACCACACTAGCCTCTCTTTAAACAGATCAGGAAAGGAACAATATCAATGAGGATTACCGGGATGTGAAGGAAAAAAAACAACTGTTAAAGCCTTCAGAAGTCCGATCAATGCAATATTCAATTGACCTTTTGAGGCTGAATCATGATGGTGACGAGCAATCCTCCTACCTATGAGCAGGGAGGTAGTGATGGACAAAAGGCAGGGAGTGAGGCATATACACTGTCGGGTCTGACCAAGGGGTTGATTTATTTGGCTTAAGTCTACTCTGTAACAGGAGAGGGTTCTGTAGAGGCGGGTACTTATTGAGAAGTAACAGCAATATTAAAAAAAAGAGCATCAATAAAACATTGTGGAAAAATAAAATTAAATTTTTAAAAAGGTCACAGTTGGCACTCTCATTTTTATTGTGAGATGCAGAAAATGTTTTCGGCAAACTGGGTATTCTAAATAAGATGAAAACACATGAGATGCCTTCATTTTTCAGTTTCTGTTTTTTAACCCTAAGTCAGTGATGTCTTTTGGGAAGGAGAGGGATTAATATTCTTTTTCTTGAAAACAGCCTTAATGAAGTCCAAGTAAAGGCTTCAAGCCAGTTCATTTTTTTTCTCTTCTTAAAGCTTCCCAGTTCCACTAATGACATCTTGCTCCAAGAGAATTAAAAGCAAATCATCAGATAATTTTATCTGTGAACATGAAGCTATTTTCTTTCAGTATTCAAATCCCTTTGAAATCATCTTCCCTTTAGCTCTTAATTTCTTATTAAGTGTGTTTTTGGTACAAGCCTGAAATCACCATTTAATTACCACAGATGGCTCTGCCTTGATCACATTTTTTCATTTTTCCCAGTTAAGTCTTACCCTGGATCTTGCTCCAAGCAATCTTTCTGTTGTGCCGGGGATGAAATCCCCAAAATGGAAAAGCAAACATCGTTTACTCAATAAAACTGTGTGCAATGGGCTTTTTCGCCCCTTTTCCTTTTTTCCCCCTTTCTCAGTGGTTCTTGGAAGAATCTGTCACATGAGAGTTGCTTGCAGACCTTCAGTTCTTGCTCATTCTGTATGCCTGCTTTCTCTCCCCAACCCCCCACCCCTTGAAATGTGTCTGAATTGTTCTGATGGGCCGGCCATCACTGCCATTAAAGTGAAGTGGAAGATTGGAGGTAATTATCTAGATTATCGAAAGACAGACAGTCATCGGGATATTTCTGTCAGAAGGACTCAGGGCTTGAATGATGTAAAGCCTTGCCTCAGCTTGCCCCCCTCTGTCCTTATATTGTCAAACCTGCTCCAGAGAAAAAAGGAGGAAAAAGCAGCCTTTTGAAAAGCTGCTGTTTGCTCCCAAGAACAGGTTAGGAGAGATATTACGATGATATAAGCTATAGGTTAAGGAACCAGAATGATGCAGCCAATAGGAGGCTGAGGCAGGAGACCATTTGAGGACCGACTCCAGGTTCAAGGCTCTAACCACTAGGTTTCCACTCAAAAAGTTCAGGAAAGGTACAACAATTTCTAGGGTGCTTACAATGATCTAAAGCAAAACAACGGAACCTCAGAGGCTCTCTCATCTGAACACCCTCACTGGACAGAAGAGAAAGAGAGCTGGCCTTGGAAACATTATGTCAGCAGTTCAAGTCCCATCATGTTTGATCACAGGAAAGTCACAATCTCTCTGAGTTTCAGTTTCTCATATATAATACTGGGAATGAGATTAGAGGGTCTCTAAATTCAGCAGGGGGTACTACAGTAGACAAAGTGCTGGGCCTGGAGTCATCTTCATGAGTTCCAAACCGGCCTCGGACACTTAGTAGCCGTGGGACTCTGGACAAGTCATTTTGTCCTGCTTGCCTCAGTTTCCTCTTCTGTAAAATGAGCTGGAGAAGGAAATGGCAAACCACTTCAGTATCTTTGCCAGGAAAACCCCAAATTGGGTCACCAAAAGTCAGCCAAGACTGAAAAGTTCCCTCTTTGCACTGGATTGAAATCCACATTGTTTAATAAACTGGTAACCCTTTGATGTTTGTAACAAAATCTGAGATGAAATCCTTTGGTCTATATTTCATGCCCTCATATCTAGCAGATCCACTGGGATCCCTGCCTCCATCTGTAATCACCACATCTAACTCTAATCAGCCTAATCTGAAGAACAGCAATTTCAGATCAGTTGCGCATCTTAACTAGCAGAAGGATTTTTCTAAGCATTCCTACGGGCGTAAGACAACAAATTTGGCTCTCGTCCCTCAAAAACAAAAAGATGCGTTAAAAACCTTCATCTTAGGAACGTTGAAAGGCTTCAACAAGACCCTGAGAGCAAAGTCCTTGGCCAAATTTAGACTTCTACCTCAATGTCAACAGCAAACAGTGCTTTGAGCTGTGTGGGGCACACAGCAGACACTTAATCCATGTTTATTGACTGAGTGACTAAGCTAAGTGCTTGAGATAACTGTCACCTACTGGGAGACCCAGGATGAGAAATGGGGTAGCTGCTTCCATAGTCAGAGCTCCTTTCACAGCACCACCAATGTAAGTCTGGAGGGAAGAGCTGACTGCAACTGTGAAGGGCACTTAGTCCATGCTTTTCACTGGGTAGAAGCTGAAGTCTGAAGGCAAGGGAGGGACTTGTCCAAGATCACACTAGCAACTTAGGAACTGAGCCAATACTAGAACCCGGCACCTAGGGTGCTCTGCCTACTGCACCGTATGCCAGACTTTCCTTGCTCCCATTCAAAGAATTGTCTGATATTCTAGGTATACAGAAAATTTTCATTCCTTGATCTTCATCCTGGAAGCTTCTTGAAGAGAAGATGACTTTTATCTAATTTCAGAAAGGAAAGACTTTTTCAAAGGACTACTACATCACTATCAGACATACAGATACTTGATTACGTCTACAAACCTTTTTCAGTCTGACTTATAGCCTGGAAGCTCCTTGAAGGGAAGGCCCTTTATCTCCTCTTGGAGGACCCCTAAGAACTGAACACATCTCAGGGAATCTTGATTGAAGCCTTGCTTAATCACAGGTAGATTATGCCAACTCACAAAGAACGGAGAAAACACATAAATCAGGCATCAATTTGGAGAACTGATTTTAGAATGCCATTTAAATTAATCTAGGAAATTGTAAACATGGGTAAACACAGAAATTTTCATGTGATTACAAATAATTAAAAACACTGGAGAAATCTGAATATTATGAGAGCACAGGGAATACAGAAGGAGAAAGAGAGTCACATTTAGATGTCACCATACTTGCAGTCCAAATGGACCAGGGATGGTCAGATCTCAACTCCTTTTTAATATGTACAAAGTTACGTCAGGAGAAGGGAAGGGACTTAATTCTTTAGAGAAGAGTCCTAAGGAACCTGAGAGGCAACCTACAGTACACAGTCTGCAGGACTTGAGCCTGGAAGGCGCAGGTACCAATCAGCCCTCAGACCCTAAAACAAGGGGTTTAGACTTGATTAGGGGGTCTTAACCTGGGATTCATGAGCTGGTTTTTAAAGAAATATTCTTTTTCTTGAATCCAAAAGGAGATTTTTTTTGGCTTTGGAAACAATGTAATATTAATTTTTTTCCAAATTTATTTAATTTGAAGAAACAGAATAAACAAAAAGAAAAACAGAAAAGCAATACAAAACAAAACAAAACAAAACAAGAGAGAACATTATCATGTCCCCAGCAGAACATCGGGGAGGATTCAAAATGAATGACAACAAATAGCAATTTATGAAAGTATAGATATATTTTAGTGGAAGAAATTATAGAAATATTCTTTTAAATATATTTCAGTAAAAAATAATTTCCTCTGTAATGCTGGATTTGATAATCTTATACACTGCAAAACATCCTTCTGAGAAGAAATCCATAGGCTTTCTCAGATTAGCAGAGGAGTCCAAAACACACAGAATTTTAAGAAATCTTGGCCTAAAAATGTCTCCATGTAATCATTCAGGCAACAAGCAGAGTCCATTCTGTGCTCGGTACAGGGGATCCAAAACCCTGTGATCAAAGACCAAAAGTTGTTAAACCTAAAGATCCAGATTCTTCTGTCTTTTGTTATGTGAGCTCGGGCAAGCAGCTTTGCCTGTAAGAGTCCCAGTTCCCTCATCCTTAAAACAAAGAACTCAAGCTTCAAGACTGTTCCAAATGCATAAGCCTAGCTCTAGATCATTACAGTGGTTCCTGGGTCTGTCTCTGCTATGATCTAGAAGTCCGTATCACCAACTAGAATCGAAACCCTTTTTAATCCTTAAGAGAGGAGGTTTAAGGTAGTAGCAAAGAGGGAAAGGAGGAAAACACCTCAATAATTCATCCCCACTTCCTAAATAGCAGGATCCCAAAAATTACCCCGAATTCCCCAAAGGTCTCAATCAAAAAGGAACGCCAGATCCCCATCCCTCCATTTCTACTTTGAGGTAGGACCCAGGTTAGCTGGGTGAGCGGGGAACCCAGGTATCCAAAGCCTCATTTTTATTCTATATGCCTCACTGGCATGAAACAGAAAAAACACTTAGAGATAGAACTTAAATGTGAAATTAGCATGCTCTTATGCTTGATCCTAAGTACATGATTACCCATCTCTGTTAAAGGACATATTAATGAATGTGACCCTTTGTACAAAATGCCTCACGAGGCACTTGAGATGGTCCAGCTCTGCCAGACACTGAGAAGGTTAAATTACTGATCATCAGGCATAATTCCCTCATTGCCAAAGAAATTACATAACCTTTTGTGAATCATCAAGCTGTCACTCTTTCATATATAAATGCTTTAAAGAAACTATTTGCCAAGGAAATCTACTCCCCTCCAAGTTCAGGGTACAAAGTTGTCTCTCTAACACTGAATTCCTTTTTCCAGAAGAACAAAACATTTTCAAGATCAGTGAATATGAGCTTTGTCAGAAATAATCCTTGCTTTCCCCATTTGAACCACGGGGCTATTTTCCCACAACCTCCCTTCCATGTTCAAGTGAAGAAAGAGCTTTGAAAAGCTTAAAATGGGGCTTGGGTATATTTGGAATTTGTTTCCAGGACCCTTTTGGAAGTCTGGTGAAACCTAAGGATCCCTTCTCACAACCCAATAAAAGTCATTGTATGGAAATAATTATGAAAATAGGGGAAAAAAAAAAAAACAGTCAGAGATCCCTGGTTAAGAACTGCTTTTTCAAAGCAACATGGAAATGGGAGGGGATTGTGATGATTTAAAATCACAGAATTATTCTTTTTCAAATACACAATATACAATTATTTTCTCTATGTCTAAATTAAATATTATTTTCAAAAATAAATCTATAATTTTTACATGTAGAAATTATATTTTATATTAGTCTCTGCATACATAAAATACATATTACTTTGATAACATTAATATGGAATCATATTTCTGTAAATATAACATGAATTTCTAAAATGTAATTGTTTTGCTATACATCTAGAAAAGAACTATTTTCTAATAAATAATTATTCTGTGTACATATATAAAAAATTTAATTTTTCTAATATAAAATTATTTTATATACATATGACATTTTTATAACATATAATTTTCTATACATCTTTAAAAGAAACAATTTTTTCTAATATCTAATTATTTCCTATATACATATAAAAACATTTTTCTAATACATATTTCATATACATATATGAGAAATAATATTTTCTATACATACAAAATAAATACCATTTTTATATTTTTCTATACATATACAGAAGAAATATTTTCTAATGTATAATTATTTCATATACATATATAAAAGAAATATTTTCTAATGATTATTTTTCTATACACATGTAAAAGAAAAAAATAATTTTTTTAGAATTATTTTCTATACATATATAATAGATATTTTTATGCTATATAATCATTTTTCTATACATATATAAAATATTTTCATATATATATAGGGGCCATGCTGGCAGAGATGGACAGCTGGTCTTTTAGACTGACCACATTTCAAGCTCATCTCAGACACATACTGAGAGTGAGACCCCATGTAAGTCCAGCACGCCAGTCCAGCCATTGAGGCTTTTAGTTGCCAAACTACAGAAATTCTTCACTTGTAGTGGATATTCTACACCAATGAAACAATAGGTACGGATACTGCATCTCTCTGAAATATTATTGCTCAGGTACATACTGTCTAATGGTGAGGCACAATGATACAACTGCCGTGGCATCGGTACTCAATAAAAATGCTCTGGACGATTGTCATCAACATTATTTTCTTCACCAAACAGACTCTAAAGAGACAAGTTAGGCTTACAACAGCAAAAGAACATTCAACTTTGATTTTTACATTGCTTTGGATTGTTTACAAGCTATTTTCCTAAATTGATCCACATGATCACTCTGTAAAGGAGGAAGTACAAGTATCATTAACACACTTCATTTAGAGTTTAGGTAAGTGAGCTTCATAGAAGTTAAATGATCTTTGCCAAGGTCACTCACATATCTCCCTTCAAACCCACAATGCCCCTGAGTCTGGGCCCTGCAGTCATCAAGTTATCTTATGCTGTCCCTTACTTCTTAGTTTAAGAGCAAATAGGTGGGTACAGTGATAGTGTGCTAGTCCCAGAGTCAGGAGGAACCAAGTTCAAATTCAATCTCAGAAGCACACTAGCTATATGACCTTGGTCACTCTGTGAGCCTCAGTTTCCTCCTCTGGAAAATGAGCTGGAGAAGGAAATGGCAAACCACTCCAGTATCTTTGCCAAGAAAATTCCAAATGAGTTCAAAAAGAGCTGAATACTACTGAAAACAACTAAACAACCACAACTCAGTCTATTACCTTAAGAATTAAAAGTACCAACTGTCCCCCTAACTCTGTTTAAATCTTAGTCTGAAAAGGACTGCCTCCAACTTGAGCTTCTATTTCCTCCACTTTAAAATGAGGGATGATCTAGACTAGGCAATACAAACAAACCCTACTTAAGTGATTCTAAATGTTCATCTCTGTATGATAATCTAGGTAAAAACAGTGAAATAGGAGAAGTTCTGTACTGTATAGAGGCTGGATCCAGGTAGGGTAATGGAGTAGCAGCATGGGAAGCATGAGGCACACTGGTCATGTGGAGAACAAGGAAGATAAGGGGGTGGAATGAAGTAGGTGGCAAAAGGGTGATGACATATACTTGACTAACTCTACCAGAAATCCTACTCACTAACCTCACCCCTCAAAATACTTTCCCTGGCAATGCAACATTTAAAAGAAAAAAATCCATTTAAAAAGTTAGACAATAGGGGGGAAAAAAAAGCAAATTCAATCAAAAGATTTTCATTAACAGCTTTTTTGCCCAAATTTGACTTTATTTTCTTTTCAGAATGGTTAATAAAGAACAGGCGAGGTCCTACAGATTTTAGAGAAGAGCAAATGTTATTTCAATTTTCAAAAAAAGCAAAGAGAATGGAAACTGCAAAATACAGGCTAATGAACTTGACTTCAATTTCCAGCAAATTTCTAGAATATATTATTAAAGGGATCATTAGAAAACAACTAGAAAAGAAATGAGAGATCACAAAGGGCTAGCACGACTTCATTAAGAACCACTGTCTTAAAATAACTTAAAGCAACAGAACTTCTGGCAAGGTTGTTGAGTAAGACGTTATATCTAAGCTCTGATTCATCTCATTACCTAACACAAAACAGAAAAAGAGGGGCAACATTAGAGGGGTACAATAATGCAAAGAAAAATCTCCATAGGAGAATAATCTATAATAACTACAATTAGAAACCCAAAAAAGGGAACAAATTAGCCACAAATACTGCCACCACAGTTAAAAATTCAAATAAGAAATAAGGAGCGAAATCAGATTTTTTAAAACAGAAAGCTCAAAAGGAGAACTGATGGCTCAGAACAGAAGCTAGAGAACTTGAACACAGTGCTCCCTTTGAAAAAGATAATGTAAACAGAGTCAAGATGGCAGAGGCAAAGTGCCTGAGCTCTCCCAAATTCCACTTGAAATTTTAAAATTCCAAATGAATTTTGGAACAGTAGAATCCACAAAAGGAAGGGGTAAAACAATTTTCCAGTCCAGGATAATTAAAAGCTTTGCTCATTAGGGTGAGAGCAAAGCACATCTTGGCCTGATTCAGGGCAAGGCCTGTCCTTCTCTCTTCTCTTCCTCCATAGCCAGTCCCCGGGCCTGACTGAAGGGGAAGCACTTGCTTTATTTTGGAGCTCTCAGCCCACAGAGAGTAAGGGAGTCAGACGACTGGTCACAATGAAAAGAGTCCCGTTCCTGGCCCTGAGTTCAGGACTCTGTTGCTTTGCCCATATGAAGATCCAGGTCCCAGTCCCAGGGTGAGTAGGGACACTAGCACAGCAATGCTGTTGACTTCAGAGAGAAACCTTCCTTGGTCACATTTCCAGAGAGGAAGAGTACTTGGGGTTGCTCACAGACCAAAATATGGCTCAGCAGAGTAATAAACGCAACTATCCTTAGATCATACCCCTTGGAAGAACTGAAAACTTCTAGAATCTCCAGAACTAGCTCTGAAGACAACTGCACAAAAAACCTAAAGCTTGGGATGGTGGCTCCATCCACTTTAACACAGAGTTAAAAGTCAAGAATAAACTGGAAAATAAGAAATTCCTGATTACAGAAAATTACTATGTGACAGGAAAGAACAAAACACAAACTGAGAAGAACACAGCAAAATCAAAACTGCTACATCACCTCAAAAGCCTTAAAAATGTGAATTAATATCAGGCCCAAAAAAGAATTCCTGAAAGAGCTAAAAAAAGGATTTTAAGAATTAAATAAGGGAGGGAGAGAAAAAAAATCAGAAAAGAAATGAGTGATGCAAGAAAATCATGAAAATAGGGTCAACAGCTTGGCAAGGGAGGCACAAAAATACTGAAGAAAATAACACCTTAAAAATCAGAATAGGCCAAATGGTAAAAAGAGATACAAACTTCTTAAGTGAAGAGAAAAATTTCTTAAAAATCAGAATTAGCTGAATGTAAAAGGTATGAGTTGAATATGAAGGGATGATTTTGTAAAAAAAAAAAAAAAAATTAAATTTAAGGGATGAAAAAGAGGAATGTAGTTGGAGAAGGGAGAAGAGAAAAGAACAATGGGATAAATTACCTCATATAAACAGTGGAGGGTGAAATGGGAAAGGAGAGGATTGCTTGAACCTTACTCTCATCAGAATTGGTTCGAAGAGGAAATAACATACACTCTCAATTGGGTATAGATATCTATTTTACCCTACAGGAAAGTAGAAGGAAAAGCATTTTGAGGAAGGGGGTAGTCAGAAACAAAATACTTGTGAAGAAGGACAGGGTGAAAAGAAAGAGAAAGAAACATGAGGGGAAAAGGATGGAAGGAAATGCACAATGAGTAATCATAACTATGAAAAAGTGTTTACAAGTTTCTCTTTAATAAAGGCCTCATTTCTCAGGCATATAGAAAACTGAGTCAAATTTATAGAAAATAAGAGTTATTTGATAAATGGAGAAAGGATATGAGCAGGAAATTTTTAGATGAAGTAATTGAAGCTATCTACAATCATGTGAAAAAATATTTGAACTCACTACTGATTAGAAAAATACAAATTAAAACAATTCTGAAGCACCTCCTCACATCAATCAGATAGGCTAATATGACAGAAAAGGAAAATGACAAGTCTTGGAGGAGATGTCGGAAAATTGAGAGACTAATGTGCTGTGGATGGAGTTGTGAACTGATCCAACCATTTTGGAGAGCAAGTTGGAACTATGTTCAGAGGGCCATAAAACCATGCTTATTCTTTAACCTAGCAAAATCACTAATAGGTCTGTATCCCAAATAGAAAAAAGAAAGAAAAGGACTTACTATGTACAAAAATATTTATAACAGCTCATTCAATGGTAGTAAAGAATTGGAAATTTAGGGAATGTTCACCAATTTTAGAGAGCAAGATGGTCTCAGAAAAATCTGGAAAGACTTACATGAACTGATACCGAGTGACATGAATAGAACCCAGAGAGCATTGTTTACAGTAATAGTAATATGGTATGATGATCAACTATGAATAACTTGGCTATACTCAGCCACACATTAATTCGAGAAAATTCTGAAGTAATTATAATGAAAAATGCTATTAATTCACAGAGAAAGAACTCAGTGTCTAAATGCAAGCCAAAGCATACTTTAAAAAAAATTACTTTCTTTTTTCTTTAGTCTGTGTTTTATTTTTTTCCACAACATGACTAATAAGATAACTCACATCAAATGGTTTGCCTTCTCAATGAAGGAGGAAGGAGAGAAGGGAGGGAAAAATTTACAACTCAAAATTTTTAAAACAAATGTTAAAAATATTTTTACATATAACTGGGTGAAATGAAATATTAAGGAATTTACCAAAAAGAGAAAAAAAATTAAAAAAAGATATAGGAGACAATAGTTAATGTAGTGAAACAAGAAAAAATTATATGTAATTACATATTTTACATATATACGTGTGTGTGTTACATATAAAGATAGCAAAATTTTAAGAATGCATGAGTTCTCTATATAGAGAATTCTCCTGGAAGATAGAGCTCAGAGAGAAAATGTAAGCATTGGTCTTTCAGAAGAAAGCAATTGTAAATGTCTAAATAGTCTTTTAAATTAAGGAAATTTAAATTAAAATTACCTTGACGTATTGGAACAAGATGAAAAAGTGCAGCTAAACAGAATACATAAGATATCATCAGCAAAAAGACACTCTAGATTTATATCACTTTGAAATGTAGTAACTAAAATTCAGACTTTGAAAGTAAAAAATAACATAATAAAAATGGCAAGGAAGATACAGCTCATATATGAAAGAATCCCAATCTGACTCTTCACTCTTTAATTCTCTACCATGGCTTCTTCCCCTCCCTTTCAGCAGAAGACTTCATCACACATAAAGAAATCATACACATTCCTCATCTTGACAGACTCTTCAGTGCAACCAAACTGACCGACTGGTTGTTCTTTTAGACACAGCAAACTTTCCTCTTTGTGCTTCTGTCCATGCTGTAGTTCAAGTCTACAATGCACTCCTTACTCACTTTTTTGTTCTAGAATCCCCAGATCCCTTCCAAGCTTATCTCGGATACCATCTCCTACTGGCAACCTTTTCTTATCCACTCCTTCCTCCCTCCCGATATTAGTTTCTCTTCACAAATTTACCTTTAGTTTACTTGGTATATTTTTATATGCATTGACAGGCATAAGTGTTTTTCCCAATGGATTGTTAGATACTTGAAAGCAAGGAAAATTTCATTTTTGCCTTGTATTTCTGTTGCCTAACAAAGTACCCGGTACCTCATAAATTTTTGTTGATTGACTGAATGGCTGAAAAAAGACTGTCATATGGTATGTGTGATATATCATAATGGTATAATGCTGCACCTTAAGGAATGAGGAGTATAAAGACTTTAGAGATATATGGGAAAATTTGTATGAACCAATACAGAGTCAACAAAGAAAAGCCAAAAGACCAACAGAGTTAATGATTGCAACATGTGTCAATCACAGCAATTGACAACAAAAATCAGGTCCAATCCAATTGTACTTCTGTCATATTTTCAAAATAAAAGAATGCATTCTTTTATTATTTTAACAGCTAATGAATAATTTGTTAGGAATGTACTTTGGAGGGAGATTTATCTGGATGTTCATTGGAAAGGATCTTTGGTATTAGAATAAAATGCACTGGTTTGTATGAAAAGGAATGAGGTCCAGAAAAACAAAGTGGAAGACAAAAAATTCCAGGTCATGTCAGACTAACTACGCTTCTAGTTATAGTGGAAGGAGTGCTGAATTTGGAAGCAAAGGACCCAGGCTTGAATCTCAGCTCTCCTGTGAAATATATGGCTTGGAGCAAATCACTCAATTTCTTTGTGTCTTAATATCCCCATTCAAATTTTTTAAAGCATTTAGCTAAGTATTTAATGTCATTCTTATGGAAAAAAATGTACAGTTAGGTGAATTCAGTAATGACTGAACGGCTGGATCCAATGAGAATTCATCAATGGTTTGATGTCAGTTTGTCAGCAGGTTTTCAGGATTGTATCCAGGGATCAGTATACGATCCTGTGGAGTGGCTATTATCATCAATGACTTGGATAATGACATAGATGGCCCACTTGTCAAATTGACTGACAGATGACCTGACATAGAGAGGGATGACCAATATATGAGATGAGGGAGTTAGAAATGAAAGCTCTCGGCAAGTCAAAAGATGAAATTTAAAAGGGTTGAATATAATGTTACACTGAGGTTAAAAATTAAGACTCCATGAGAGCTCAACAGCAGCCAATAATAGGGTAAGATAGCCAACAGACTTAATGGCGTATTGAGCTGTATTAAACAAGGCACAGTATCTATGACTATTTAATTGATAATCCTACCACATCTTTTTCTGGTCTGACCACACCTAGAACATACTGTTCAGTTCTAGGTGCTACATTTTAGAAAATTATTTAGAAAGTATCCAAAGTGGAGAGAGGGAACAAGATGCTGAAGAGACTCGAGCTCATGCCAGCTGAAGTCCTAAGTAACTGAGTACGATTAAGTTACAGAAGACACTACTTGGGGTGAAATGAAATGATAGCTGATCCTCAATTATTTCAGGAGCTTGAATCAGATGACATTCTCCCTCTTCAGATTCTTTTACTCCATTTGTGGAATCTCATCTCATCAAGGTAGGACGAGTTCAAATCTAGCCTCAGATACTTAACTGTGTGACTCTGGGTAAGTCACTCAACCCCAATTGCCTCCAACAACAAGCACCGACAGCACAGCTAATTTGTGTTCTGTGATATCTAGAGCCCATAGAGGCCATTCTGATCATTTTATGGATGAGAAAACTGAGCCAGGGAGATGTTCATTTTAACAGGAGCCAAAAGAAAGGAGTCCCAGTGGTGCATCATCAATTGGGTAATAGATATATTTTGCCCATTAGGAGGCCTTATCAAATTCCTTCATGTCATACAGAAGTGAACATATGTAACATCTTGCAAGCTCAGTCTTACAAAGCCTTATACAGTTATCAATTGCAGAATGAGAAAATTACAGCCGGACATGAGAATGATGGGAACTTGTACATGGGAGGACCTCACATGCTCTCTACATAGAGGACACCCTTAATGTGTGTGTGCAGACAAAGGGTGTCAAACTCAAGAAGGAACATAACTCGGTGAGCAGCACAGCGACTTGGATGACAACAAATGAACATCATTTAAATTGTACTGCATGTTTATTTCTTTGCTTAAACATTTCCCTGATTACATTTTAATCTAATTTGGAAGTTTTTGCAGACATCATGAGTCTGACATCTTTGGTATAAGACTATTTATGAAGATCTCATAACAATGACCAAGTAGGTGATAGACACCATTACCTTTCCGGTACCAATTTTTTTTGGGGGGAGGGAGGGGCGGTTTACAGAGGAGGATTAGGGAAAAGATGACACTATATGTGATCTCTTTTTGAGAGGCGGTGAGGTGTAAGAGATAGAGAACACATTTTGGAGTTAAGATTCAAATTTGGATACAAGCAGAGGCTCTTTGACTCTGGGAATGTCACTTAATCTCACAGAGCCTCCGGCAATTTTCTAAAACTGTAAGTTTCAGAGCAGGTGCCAACCTGCATTGGTAAAAGGCATTTCTTCACCCGGAGTTCCCTATATGAAAAAAAGTCACAGGTCTTTTTTCTCTCCCAGTCTTCTCCTCCTCCCTTCCAAATAATCTTCTTTTCCAATCTTTTATGGTTTTTTTTTCCTTCTCTGAGAGGGCTTACTAATTGATGCTTGATTGCTTTTTTAAAATCGTGACTAACATTAATGTTATTATTCTGGTCGATGAACTCTCGGTCAGAGAATTAGACTCAAAATTTATACTGAACAATGCTGAAAATTGTTCATTCTTTTTACAAGCATAATTATAACAAGCGAGCACAAAACAAAGTTTCACAATATTGTCACAGGTAATTCTAGCTTTCATCTCCCTCCAGGACTTAATTTGTTCAGATGCCTTAATGTTCCCTCTAGCTTTATAGTTTAGCTTAAACTGAATATAATTATAAAACTAGTTGTAACAAACTTGGACAAACTGAATACAATTATGCAACTAGTTACATAAACTTGGCCAGGATGCTTTCAGTGCCTAGGCCTCAAGGAGAAACTGAAGGAGATTGATAAGACCTCGGAGGACTTCTCCAAGCATTGACATTCCGGGGATCTAACATCTGCCCTTTGGGAGAGCTAGATTCTCTTCTACAAAGGCAAGGATATACAGGAAATAAAAGGACCTCAGGTGCAGTGCCTCAGTCAAGAAACAGATCTCCTACCGTGGCCGGTACCTGTCAAATTCATTTTAATAGTGTTCTAATATCGACTGAGTTCAGGTAAACAAGGGAAATGGTATACAGACAAGTTTAAGAAGGGATGAAAGATGAAACCGGGTATTAAACTGAACTGAAATCTGAAGGGAAAGGCCAAATTGTTAACGCTCATCCTGGATCCTGGAAAAAAGATTTCCATGCATTCTACCAACAGGACAGTCTTTTGACTTCAGAAGCTCTTCTGTTTAAAGGCAAATAGTTCTCTTAAAAGGTTGCCTCTGTCAGTCATCCACACTTTAGTTTAAATTACTTTCATCAGCTCAAGGGGTAGAGTGGTTATTTAAGAGTAGGTAGTCAATTTTAAGCAACCTCTGGCCACGAGGCACCTAAGGGTATTAAAGATAGACTTTCTTTGCTTCTGGCTAAGCAATCTATTTCCTTTTAGAGCCAGAGGACCTGGGTTCAAATGCAGTCTGTGAGGCTTGGTGTTTGAGTGGCCTTGGACAGGTCCCCTTCCTTCCTTGACCTTATAAAAGGAGAGGGGTTGGATTCCATGGCCTCTGAAGTTCCTTTCAGCTCTAGAGCAAAGATCTTCTGATTCTAAGAACTTGGACAAGCTGGAGGCAGAGAGAGACCAGCTAAGAACATGTGATAGCAGGCTGGATGGGGCTCAACGTAACTAGGATGGTAGCAGCTGTTAGCAAAGAGGGCGGATGGGGAAAAGAGTACGGGGATGGACTTGGGAGGATTTGGTCATTGGTGGCTGCTCAGGGCGACAGAGAAGAAATCTCAGCTTGGATTTGCCACACGCTTTAAGGTTTTCCACATGCTTGCCACCCATCGGCTTAATTGAGGGTCTCAACAATCCTGCATGGCAGGAGGAAGAGAAGACGACTAAGTAGTCTAGTAGAGAAGAAGTTAGGAAAGCTATGGGACAGGTGGCTCGAGACAGCAGCAAGGTCTTCTTTGTTGTTTCCTTCATACCGGGATCCCATTGTCCTCAAGGGATACTTTACTCTTCCCCGAGCAGCCAGAGAGTGGAACGGGGCGTTGCTTTAACTAGATTTTCTTCTCTTCGCTAAGGGAGATCAGCCTGGACCTTGGTAAGTGATGGGAGTTATCTGGTTGACCCTACAATCTAAGTAAAATAACTCATTCATTAGTCAATTCAGCATTTCTTAGGTGCCAAACTTGGAGAGACAAAGCAGTCCCTAGTCTGAAAGAGCCTATAGTCTACTGGAATCATTTCCTGTTCACAAAGCTAAGTCAATGAAAGGCAGATATAAGATAAATACAAATCAGTTGGGAGGGGAGAGCAATAACAACTGGGAGAACTCGGAAAAGGGTTCACATAGCTGGTAGCGCCCGAGCCGAGTCTTGAAGGAAGTAAAGGCACGAAGGCAGGCAAGGGAAAACAGTGCAACTGGAAAAGAAAGCGGGTGAGGGGAGCTATTCGTGTGAAGGGGAACAATATATAATTACAAAATTTCCCTTTGCCTGGCGTGCTCACAAGAAGCCAGATTCTTGGCCCAAAGTGCTCCATCTAGTCTTATGGCCTCATCCATCACTCTCGCTCATAAACTGACATCTCCAGCTTTGTTCTCTTTCCCGTGCTCCAGTCCTACATTCTTCATTGCCTGCTGGACGTTTCCAATTGCAAGGCCCCAAATCAACTCTAGCTCAATATGTGTGGGCAGAGTCTGAGCCTCCTCTCCTTTGCACACAGACTTGTCTGCTGCTGAAGCTGAAAAATGTCAAATCAATGCAATGACTTAAGACTGCCCCATTTTTTCCAGACTGTTCTGCTGATGAGCGGAGACTCTGTCTGGCACCAGCCTCTCTGCCCGGGGCCATTCTGCACCCCAACCCACTCCCAGTCTAGAGTGCTCTTCTTCCTCTTGGTCTCACTAATTCCTAACCAGCAAGGAAGACTTAGCCCAAGAACACTTCCCGGGAGAGATCTTCCAAATGAGCCCCATTTCCGGCCTCCAAATTCCAGCGTTACTTAGCATTGCCATCTGCTGAATTCTGCACTGCCTTATACTGTTATTTATGATCCTATAGGGATATGTTTTCCAGGCCCTTGAGGAGGGGGTCTGTGTCATATTCTTCTTGTCTTTACTCCAAGTCTTGCACAAAATGCGTTCCCTACTTTTTCACACTGAAGATGATGGTTTTTGGAACCTGATCCTTAGCTCCCAGCCTTGATGTCAACTGTCTCTGATCCAGAACATTCCCCTTCCCCATCTCTGCCTCTGATACTTATTTCCACTCAAAGCTTAGCCAAATACACAGTTTTCTGGACTGCCCTCAACTGTGCATATGTTGCTCTTCCCATCCCGATCCCTAATTAGACTGGATGCACTTTGAAAGCAGACAATTTTTGTTTCATTATTCCTTTCCTGCCTCTGGCCTCGTATACAGAAAAAAAAAAAAAGTCTTAAGGATTTTGTTGAACAGAATTCAGTCACCTAGAAGGTTCTCAAAAGACAGCATTGGCTAAAATAATGGTCAACTGGACTCAATGATAGAAGTGAAAGGGATCTTAAAGACCATCAAGTCCACTCCCCGCCCCATTCTAGAGTTAGGGAAACTAAGAACTGGAGAATAGAAAGAACTTGCCCAAGGATTCACAGCAAGAGACTAGGAGAGGAGGTACTTCAAAGTCAGGCTCCTCAGCAGCTTGATAAGGATCCCACTAGGATCTGATCTCTATGATGGAGGGGACAACGAAGGAGAGAAAAATTTTGCTATTTGGGACATCCGACCAACCAAGGTCTTGGCTTTTGCAGGAACCTCTTCTCTATGGGAAAATAACCTCCTGGGGCCAATGCTTCACTTGGAGCATTATGCTGAAGCACTTTAAGCAGCACAATTCATCTGTGTACCCCGAGAGACTCCTTCAGACAGGAGAATACTCCAGATCTACTGAAAAGGTCTCCATTTGGATCTTAGTATCAGTTTAACAGATGTATGAAAATTCAAATGATTCAGTAGCTTCTTGTAAGGACATCCATCTAAGAAGGTAGTTTCTGCCAAGTCAATACACTGTGCCCTCCTTAGGTCAATGCTGTTGACACAACTTTGTGAGAATGGGATCAAAGCCAAACTCTTCATATTACAAGTAAGAAACCTGAGGCCCAGAGAAGGGCAAGGACTTAAAGAAAGGTACAGACAGCAGAGCCTCCCTCAGAAAGCCTGGGTTACCTGTCACCCCCCCTCATCCAATGCATCAAAGAGAGACCTAAGATTCACCCATATATATACAAGGAGAAGGAAAGAGATGTCCCTCCATTCCATGCTCATGTGGCCTAGAAAAGTACTAACAATTTTGTAAGTTGAATTCAAGGGCTAGCTAGATGGCTCAAGTTTGGGTCTGGAGTGACAAAGACTCTTCTTCCTGATTTTAAATCTGGCCTCAGACATTAGCTGTGTAACCCAGGGGAAATCACTTGATCCTGTATGCCTCAGTTTCCTTATCTGTAAAACGAGCTGGAGAAAGGAAATGGCATTTTAAACACTCCAGGATCTCTGCTAAAAAATAAAAAATAAAACAAACCCAAATGGGGGTCACAGAGAGTTGGCCATGACTGAAAAACAAATCAACAAAATGCTGAATTTAAATGGTAAAAATGCAGAAATGCAGCGCTTTCTCTCTCTGTTCCACTCCCTGATGATGGGACCTGACACAGAGAAATTCAACCTGAAAAGAACTGATGAGGGGGGAGATGGAAGGGGAGGGCCACGGGCACGGCCCAGTGCTTCCTGCGCCACAAGCTGAGTTGTCTCTTCTCTCAAGGGACATCAGGAAATCCGCAAAAGAAAATTAAATTTTAAAGTTGCCTTAAGTTTTAGAATAAATCTATGCAGCCCCTGCCCTTAGCTGCTGCCAGTAATCCCTGCCATCGGGCTCAGGCCTATGCCTTTTTCAGCCAGATTTCACTTTCATTATCTCTCGGGATCCTCCTAACACCTTTGTGATTTATGGCAGGGATTATCCCCTTTTACAGATCACAGGATCCAGAGATTGAAAGCCAGAAAAACAACCTCAGAGGTTGGCTAAACTTACCCCCTTATTTTCCATATGAGGAAACTGAGGCACACAAAGAGAGAAATCTACCCCCTGCTGACAGCTATTTGGTAGCAGAACTGACCTAGAGTGCCTATCTTAAGGTTATACCACACTTTTTGGTTTGAGAAATCCTGGAAATAAAATACCACTGGTTTTTGGTTTAATTACATAAAAACTCTGCCGTAAGTTCAAATGTCTACGTATCTCACAGAACAGTGAAAGATGTCAACCCTATATCAAGGAATCCGATACATACGGTTCTCGGCAACAAACTCAACTGATTTCTGCCCCAACCCCTACCTAAATGCTGCTGTGTTCATTTCCCCAATTAAGGTAAGGCAGGATGCTTTTGCATCAAAGATTTTTATTTAAATCATTCTTTGAGGGAAAAGCAGTCAAACTTAGATATTTATTTTAAAAGGGAAATCCTACTTTCAGCATCTGATGGCCAGTTCTCAGCCTTGGCATACAAGCCATACATGTCCCTAGCTCTTCCCCTGAAGATTCTAAGCATCTCCTATAGCCTTTGGCATGTGACTTTTGGCTGGCCACATATCAACAAAGCAAGTTTGAAAATCACTCAGTGATCCTGGGCTATGCTCATCTGGAGCATTGATGGAAGCGTGAAATTGCCATTTGGACACAACATCAAGGAGCTACAAGCTAGCCTTCCCGATCTAACTTGTGGGTTAAGAAAGGGTTCAGTAGTGGTTCTAGATCGATGTCCTGTAGAGGAGCTCTTGAGGAAGCATTACACGGAGGGAAGGAAGTGTAGACATGTCGTTCTCTACGTTGGCCATGGACAGTGGATGGGGACAGACATTAATGAGTGAAGAGATTCAGACTTGTCTGGGACAAGTAGCAAGAAAAGCACTTTCCCATCAACTCATTACTTGGTAAAACTAGGTGAACCCCACCTCATGTGAACCACTCCGGCCTCCTCACCTCAAAACCGTTTCCTTCTCAATCCTATGGGCTTGTTGTTTATCTATACAAGAGCCCCTGTAGTCATCACAGAACTTCCCATAGCAAAGTCTCTTCTAGTTTTTTTGTGTTTTCCCCTGCTAGGTGGGGTGCAGACCGGACTCAAAGCTTAGAAAAGTCCAAGGTGCTGCTCCTGGGGAATGGAGAGGTACGATCCTTCTGGGTGAGTTTTCCGAGTTTGTGACTATATCTGGCTGCTTCCCTTAACACACTTTGGGCTCATTCTCTCCTCCTCCCCATCTATAAGCACCATGATGGTAGGTGCTCCCATTGCAGGCAAAATCAAAAAAAGAACTCATCTCACACTCTGTTTTCTAGGATCACAGACTACTTAAAACAAGAGTTCCCACCCATGCATCCTTGGACTCCTGAGGGGTGTGTGGAAAGATTTCTGGGATTCCAGGAACTTGGATGGGAAAAAATGACATATTTATTGTTACTTACTTTTGATTTCATTGGTAACCTCATACAGTTTATTTTATTAATTGAAAGTCCTTTTGAGAAAGGCTCAGAGGGGGGTATGTTCCACAAAAAGCTGATAATCTTAGAAATCTCAGGGGTCAATGAGGAGCACTGATGTAGACTAAGAAGTGGGTTTTAGAAGTCATCAGGTCCTCTCTTCATTTTGCAGATGAGAAAACTGAGGTTCTGTGAGAGGACTAGGACAGCAAGCAGTTAATCATAGGAACTGAGTGAACCATGCTGAGTTCATCTTATAACTCAATTTGGTATCTAGCTCAGTTCCCTTTCTATTCAACTATTATTGGTCTAGTCCAAATTCTGACTTGTGAGAAAACTTTAATCATGGGAATCAAGAGAAAAATCTTATTATTTTGTCTGAACTTAGCCTTGCATGGCTGGGAAGCTGAATCACTTCTACCTGCCACTTAGAGGCCCTCAACTAAGGAGCTCAGTTACATTGAGTGGTCATAGGTTAAATGATTTGCCCAGGTCTCACACAAATATTAAGTATCAAGGGTATGATTTGAATCATGCCTTCTTGATTCCAAGTCCAGTGCCCCATCCACTACATCATTTTGAAAACGATCCCTTTACCCAAAGTCTAAAGCTCAAAGACAACATCCTTGATAATTCAAGGTTTTGCTTTTGTTTAAGTGGGGAACTCACTCTTTCCAAGGAAGACTGCTAAATTCTTCACGAAGCACCAGGGTCAGACTCACTACTGTGAGGGACTCAGAATAACTGGTACAAATTGAGGCTACCAGGAGAAATGACTTCCGCAATGATTACCCCGAGTGTCATTCCTACAGTTGGCCATGGCTATTTGCTCCCCTTTGTCTCCAAGACCTGTTCTCCCTTGCCTCAGCCACTGCACTTTGGATGGAGATCTGTGTACGTAGGGTGATCCTTATTCCTCTTGGCCACGCAACCCCACGAGACTTGCAAAGAAAGCTAAAAGGATGGCCCCCTTGAGCCTTTTCATTATTAGCCCATTCCTTACCTCTCCTCTTTCCAATCATCTCCCACACCTCCCGCCAATTGGACTGTCACTGCAACACTGAAGAGATTGTTAGCATTAAGGGTTCAAAGCCTCCTGTGTTCAAACAGAGACATGGTGCACCAGACTTCATAACGTGGCAAGAAAGAGAATAGATTAAAGGGCTAATGAAATATCATTTATCAGGGCACCTGCTTGCCTTATTTTATGTAATATTGAAGAAGTTCCTTGTGAAACGCAAATAATACCATGCCTACATAACCTTTACCAACCTCAAAGCAACGACTGTGTCCCCTTATGGTTCTAAGATGTTCTATCTTGAAGGATGGCCTGAGTTTAATTACAAGAAGAGACGCCAACAGAAAGTACTTTTGGCAGCAAAGTATCTCTATCTTGCCAGACTGTAATTGCTATTTGTATTAACCTTCATGTAAGTATATTCTCCTTCTCTTTTAGATTCTGTACCAAGCACCCAGTGCTATACATGCATGAAGAAAGAAAGAAGGCTCATTACTTAGATTTGCGATCTCACTGGGTAGGACTTCTCTCTGCTTGTAAAGACTGTAACTTTTCCATACTTTCCATACCTGCAACTTCTTTCTGGAGATTAGCAGTCTAGCATTTGGGCTGCATGCACACCTAATGTTTCAACCTCACTAGGAGAATGGCTGACCTTTTCTATTTCATCCACTCTTCTAATGATGTCATCAGATGCCCAGAATCTCACCAAGAGGCACATTTCTAATCCACAGAATGAGACTTGGGGGGACCACAGGGTCCCATCCGGCCCCAAGAGCCTCCCTCAGTGTTATGCCTGATCTTGAAATTGCCATATTTCAGTTACTCCTTAGGTAAAGTCATTGTCTTTCTCTAGAAATCCCCTTAAAATATAGCCAGGCTGATTAACACTTATACAAATTAATCACGCTATCAATCAAAAAAAAAAAAAAAAGGAAAAGCAGAGTGTAGGATAGGGAGGGAATAAGATGAGGGAAATGGAGTTCTGACAATGAGGGAGCTGGCTACTGTCCAGAATGAGAATTCCAGGCTGGAAAGAAAACGCAATGGGGGAGGTGTGTTGGGAAGATTTTTGTTAAAGGAAAAGCAGGGCCCCAAAAGAAGGGGCTCCCTTAACCTACTTCACACTTTAGGCTAACGAACAGCCTTGCAGAAAACTGGTCCTCCCACAAGATCTCTTTTGCCTCTGTCCAAAAGACTCTGTGTAACACTTACCAATATTCTGTCCCGCTTGGTGGTGCGCTGTAATTAGGTACGTGCAGATGTCCATCTATCATGTCCCTTACTGGACTTGAGCTTCTCAAGGGCAGGGATCAGGGTTGGAAGGAGCCTCAAAGGCCAGCTACTCTAGCCTCCTTCATTTTCTAGAAGGGGAAAATGAGATTAAAAGAGATTAGGTGAGTTGTTCAACATCATACAGTCAGGAAGCATCAGAGGTGATAACTGTAGACAAATCCTCCTCTATGGCCACTGATCTTTTGACTGGGTTGTGCTATCTCATTCATCTTGAGGCCCACCAAAATGGCTTGAGGAAAGTGGGTGGGTCAAAATACATGGGCTTGGGTTATATACCAGAAAGACCCGGGAATCAAGTTCCATCATTCTCTGAGAAGCCAATTCAAAGTTTGTCTCCTTCCCTCACTCCTTTCTCCTCCCTCCCCTAGCTTTGTTCATGAATTGTTTTGGGAAAAATATAGCTCTCAGTACCGCAAACAGCTAGGTAATCCACCCACTCTTGTATAATTATAGCTACTTTAGATTACCATTTGGTATTTAATGAGTTATCCACCTTCATTTGTTAGGGAGAAGACAAACCACAGCAGCCACTTAGGACTGTTGGGACAGCACAAAATCCCGCCATCTTCCTAAGACCAGTGACAGTGAGTGGGTGGCCAACTCATACTATATCGCCATACGGGTTTCATTGCAGTTGGATAGCATTTATTTCCCTTAGAGTCACAAAACAAGTGTAATCTATACTAGCTGCCACTTTATTATAGGACAAATGACGTTACTGGCCATCTGCTTATTTAGAAGAAAACCAGGGCATTGAGAATGTTAAAAAAAATTGCATTGGGAGCCAAACATCAGAGAAGTAAGACTGTAACACGGGCTCAAGGAGAATCATTACAAGTTTGAATGGTTAGGGTAAATCAATAGCTTATATGACTAGCACTTCCATGCTACTCTATCTCCTGCCTTCATGTATTTGCACAGGGAGTTTCCCATGCCTGGAATACTCTACCTCCTCCCTCTGCTTTGGGACTACCTTCAAGATTTAGCTCAAATCCTATTTTCAACAAGAGGCCTCTCCTGCTTCCCTTCCTCCCCAACTGCTCATACTTCCCTTTGAAAGGCTCTCTTCTTAGCTACTCTGAATATAAGGATCTCTTCTCATCAAAATGTAACCTTCTGGAAGGCAAAGACGGGGTAGTCGATCTCTCCAACACTCAGGATAGAGCCTGGCATCTAGTCAGAATCTAATAAATGGTTACTGATTTAGTAATCTCTATGCTTGTCTAACTGGAAAGGTTGGAGTAAGAAAGACACTTGGTTCACCTTAAAACCCTATAGCAACGTGAGCTATGAATGTCACCTTGGGTATTTTGTTACGATGGTGATAACTGCAGCAAAAGTGGTGCATAGGCCACAATGCTGGCCATGGCTTCAGGAAGACCTGGCCTTAAGCTCAGCCTCTGCCACACACAAACTCAGGGTTATGTCACTTGACCTTGTAGCTTCTCAATCAACCCTGTAACACTAGGAGTTATCAACAAGTGACTTATTGAAGGTTACACACAAGGATCCTAACTGGCACAGTCAGAAGGGACCTCAGAGACTGTTCAATGCAACCTTTTTTCCAACCTATGAACCGTTTCCACAACATGTTCTAAGGATCCTCGTACCTCTCCCCCTGTGCTCCTGCTGACCCTCCCTCTAGTGACGAAAAGACCATCTTTTTCACTGGTGGACACTGACACTTCTTAGAAAGGGATTACTCATAGCGAGCCCAGATTTTCTTCCCTGAGACTTCTGGCTGGCGCCTAACACCAACTGGGACAGTTTTACCCTTGGGGACCCCAAAGAATTCTCAAGCCCTTTTGGGCAAACCAACAATAACATCTATGCTTCTGGAGGCACAACACAGCCAAGATTTCTCTCAGGCCACCACCAACAATCCCAGGTTGGCTTCCTTAAATCCCAGGCTTTCCAATGACAATCAGAGGTTTGCTCCGGTGAACTTCATTTCATCAACTCCCAGGCATATTTCTTAATTTGATTTCTCAGTTAAATAATTTATCTCTCTCCAATTACTTGAGGAAATATTAAACAACACTTCGACTCAGTGTGCCTGGATGTTTAGTTATTAACATGATGGATTCTTTGGGGCATTCAAGCATATATTAGACACGCTGACATCGTCAGCACCGATGCCTCTGAACTTTTCCAAAGCCTTTCTGGAGGCTAGCAAATAGGGGCCGTTCCAACGGAACAAAAGGGGACTGCCCTGGGCTCTCTACTGTCACCTATTAAATTTACCTGCCCTTTCACTCTACAAAGAGTGCCTGCAATCCAGCAGGCGTCCAGCCAAATAACATCACTGGCCAGGTCTATGTGACCAAAACAAAAGGATTAGCTCCTGGCAAGAAAGGTGGACTGTAGTCCTAGACTGCTGCTTCCCGATATCTCATGACAGAAATGGACTCCAGGAGCCAGGTAGGTCGGTAAGAATCTCATCCACTATATCCCTGACATCCAACTTTTGCACAAAGGCTTCCAGTCAAAGAGATCCCATTTCTGACCAAAGCAGCTCAGTTCTCCCTTTGAGTGAGATGTCATTGTTAACAAGTTATCTTCCTGACATCCAGTCTAAATCTACCTAAGTAAGACTCCCAACCCACTGTTCCTATACTGGACCAAGCAGAACATAACTAGTCCATCTATCACATGAGAGCCCTTCAAAGGCATGAAGGAAGCTAGTACGTTTCCCTGAAGTCTCAGCATCTCCCTTCAACCAATCCTCTTATAGCCCTCTGTAGATTTAAAAATGCTCTCACAAAAATGTGATGCAAAGACCTCAGCACAATAATTTAGACATCATCTAACTAGAACAGAAAAGAAGTCCAGAGTGGGTATGTCCTATAATCTGGATACCATACCTCTCCAAGAAGGCAGAGTATCATGAATATTGAGTTCTACTAAGTTCTCCTCCTGACACTTGCTCTGGGATGCTGGGAAAGTCCCGTTCCTTTCAGGATCCCGGGTAACTCTCAACATTATAAATTACTGAGAAGACTAATCTCCATTGGTAGAAAAAGTCACCTCTTAGGAACTCCTTCTATCCCCAGAAGTGCATGCCCAGGATAAACAAGCAAAGAAACCAGAAAGCTTACCTCCCTTATTCCCTACATCTCAGAATTCAAAGTACTTTGCAGACCTCAAAGAACTATGTAAATGTTAGCTATTTTGATGATGATGATGATGAAATGACAGAAATATGATACAAGGCAAGTTGGGTTGAGGATAAGAAGAGAAGATCTAGACAAAGCGCCTTAGAAATGCTAGAGAAAGGACAGAAATTTGTCAGTAGGGGAGGGAAAAGTAAAAAAAGATATTAGAAAAGGCTCCTCAGTAGGAAGAAGAGGTGATCCTGGCTAAAAGATAAAACTATTTCTCAAGAGGATCAGGGGTTCATCCCTGGCAATGGAGACATTTTTACGTGAATGAGGGGCAGGAAAATATTGAAGGACCAGCACAAGGGATCAGAAAATAGCCCAATTTGGGGGGAATGTGGAACACTAATGAGAAATTATGTAAGATAAGGCTGTAGTCAAATTGTAGAGAATTTTAAATATTAATACAAAAGGCTAATATTTTGTTCTAGAGTCAATGCTCTTGTTTGGTCAGCCCAGTCATCTCTGACTCTTTTTGACCCTATTTTAAGATTTTCTTGGCACAGATATTGGAGTAGTTTGTCATTTCCTTCTCTTGCTCATTTTACAGATGAGGAAACTAAAGTAAACAGGGTAAAGTGACTTTACCAGGTTCACACAGCTAATGTCTGTTTTGAACTAAAGTCTTCCTGAGTCCAGACTGTGCTCTAATTACTGCAATAACTAATTCCCTGCCTAGTCTAAATGCACTAGAGAAGTTTTTAAGAAGGGAGTAACAGGCTCAGACCCACTGCATGGATTCAACATTGAATGATTTAAAAAAAAAAAAAGTTAAAAATCATGGAGCCAAAGACATGGAGCACTGCGCTGCAGATCTAAGCTAGGAATGGGGAACCTCCCTGAAATCATTTGCATGATCAGTCTCAAAGCTCCCACTGTTTGAGATGTACAAATGATGTCACAAATATCCAAATGACCTTTGACAGAAAATTGGTTCCCCACACCTACCTACGTGAATATCAAACTTACAATCAACTGCTAGTCCACCTACATTGTATTATTCTGTAGCCCACGTCCTGATCCCTCAGAAGTTGCTAAAACAATTGTCCCTCTATTATCCCCTTCAATTCTCTATTGTTCAATTCCGTTTTGTCTTTTCTAGTCTAAAGATCATTTTCCCTGGCAGAGAATAAATAATCAAGATTCAAGACTTGAACAGCTCTGCTTTCTCTTCTTTGTTCATTATCCTCCTCTGCCACTGCTTAAAGACCTGGTCCATACTTTTGTATTCCTCTGCTATCTGTCCTTGATTCTATCATTTATAAAAGTCTATTTAAAATAGAGGTTAGGAGATAAGCTCCCTGTAAATCTACATTCATCTTTTTAGATCACTCCCCCTTTCCTTCTCAATCAGGATAGCTTATTTGTATTTCTTCAGAACTTCGATTCTTAAAGTTTCCAGGCCCTCTTACCTTGACTTCCTCTGTAGATTATTGATCCATGAAATCCTACTTATTCTTTCTCTAAAGACTGGAATTTATTCTCCTAAAGTCTTAGGCAAAGTTCAGCCTATACTTTGCCATATTTAATCAATAAACATTCTCAATTTCATTCTCTATTATATATTCTAAGATGGAATTCATATTTTCACCAAAGGTTCCTACCAACCCACCACATCAACCAGTCCCTCCCTACCTCCCTGTTGATAAAAACAGGTCCAGATCAGAAATTTCCCTCATACATTCCTCTACCTTTTAACAATGGAATTATCACTAAAGCAAAGCCTTTTAACTATACTTTCTTTCGTGTCACTCAGATATCTGAAAATAAGGGTCATGTCTCCTTTTAAGTATTCTTTTCCTCAGATTAAACATTCTTTTAAAAAGCTTCATACAATTTTTCTTCTGATACTTTCCAGAGCCTTCATCATTCTACTCACCTTCTAGATACTTCCCAGTTTGTCAGTCACTGTCTTTATAATGAGTTGAGTATAGTATTCCAGTTTTGAATACAATAGGACTCCAAATCATTTGACCATGAGACTACTCTCTCATTCAATAAACTCCAGGGGCTCCCTATCACCTCCAAATGCCATTTACCAGCTTATTATACTTTCCTCCCTCTTCCAGGTGCTCTCAATGATCCAGTGACAGGCACATGGCCTCTTCACATTAGACATTCCATCTCCTGACTCTCGGGCTTTTCTCTGGCTGTCCCCTATCACTAGAATTCTATTCTTCCTTTTCTTTGTCTTGATGTTTTCTTTCAGGTCTCAAAGTCTCACCTTCTGCAAGAAGACTTTCTGATAAAAGAAGAAAAGACGGGGTCCTGACAAATTCCTTTCATGACACAGATATGGTGCTGATACCTAAACCAGGAAGGGCCAGAACCTTAATATAGATCAATTTCCCTAATGAATATTGATAGAAAATTTTTAAATAAAATATTACCAAAGAGAGTACAACCACCTATCTCCAGGATAACACACTATGACCAAAATTATGTATAGAATTTATACTAGGGAGGCAGGGCTAGTTTAATATCAGGAAAACTACCAGCATAATTGGCCATATCAATAACCAAACACGGAAATCATATGATTATCTCAATTGATGCAGTAAAAGCCTGTGACAAAATAATACTCATTCCTATCAAAAACACTAGAAAGCATAAGAATAAATGGAATTTTCCTTAAAATGATGAGTAGTATCTGTTTAAAAATTATCAGCAAGCATTATATGTGATGGGGATAAAATAAGATGAAGGTTGAAACAAGGCTGCCCATTATCACCACTATTATTCAATATTGTACCAGAAATATAAGCTTTAGCAATAAGAAAAGAAAAAGAAATGGAAAGAATTAGAGTAGGTAACAAGGAAACAAAATTAACATTCTTTGTAGAGGATATGATGGTATACTTAGAGAATCTTAGAGAATCAACTAAAAAACTACTAAAAACAATAACTTTAGCAAAATTGCAGGATATAAAATAAACCCACATAAACCGCTGGCATTTCTATTTGTTACCAACAAAGTCCGGCAACATGAGATAGAAAGAGAAATCCCATTTGAAATACCTATAGATAACATGAAATATTTGGGAGTCTACCTGCCAAGACAAAGGCAGCAACTATATAAACACCATTGCCAAACACTTTTACCACAAATGAAGTTAGATCTGAACAAGTGGAAAAACATCAAGTATTCACAGGTAGGCCTAGCTAATATAATAAAAATGAAAATTCTACCTAAATTTATCTACTTAATCAATGCCATACCAATCACTGCCAAGAAGTTACTTTTTAGAGTTAGGAAAAAAATCAACAAAATTCATCTACAGGAACAAAAGTCAAGAATTTCAAGGGAATTAATGGAAAAAAACAAAAGGTGATCTAGCTGCATCATACACAAAATTATATTATAATGTCCATCGAAACCCTCTGGTACTAGGCTAAGAGACAGAGAAGTGGATCAGTGGTTCATCATTCACAATAGTCAATGACTATAAATCTAGTATTTGATAAAACCAGACTCCAGATTCTGCGATAAAAACTCACTGACAAAAATTGCTGGGAAAACTGGAAAACAGTATGGCATAGATATTGGTCAATGCCGAGTTTAACACCATATACGTATAAAGTTGAAATGGGTTCAGAATTTAGACATAAAGGGTGATACTGTAAGCAAATTAGGAGAACAAGGGAGAGTTTACCTCTCAAATTTGTGGAGAAGAAAGGAATTTATGGCCAAAGAAGAACTAGAGAACATTATAAAATGCAAAATGGATAATTTTCATTAGATTACATTAAAAAAGTTTTCTACAAACAAAACCAATGCAGCCAAAATTAGACTGGAAACAAAGCTGGGAAAAATGTTTTTACATTCAATGTTTCTGATAAAGACCTCATTTCTAAAACTTATAGAAAATTGACTCAAATTTATATTATAAGCCATTCCCCGATTGGTAAATGGCCAAGGATATGAACAATTTTCAGACAATGAAATTAAAGCCATTTCTAGTCATGAAAAAATGCTCTAAATCACTATTGATTAGAGAAATGC